>NC_036247.1:16584013-16619105 GCF_002742605.1 Olea europaea var. sylvestris | reverse complement strand
ATTGGATTAATTAATTCACGGACCGGGTTTAATTAATTGGATTAATTAATTATTGGGCCGGACCGGGCCGAGCCTATTTGGGTTTATATAAATACATAACTAGGGTTTGAGGTCCATGAAGGTTTTCATTATTCTTGCTAGCACAAGAGAAAACCCTAGAGGCTGCAATCAAATTCTCTGTGTGGATCACCGTTGGAGGCTGGACAATTGGACAGCTGTGGTGGCGAATCAAAGTTGTGGAACGAAAAGAAAAGCAAAAGGATTGCAGATCTGGAAAAGGTACAATCTTATCACAATTCCTAACCAAACACAATGAGATCTATTGGATGGGAATCGAAATATATTTTAAATTCCGCTGTGCATGTATAAGTAGATTCCCAACAGAACCTTGCTTAAATTATGAGTTCAAGTCTCTTCATCACCCATTTATTAAAAATAAATAAATAAAATTGTGCATTAAATCAAAAAATGAATTTGGACTTTGGCTTACACCATGAAAGGCGAAACTTAATTGTGTCGCCTCTTACCTAACAGCTTCAACTTTTCAAAACGCATAGGGTTGAGAGGGTGTGGGGAGTGCAACATGACATGGCAGAGTGGGAAGAAAATTACGTCGACGAAGCAATCGTCGAAATGAAGGCAAACAAGCTTGGCTCCAATTCGAACATCATTTTGTTGAGCCTGTTCGAATATATTACGAACGCCAATGGACGCGTTTGGGAATGAAATACTGTAACATGTATTGGTCAACTAACCATTACGCTGTAAAACTATCAAGAAAAGAGTAGTTGCTACTACTAACAGTAGCCCAGACATTTTTAGAAAATATTACTTCTCAGATTGAAAAAATATAAGAAATGATGGTTTGATTATACTCGTGTGATTACATCGTATGCATATATATATATATAGGAAAATAGCAGCAAGTTTATATGCAGGGAGGGGGTGGGTTGGGAAGAAAAGGAGTTTGCATGCATAGAAAAATCTTTCTACTTGTACTATATTCTTTCGCTTAACTAGATCAAAATAGGGTTTTTGCCAAATTAGGTGGGGCAGAAATTAAATATAAGCATGCATTTAGTTGGCTGTTAACATCTATCTGAGCTTGTAGTATTTTGTGAAAGTCTACGAAATTATTTATCTAAATGTATACTCAAAGACGCTACGAAGGCTCGTCACATACACAATTATTAAATGGGTGGTAGTGTTTTTAATGTTATTATATTAATGACATTTCATCTAAAAAATCAATTATATTTTTATTTATTTAAAATTATATTCGTTCTTTACGCTCATAAGATTAAAATTGATTGACTAAGTTGGCAATTGTAGTAGTGGAAATTTAGCCAAACTAGCTAATGAAGTTATCATTCTACAAAGATCAATTAATGTTGAAAGATTTGGACTTTTTCTTATGCACTTAATCATCGTTTGACTTTTCTTATGCACTCAATAATCATCAAAATTCTATGAAATTAATTAATTATTGATTCTCTGGTTTATAGTGGCATTCTTTGTCATATTAGTCTAAATGTCACGCCTTTCGTGATATTTGTCTTTCAATAGAGAGTGGCAAGCTATGACATTTCTTAAATAAAAAGGTCACACATGTTGTAATTTGGCTTTCTTTGAAGAACATTTTTGCTCAAGATCGTAATGTGCTTATAAAAAAACCTTTTTAACCGATATTTAAATCTTACTCTCTATTTTTGGGTATAATATGAATTAAAAGTTGTGCATTTAAGAGTGACATTGCATGTCAAGTTTTAATTATAAAGTCACATGTTATATAATATCTCACAGTAACTCACCATTTCTTAAACTCATTTTTAACTACAAAATCTATGGGACATGAATACATGATAAGTGTGAAAATTACACTTATCTAAACCACCAGAAGGGACTTTTGTGAGCTTCATACTTAATTATTTGTATTTTTTATTATTAGGAAAAAACATGGATTGTATCAAATATGGATCGAGAAGAATGAAATTTAATAAAATTTGCAGTTTTTGGGATCAAATTCCACAACTTTAGAAATCGAAAGACTTGAATTGGAATAAAGAAAGATTGTTGTTGCAATAAGAAATGGACTTGAGGACTAAAATGCACATTCCAAAATATTGGTGGACATTGAGGGCAAGAAACAAATTTAATTGGACCTTGTCACTTGGACTTGCAATTGGAATGAACCTCAAAAAGGACTAGGACTCTTTTTTTGTATTAAGAAAGCTGGCGGCAATTTACACAAATTGAGAAGAATTTGGATGGTAAAAGAATTACAAAAGCAAACAAAGAAGGCGGGGAGTGGGAGTCCTCGTGCAAAGAGGAATTTATCGGGCTTATTGGAATAAAATTGAAGGGCTATCCATATATCATTGGATTCACACCTCATATCCATTACAAAAATTCATCTTACGGGAGCAAAAACGAGGATTATTATTGGAGAGTTCATCCAGGTTGAAGATTCAATGCAAAGACGAAGTTATATTATTTGATTTTCTTCTTCTCCAGATTATAAATTCCATCTTTTTTATTAGCTAAGCTAGATTATTTTTGTGTTAATTTTTTTATGAAACTCACAAATCTTTAATGCATTCTTGCATGTTTGTATCTGTCACAGAAATATAGTTCGGGTCACATATAAGAATATGTTAATTTTGCACGAGAGAGATTGTTAAATAATTAGGAATATTAATATTCATAATTAAAGTGTTGTCAAATTTTGGGTTAAAGGAGTGCATTAATTGCATTCGTAGTAGTCTTGAATTAATTTAGTTTTTCAAAATTAATTAGTTTAAATTTCAACTCATAAGCACAACTTATCTATTCCGTTTGAGGCCAAATTAAATTGAATTTGGATTAGTACAATCTTTTTAGGTATGATACTTGAACTCAAAATTCATTTTATTACTTATTAACATTAACATTTCAACTTCACATTTAATCAACTTTTATCTAAATTTTAATAAAGTTCTATTTTTAACAAAATCAAACAGAGACTAATATATATGACTGCGTTCTTTTGTAAAAGTTCAGTAACCATTTGGATAATTCACTTATGTACAGTCACAAGCACAATTTTTAAATGGGTGGTAGTAAGAGCAGATCCACGTCTTTTGCTATTATTAGGATAATGATCAAGGGCGTAGGGAGTGACAGGTCCGAGGCTTGATAATGATGCATTTCATCTAATTCAATCATACATTTTTATTTATAATCTATTACACTCTAATCCATTTCCTATTAAAATTTCAAGTTTTTTTTTTTTTTTTTAAGTACTATATTCATCCCGTTACATCATCCTTATTAAATTCATTTAAAAAACACTATATATCAATTACCACTTTTATATATTACCTCAATCTAGATATATCCATATTAAAATTTTTAAAAAAATATTATATTCATCCACATTAAAAGATATATTCCTATTATTAATTAATTATGAAATAACACTCGTTTCAAGATACTATCAAGTGGAATAAAAATTAAGTGGTGGTTTGAGGTGATCTTTTTAATTTCGATATAATCATATATTTTAGTTTTTCTATTAAAAACCTTCTCCTTTTCAAATCAATTTAGGTGGAATATTTAGATTTTGGAGTTTATCTTTTTAAAACTAAAGGTAAAATTATAGGAAATTAGCAACGGTTTCCTAACACGAATGCAAACAAAAGTTGTTTGTTCTACTTTACATGAATTAGTGTTCAAATTACCAATATCAAAATTCGTAGGGGAGGGAATTGCTTGATTCAGTTCTAGTAATCCAACCTGTAAGGCGAAGCGTCAACAGTATCCGTGTTTTCTTCTGTCTATTCTTTTTGTAATTGTCACTTTTAATCATCTTTAATAGCTTGACGAATTTTTGGTTTTATTCTTCTCAGGATTCCCTTTGCAGGCACCATCCATATTGAGCTTTACTTGACATTTTAATAGATTTTAATAACAACAATGTTAGATGTACACTTGAGGTGTACATTTTGCTTGACATTTGACGTGTTGTAAAAACGTACACCATGTAGAACTAATTTAATCAAAAAATGGAGTTAATATGTAAATATTATAGAGTGTTTAATTAACCTTAATTTTTGTGAAAAATGTTATTTTTCCTTCCAAATTTCTTACTTTTGGTGTGTTTGATTAACAATTTTTTGGTAGAAAATATTTTCCAACTTCTGGTCAGACAACAATATTTTCCTCAAAAAACAATGAAAATATTTTCTTTAGGGAGGGGTAGTTTTTATTTTTCAAGTAGTTCACTCTTTTTATTTTTATTTTTTTCCTTGTCTCTCACCTACCAACCAACAAGAAATGGACATATATAATATTTTCTATGTTGAAAACTAAATTAATTAAACACATTTAATTAATTTTCATACAATTATGTTATAAACAATTAAATTATCTAGAATTTATTTTCTTTCTATGCAAATTTGATGCTCACAATCAAACACACCCTTAATGAATGAATTTAGAGTTTAAATTTTATTTAATTTTATTCATGTCTATGTAAGTAAACTTACATTTGATTAAAAATGTAATATAATATTTTTAAAGTGGATAGATATATAACAATGGTGGATGAAAATAGCGGCTCCCAATAAATTAGGCACTGCAATTTGTGAAAATTAAGCCGAAACACTAGGACTGGGTATTCCCCTATACAAGATTTATTTGGATATGAATATCAATGTTTCTAATTTAACTAATAATATCTTTCAAGTAGAATTAGCTATCTCCTCACATATGACTCAATAACATCCCTATCACGATGCGAACATGTTAAGATATATCGAATCACAAGAACATCTATTTGGATCAAGCAAAGTGTAGACAATTATTCTTACCGTTTATAGGACCTCACAATGATTGCTGTTACATGCTATCTTCCATATTTCTTCATTCAAATGATAATAAGATTCACAATACAATCCAATTAGTGGCAACTAATTGAAATCATTAAGTTCATAACAAACATTTAGTCCAAATAAATATTAAATGTTAAAACATAGAATTTAATATAAAATTTCAAAACATAGGTTTTAACATTATCCTAACATCTATGCATCTAGTCAAGCATTATATGATTACAGGTATACAAATTGAAATCGATACATCACCCCAAAAGTAAAGTTTTGGGAGGAAAATGAAATAATCTTGAATCTTGAATTCTTTAAATGGATGATGATCGCTCTCCTTGAATGTCTTCTTCTTCTTCTTCTTCTTTAACCCAAAGCAATAATGTATGAATTTGGTAGGAATAGGGGTGATGGAGAAGAGAGATATTTGATGATATTTGAAGGATTTGCTAATGTTGGAGAATATTACGGCAAAACCACAATTTGGAAGATTTCTACAATTAGTTATTTTCATTCCTTGATTGCTCATCCTCAATAAAGCAACCTTGATATGATGCGACTATAGATGTTTCATTGTAAGCTCCAATCATAAGTGAATAATATACAAGTTCGTCTCTTCTCCGGTATGTAGGTTGCTACACTGGCACCTAACCACACAATTCTTTGTTTTCTTATTAGTTTTTATTGAATTCTTCATGGTATTGAAGCAGATGTATTGATTCGGTCCATTGCTATTCAAACACAATTTGTTCAGAAATTCATGAACTTTTCGCAATCCGTGAATATAGATTTTTTCATTTTTGAGTGACATTTACGAAAACGATTGTATCTTTCAAATCGTAACTTGAAATTGTGCAAGGTTGGTGCCATTGAATTCATATCGTCTGTATTAGCTATGTTTTGGGCTATTTTTAAAAACGTTTGGTGGGTTGAAATCATCTTCAAAGTCTATTGTTCATGTTTTTCAGTTTTTTGCTGTTTATTTTTGGCCTTTGCTTTTTTTTTTTTAGTTTACAACGATTGAGAAATCAGTTAATCCATGTATAAAAATGGAGAATGTTGTTAATCCTAGATGGAAGTTATCTACTATTCCTTTGAATGATATAATTTACATATCATGGTCAAGAGCCTTGACGTTGTCTCTTGGTGGAAAGAAAAAGTTGGGCTTTATTAATAGCACTTTTGCATGTCCAAATTCTACAGATCCAACATATGAAGGGTGGATATCGAATGATCAACTTGTTCGGTCTTGGCTTCTAAATTCAATGGAAGCACATATTGCTAAAATCTTCACCTTTTCAGACTCAGGGAAGAGTTATGGAAATCTATTGAGGAACTTTATGGAAGCCAAAATAACGCCACTAGAATCTTTGCATCGAAATGGGAAATTACTGCCACTGAGCAAGGAGATAAGCCATTCATTGAACACCTCGATAATCTTAAGAAAATGTTGGACAATTTGAGCATGTATCATCCACATACAATCGACACAAAAATTAAAAAGTGCTAAAGAAGATAAGATCTTTTCTTTGTTGATTAGTTTAAGGCTGGAGTATGAGAATTTTTTGGAGTCATATCCTTATGAGTCCTATACTTCCAACCTTTTCGAGTGTGTGTGCAATTGTGCAGTGAGAAGAAACTCGAAAAAGGGCAGTACACTTATTGTTAAAAGAGATGTAAAAAAGGATACTTTTTAGAATAAGAAATGATGGGAAGCTCCAAAATGCAACCACTGTCACATGCTATGACACTCTAAGGATCGATGTTGGGAACTTCATTCTCATCTTAAGCCATCCACTATGAAAGAAGAAAATGGAGAAGGTACTGCTATTGCTGATACTACCATTTCAATGAATCAATTGGCCCAAATAAACAAATCGGTCATCCTAGTCCTCCTGCTCCAAAAGAATCAAATCCTTCCAGTTTCATGTCTCCGGTAACCTTGAAGCTTATTTCTCTTCATATACATCTAAACATTTGAATACTTAGATTATTGATTTGGGTGCTATTGATCATATGGCGAATGATGTAGCATCTTTGAGTGATTAATCAAAAAATTCATCCAAACATGCTGTTTGTTGATCTGGAAAAATAATTAACTCTTTAAATTACAATGTTATTTTTCTCCTAATGGTGTTGTGTTTCAGGATTGAACTTCGGGAAAGAAGATTGGTGAAGGTGTCTACTCACATGGACTTTATCCGTTGAAACCATTCGGTGCCACTTCTCTTAATAGTGCTATGCTAGAAAATCATATTGTTTATCAAAGATTTGGACATTCTTCTAGTCCTGTTTTATCTTTTTTACTTCTATCTATGTCTTTTGGGACACATGTCGGCAACATTTGTTAGTTTTCCAAGCAAGTTTTTCTACCATATAATAATTTGTTATCTACGTCTGTTATACCATTTGAGTTCATTCATTTTGATTTATAGGACTGTGTCAAATTGATTCATATGATGGTTTTAAATATTACTCTGTTTTTAATTATTTCCATAGCATGGTGGCCACTCAATTTGGTAGTAAAATCAAGATTTTCGTTTGGATAATGGGACTGAATTTGCAAAGGGTCCCCCTCTTGCCTTTCTTCGCAATGAAAGCATTATTTATCAAACTAGTTGTATTGGTACACCTTAGCAAAATGGAGTGGTTGAAAAAAAAAAATCGACATATTTTGGAGACTACGAGAGCTCTCATGCTTCAAATGAATATTCCAAAGAATTTTTGGTCACCTAAAGTTTTAACATAAGTTTACTTGATAAATAGGCTCTCAAGTCGTGTTATCCATTTTCAGTCACCATTGGATGTCTTAAAAGGGAGAAAACCTGACGTGTCCTACCTCCGAATATTTGGTTGTGTTTGTTATGTGCACCACCAGACCTTGCATTGCGATAAACTTGATCCCCGTTCCATTCAATGGATCTTCTTCAAATATTCTAAAACAAAAAAACAAAAAAAAAGAAGAAGATATATGTGCTATGATCCTTAGTCTCAGAAACTACTTGTATCATGGGATGTGCAATTTTCTGAGAGAACCTTATATTACAGCGCAAAGTTTGACTAAGAATTTACCCTAGGGGAAGAGTTTGAACTATCTACTTCCCTTTCCCATTGTATGGACATCTTCTGTAATGCCCCAATTTTCTATAAACTACGGAACGTTACAAAAAAAACTTATTTTTTGTTTATTTTAAGTGCAGAACTATAAAAATAAAGTTCTTTATTAAACAAATAACCGCAACATTTATAAATCTAAATTTAAAACATGAAAATTGTATCTAAACATAACATAAACTCCTAACTAATTCAAATAACACGTTTGGAACACTAATTGGTAAATTTAAAGATGGCAAACTTATTTCTTTTTCTTTTTATTTGATCCACTTGGCAGCCCACATCACCATTCTACACCATTCCAATTGACCCAAACTAACCTGTAAAAATTGTAAGAGTGAGTATTTGAAAACACCCAATAAGACACGTGCAGTTTTTATATACAATTACATAACAATAAAATCTACATTTCATACCGCTCTGCTCTTATGGAGTATATCGGTGATTAAGTGACACACCTATCTTAAATTCTCTTATAATCCCATAGGATTTCATATCTCTTTAAAAAAATGTCTACTGGCGATCCATACATTTTTTATTGGACATAAACGCATAAGGAAACAAAAATACTTGCACTTAAAGTATCTTAATTTGATAGTTCCAAAGAAAAATTTTGATTGCACGTTCCAATTTCTCCTAAATTTCTCTGCTTTGGATATTTAGTGGGTATCTTGTTTCTGGTTTCAAAAGAGCAAGTGGGACGATCACGTTTTCTTATTCGGAAGATTGCTCTAGATAGTGATATTTTACTTATTCTAATGGCGTATATTTATACTGTAGTCTATTTGTTGTTTCCTAATGAATTTAGAATTGTTTTGATGTTTATCCCAATTAAATTGGATTAGGGATTAACTAAAAGATTTGTATTAATTATCAATGATTAATCTACCCATCATTTATGATAACTAATTGGGATTAGTTTCATAAACGATCCTCCAATAAATTTCTATTAGACTATGATAATATTAATATTTTGTTTACTTAATGTCCTCTAATAATGTAAATAAACAATACACACTTGTTTGTTGATTGAGGGAAGATTTCAGTAGATGAATAAGCTAATTAATTAGTTAGGATTATCTTTTTCCTTGTTTTACTTTGTTCTGATCTAACTTGATTTCATCTTATCCAAAACAACTTTTTCTCGAGTTAACGACTTCTAATTAATTACAACCGTCAAAATGAGTCCAATATTGATATACCAAAACTTATTCCATCGTTATCTAATTATGTATCCTAAATAAAATAGAAATTAAAATCCTATTCCATTTATAATCCCCAACTTTTCTAAATATAAATATATATTATACAAGATCAATAAAAAAAAATTATCTATAATTTTTTTTTTGACGTTACATCTTCTTTCGATATTGCAAGCACTAACATAAATGAAACTAGGGTACAGAATGGAGATATAGAAAGAACTGAGCAGGATGGAAACAGTAGGGACACCAAATGTTCTTTGTCACTAGAACATATTATTTTTGTACCAGATGTTCCAGAAAAAGGTTCTTAAAAGGCCATATTGATGTGAACCCACGTATAAATAGTGGTTATGAAGTCCACACGAGATTGATTCAAACCCAAGAAACTCAAGAATTAGCATTTAGAGTTTGATCCAAAAATATTGAACCAATAAACTAACACAATCGTCGATAATATGTTGACCCATTGATCACATTTAAGAATCTCACCAAAAATGTTTGAATGCCATAAGAAAATAATTCTTGATAAGTTTGAAATTTATTTCAATGAAGAACAAGATTTGAAAGCAAAATATGCGTATGTGATTAATCTCTCAAATTATAAGAATGAATGTTTACAATGTAGAATAATGAGTCCTATTTATAGGAAACCCATAAAATCCTATTCTAAATGGAATTAAAGTCTAAAAAAAGTACAAAAGTTACCAAAACGTAGAGTTTTAACAAAAATAAAAGATTTCTCAAAAAATAGAAAATTTCACCCAAATTTTATATTATGCGACGCATAGAACAAATCTATGTGGTCACATAGAAGGTCCATAATTCATAGCTGGAGTTTTGCAATGGTACATTCGACCACATGCTTGGTGTCACTATGCATCGCATAGTGGTAGTCTTTAGCTCCTTCATCGAAACTTGTATCAAGTTGATTCACTTTGAATCCTCCTCCGAGCCTAACATGAAACTAGTCCCTTTACTTGTCAAGATCGATGTTTCATCCATTGTAAATTGAACAAGTAATCCCATCGCTTCTTTGACCCACTTTGCTCACGGCCTAGTCATTAACCCTCCTTCAACGATCAACGGATCCTTAGCTAAATTTACCTTCATTGTATTCGTTCCATGGATCACATCATCCTTTCACTCTTCAAAAGGATTCAACCTGGAATCTGTACCTGCATCAAAGATAGAAAGATCAGACATGTCAAAAGTATCCAAAACATTATTCTCACTAGGAAGATCTAATTTGTAGGCATTGTTATTAATCCTCTCAAGAACTTGAAATGGACCATCGTCCCGTGTTTGCAACTTTGATTGTGTTGTTCTGGAAAGCATTCTTTCCACAAGTGTATCCAAATCCAATCACCACGTTCAAAAGTAACGCTCTTCCGACCTTTATTTACTTGCAATGCATAGTGTTTGTTTTTTTTTTCAATTCGTATCCTTACCTTTTCATGGAGTGATTTTACCAATTCAGCCTTCTTTTATCTATCTAGATTACCTCGTTCATTAACAGGTAAATAAATTAAATCCAAAGGTTTTAGTGGATTAAAACCATATACAATTTCAAATGTGAACACGAAGTAGTAGAATGTATGGCCCTATTATATGCAAATTCAATGAATTGTATGTACTCTTCCCAGCTCTTCAAATTTTTATTAATGATCATGCATAGTAATTGTATCATGGACTTATTGACTACCTTAGTTTGCCCATCGATTTGTGAGTGGTAAGTTGTAGCAAATAATAACTTTGTGCCTAACTTATTCCACAAAACCTTCCAAAAGTAGCTAAGGAATTTGACGTCCCTATCCAATACAATACTTTTAGAAATCCAATGTAATCGCACTACTTTCTTAAAGAATAAATCTGTAATATTAATGGCATCATTAGTTTTATAACATGGAATAAAATATACCATATTGCTAAACCTATCTGCCACCAAAAATATGGAATATCTTCCTTTCGTTGTTCTAGGTAAACCCAACACAAAGTCTATAGATACGTCGACCCAAGGTTCAATCCGGTAATGGGTACACAAACTTTGAAGTAAAACCTTAGACTTAGCCTTTTGCAAGTAATGCATCCTACTACAAACCGATCAACATCAATTCTCATCTTAGGCCAAAAAAAATGTTCACTTAGCATTTCTAAGGTCTTCTTAACCCCAAAATATCCCATTAAACCTTCACTATATGCTTTTCTTATTAGCAATTCTCTCATTGAACATTTAGGAACACATAATTTTTTTTCCCGAAATAGATGCACATTATACCTAAAAAATTTATCTATAGCTCCTTATCACATAATTCATATATGCTAGAGAAATCTGGATCATTAGCATACATGTCTTTAACATATTCAAAACCCAAAAATTTAGCACTTCAAGAAGTTAAATGCACATACCTCCTCAATAATACATTCACTGCTACATTTTCTTTGCCTTGTTTATATCAAATGACGTATGAAAATGTCTCTCTAAACTCCATCCACCTTGTATGCGTCTTATTTAGATTATCTTGACCACTCAGATGCTTCAAAGATTCTTGGTCAGTGTGAATTACAAACTCCATTGACCATAGATAATGTTGCCATGTCTCCAAAACTCAAACAAGTGCATACAACTCATTGTCATATGTTGGATAATTGCAAGCTGCTTTATTTAGCTTTTCACTAAAGTAAGTTATCGGCCTTCTATCTTGTATTAAAATAACTCTAATACCTATCCCTGAGGTATCACATTCAATCTCAAAAGTTTTGTTAAAATTATGAAGTACTAAAATCGATGCCTTACACAACCTATCTTTAATAGTATTAAATGTATGTTCTTGTTTAACGCCCCATTGAAATCCTACCTTTTTTTTCTTTTTTGAAAATTTTCATGTGTTGTTGCAATTGTGCTAAAGTCTTTAACAAAACGCCTATAGAAACTAGTCAAAGCGTGAAAAATTCTTACCTTAGTTATGCTTTCAAGTGTTGGTCAATCCTTAATAGCCTTGATTTTCTCCCCATCTACTTTTATTCCCTTTGCACTAACAACATTCCCAAAAAAAAAAAAAAAAAAAAAATTTGTTTTTTTGCAAAATGAAAATTTTTTAAAGTTAGCGTAAAGTTGTTCTTGTCTTAACACTACAAGCACATATTTTAAATGCCCTATACGCTCATCCAAATCTTCACTACATACCAAAATGTCATCAAAATAAACTACTACGAGTTTATGAATGCATGCAAAATATGGTTCATTAATCGCATTAATGTACTAGGCGCATTAGTAAGTCCAAATAACATAACTAATCACTCATAAAATCCACATTTAGTTTCAAAAGCAATTTTCCATTCATCGCCTTTCCTCATCCTAATTTGATGATAACCACTTTTAAGATCAATTTTACTAAATATTCATGCGTCATTATAATTCATCTAACATATCATCTAACCTAGAAATAGGATGACGATACTTTATCGTTATATTGTTGATGGCCCGACAATTCACACACATCCTCTAGGTTCCATCTTTCTTTGGCACTAGTAGCACTGGCACGACACATGGACCTATATTCTCCCTTACATATCCCCTACTCATCAATTCCTCCACTTTTGAAGTTCCTTGGTCTCCTCGAGATTACTTCGGTAAGCCAGCCGGTTTGGAATGACATCTCCATGTATGAAGTCAATTTAATGCTTGATGCTTCAAATGGGTGGTAAACCACTGAGCATGTCTTCCTGGACCACATCTTCGAATTCCTGCAACAAATAAGAAGCCAAACTGGAGAGGGGTATGTTAGATTCCTCAAAATTGAGGAGTGACTCTTTATAGGCCAATAAGATAATTTGTTACCTCTTAACTATTGCCTCTTCAACTCACTTCCTTTTGCAAATAAATTCACTTTCGATGTTTCTCTCCTCTCGGAAGACACTTATTCTTTTTGCTCTTATGGCTCTATTATTTTTTCTGATTATTAGCCACCTCATAATTCTCTCTTGCTCTCTATTTTTATCAATCTTTTCTCTTCCTCATTTTCAATTGATTTGATCCTCATACACTTGTGCATGTGTTAATGGCTCAAGAATAATAGATTTTCTATGTTTCATAAAGTTGTACCCATCATGAATTACTTTCCTATCATATTTCTATGGTCCTCCCAACAAAATACTTTCGGCATGTATAGAAACTACATTGCACATCACTTCATCATGATAGCTACCAATTGAAAAACTTATTAATACTCTCATATTCACCTTAATCTCCCCACATTCGTTTAACAATTGCAGTCTGTAAGATTTAGGATACTTTAACATGGTTAACCCCAGTTTCTCAACAAGTATAGTGCTAGCTACTTTAGTACAACTATCACCATCAATAATCTTACTGCATACCTTGTTGTTGATGTGACACCTCCTATGGAATATGTTCTTCTGCTGTTGTTCCAAGTCATCCGCCTTGATTTGAGCATTAAGAGCTCACCACGTAAACAATCTCTCCTACTGGATACTTCACCTTCTCACCATTACTAGCTTCTTCTAATTTCGACATTCATCGTAGCCACCCTCACTTCCACTCACCATTCTCCATGTCTCACAAAATCGTTGTCTTTTTGTTTGGACATTAAGAAGCAATGTATCTCGACCACAAGTACCTAAAGCATTTGATGTCTCGACTCTTAGATGGTTGGGATTCTACTTAGATGTAACATTGCTAGCATTTTCCTCATTTCCCTTCGTTAGCCATCTTCCTTATTGTTATCCTATTTCGATTTCCAAGAAGAATTAGAACCCGATGGATACCTAACTGTCCTCTTCCTCTTCAATTGTCTCTCCATCTTTAAAGCCACATATAGCAAGCATATCCTCCAACTCTACATAATGTTGTAGTTCTACCATATTAGCTATCTTCCTATTCAAACCATTTAAATAGTGGCCTCCTTATCCACCTTAATATTGGCTCTAATCATAATCATCTCTATCTCCTTATGATAGTCCTCCACACTTCTAGAACCTTGGTAGAGGCTTTGCAATTTTTGATAAAGCTCTATATAGTTTTGATTATGAATGAACCTCTTCCTCATGATGGCCTTCAATTTTTCCCATGTATTAATAGGCCTATCACGATTCCTCCTCTTAGTTGTCACTACTTGATCCCACCAAGTAATGGCATAATCGGTAAATTCAAGTACTGTAATTTTTTTCCCTTATTTTCCTCCAAATAGTTGTGGCAATCAAATATCAATTCGATTTTCCTTTTTCACTCTAAGTAAGCTTTCGGATCACTCATTTCTCTAAATGAAGGAATTTTTATTTTGACATTCCCATACTTCCGTCAACTTTATCTCCACCGCGATCTCTTTCCCTCCTTTCATGCTTAACGCCTCTATCTCTTATTTTTCCTATCTTAGCATCCACCAATGTTCCTTAATCAATGTCACTACTAGCCTCATATTCTACACGATTCTCAACCCTAGGCTCTCGCCTATCTTGTCTCCTTGTATTGGGAACTCCCCTATGCAAATTGGTAAGCAATGGGTCTTGCCTTTTCATCCATGCCTCCTACGCATCCAAACTGTCCCTCACATCTTCAAACAACCTTTCAAACTGTTGTATCATCTTCTTCGACAAGTTGACTTGGTTGTTGTTCCTACTCGGGGTAGAATCATCTCGGTCAGACATCCTAATTTTAAAGTAATATATGCCTCACATGTTTACACTCATGTATAACTCAAATTGATGTGAATTGACATAGCAATAGTAGCTACAAAACTCACATGAGATTGATTCAAATCTAAGAAAACCAAGAATCAACATTTAGAGTTTGATCCAAAAATTTGAACCAAGAAACCAACACAACCGCCGACAATATGTTGATCCTTTGATCACAAAATTCAAGAATCTCATCCAAAATGTTTGAACGTCACAAGAAAATAATTCTTGATAAGTTCAATTTTTAGTTCAATGAAGAACAAGATTTGAAAGCAAAATATGCTCGGCAAATTAATCTTTCAAATTATATGAATGAATCTTTATAATAATGAGTGATATTTATAGGAAACCCATAAAATCCTATTATGAACAGAATTAGAGTCTAAAAAATACAAAATTTACAAAAAGTAGAGTTTTAACAAAAATAAAAGATTTCACGAAAATTGAAAAAAAAATTAGCCAAATTTTATACTATGCGGCCGCATAGAGTAATTCTATCGCATAAAAGGTTCATAACTCCTAGCTGGAGTTTTTGCAATGGTGCATGCAACTGCATGCTTGGCGTCACTATGCGGTCGCATTGCGGTAGTCTTTATCTTCTTCATCTAAAACTTGTATCGAGTTGATCAACTTCGAATCTTCCTTCGAGCCCAACATGAAACTCGTCCTTTTACTTGTCAAGATCAATGTTTCGTCCATTGTAGATTGAACAAGTAATCACATTGCTTCTTTAACCTGCTTTGCTTGCGAATTAGTCATCGGCCCTCCTTAAATGATCAACAAATCCTTGCCTGAACTTGCCTTTGTTGCATTCGTTTCATGGATCACATCACAAATTGAATGTCCAGGGCTCCGAAAAAATTAAAGGACTTTGTTACTTATGAAGCCATGAGTCATCCTATACAGGCTCATCTATCATACTCCAATATCTTTGAATCTCATTCAGCATTTCCAATTTCGTTGTCTTCAACTCAAGAGCTAAATAATTTTAGACGAGCAAATTCTAGACCTATTTGGAAATAAGCGATATAGGAAGAGTTACAAGCCCTTGCTGACAACAAAACTTGGTCCATTGTAAAACTCCATCTAGAAAAGAAGATAGTTGGATGTCGTTAGGTTTATAAAACGAAGTTCTGAAATGATGGATCTATTGAACGACATAAAGCATGTCTTGTTGTCAAAGATTTTACTCAGACTTGTGGAGTTGATTACAATGGGACATTTGTTTCAATAGCCAAAATGAACACATTTCGTGTTTTTTTTTATCTCTAGCCGTCAGTCAAGATTGGAAATTGTTTCAGATAGATGTAAAGAATGCATTTTTACATAGTGATCTTGAGGAAGAAGTTTACATAAGTATACATCCAAGTCATCCGTTTGAGGGTCGTAGTGATCCATATATGCTTTTAAATAATCACCTCGTGCATGTACATTAAATTCAGTCATGTTCTTGTCAAGAATGGTTTAAAGATGAGTAATTTTGATTCATCCTTGTTCGTGAAAAGAGGTATGAGTAGTACTATTATTATTTTGATTTATGTTGATGACATAGTTATTACTGGTGATGACCTCGCTAAAATATCAAGGCTCAAAAAATATTATTTATACTCGATTTTCTATTGAGGATCTGGGAATTTTGAAATACTTCTCTGACTAGAAATTGCATATTCAAAGAAGGGCATATTTCTCAATCAAAGGAAATATGTGTTGGATTTGTTACAAAATACTGGTAAATTAGGTGTCAAGCCAGCTCAAACACCTATAGAGTGTAATTTAAAATTACAACTTGATGGCGACCTATTATCTGATGTGGGTTAATTTCAAAGATTGGTGGGCAGACTAATTTACCTCAGAATTAATCGACCCGATATCTCATATGCTATCAGCCTGGTTTTTACACTCTCCACAAGTTGCACATATGGATATCGTTAATCGAATTTTGCATTATCTCAAGGGGTCACCTAGTTTTGGTATATGGATGCATAAGAATGGTCATTCTCTTATTACTGTCTATATAGATGTGGATTGGGCTGGCACTACAATTGACAAACTATCTATAACAAGGTATTGTACTTTTATTAGTGGTGACATGGAGGAGTAAAAAGTAGAATGTTGTTGCACGCTCTAGTGTCAAAGTTGAATATTGGGCAATGGCTTCTACTGCAAGTGAAATTATTTGGCTTCGCTCTTTGTTAAGAGATTTGGGATTTGGCTCGTCACAACCCACAAAAATGTATTGTGATAATTAATCTGCTACTCATATTACTTCCAATCCAATATTTAATGAATGGACCAAACACATTGAAAGTGATTGTCATTTTATATGGAAACAAGTCCAAGCCAAGGTTAGTTGTACTCCCTTGTTCGTAATAGTGAACAATTAGCTAAAATTTTCACCAAAGGCTTGTCCACTGCCAAATTTCATGAGATATTGTCCAAGTTGGGCTCTATTGTTATTTTCATACCAACTCGGAGAGAAGTGTTTGAAGGATTTGCTAATTGGAGAATATTATGTCGCAACCACAATTTAGAAGATTTCCATAATTCGTTATTTTCTTTTCTTGATTGCCTCATCCTTAATGAGGCAACCTTGATGTAATGTGATTATATATGTTTCATTGTAAGCTCGAAACATAAATGAATAATATACAAGCTCCTCTCTTCTTCCGTGGATGTAGGTTGCTACACTGACACCGAACCACGTAATTCTTTGTGCTCTTTTTAGTTTTATTGAATTCTTCAAGGTGCCTTGCAACAAAAGCTTATTCAAAGCTTTACAATGAATATGTTGATCTTCGATGCTCTTTTTTCACTGAATATGTGGAATATAATTTACCAGAGCCTCCTAGCTTTCTCCCTTTTTAAATTGTGGATGAAAGATTGTATTTATAGATTAAGAATTGGGTAAAAAAATTGTGCCATAATTGGTTTCCAAGAAAAGATTGATTTAAAGAAGGTAATATTTTTTTGGCAGGACTATAATGCATGTGTTCGCACATGCATGTCATTCTTCCCTCTTCTTAAGCCTAACATTGCAAGGGCATACTTGCGATCGTAAAGTCAAATTTTTCTTTCTATTCATTTTGGTCTCTAGTCTTCTCTCTTTGTTCAATATGAGTCATTTATTCTTTAACTTTAGTCCTTTATTTTTTCAACTTCATAATTTGGTTCTCATCATTCTTCGATCATCCGTAATTGATTCAATGCAAGTTTTGAAAGCTTGCAATTAACTTTCTATACTTTTACAATGTTGGATTTTTTGAATAACCTACTATTACTCCATTAATGCTTCGAATCGATCAATTCATCAATTGCTCCGAATTTAACTCCAATTTCATATTTCTTTCAAGTCAATTACATCCAAGTCGAGGATTTACTTACGATTAACATATTTACATATAAATTAACTAAATATTCACTCAATTAATCATAGATAATCAAGTATATATATTCTCAATAAGCATATAAAATACATTTAATCACACCACAAACTTAAACTCTCATTCGTTCCGAGCAAGACGACTACTAGTCACACAAGCAAACAAACATAAATATCATTGCATTGGATAACTTCGTAAACTCTCATTCGTTCCAAGCAAGACTACTGCTAATCACACAAGCAAACAAACATAAATATCACTACATTGGATAACTTTGCAAACTCTCATCAAGTAATGAAATTATTTACAATTCATAAAACGTTCAAAAGCATTGCTTCTACAACTTATTTTCACTTATTCAATGCTCGATCAACATTTGTATGCTAGTCAATGCTGATTTTAGGTGGGTTCTTCATCATATACAGGACTTTGATACATACAAGTAATGCATCGAGAAATTTCATGCCTTTCGAGGAGGAATGAGAGAGTATTTGTATGTGTTCTTTCATGTTTTGATCACCGAATACAGGTAATCTGTTACATATCATTCTCTGGCTCGATATAGGATTTGTATATGCCTGTATCGTTTATTTATTGCGAATCTTGTTAGGTGGGAAGTCATCAAACCAGGCAACATCAGCAGAAATCCTCTTTTTTTTACTTTTGGAGATGGCATCCACATTTAAGTTACAAAGAAATAAGTAGACTAGAATATTGCGCATTGGTGCTGAGAACCCCCGACCCCCCAAAAAAATAAAATTAAAAAAAATAAATAAAAATCCCTTTATCTGTAAATTTGGTTTAGATTTGTTCACAGTTTTTGACACCGCCTGTCTTGAATGAATTAGACATATATCAAATCTTTGTTAAAAGGATTTTTTTTTTTTTTTTTAATTTGGCAACTTGACATTGACATAGCTTATCGGCATCACGGAACAAACGAAAAAGAAAAACTGAAATTTCTTGTAAAATAAAAGCTCGCTTCTAGTTAAATAGTTGATGAGACCGTTATAGCTTCAGTGACAATTTCTTAAAGGTTGAACACCAATCTTGAGGGTCCCCACCATCCCGCCATGTCCCTGGAGTATCGTGAGTGAGGTAAATCACGAGATGTGCCCCAACAGATCAGGGGACAAGAGCTTGCTTGTACACTGATGCCCACAAAGAGTCCAATTCCATATCTCAAAAATCGAACCCTCACACTACGATTGCCAGCAAAGTTGAGACTATCTCATTCCTTTCCTTTGTACTACTGGGATATGCCTCAGGAGCACTTCAGTGACAATTTCTTTGTTATATAATGTGACAACCACTCCCTTGAAGACCTAGTAGCATGTTTGGCAGCAAAGATTAAGCCCATATTTAGTTTAGATAAAAATTCGATTTTTAATAAATTTTAATAAAAGTTGAAGAAATGTTATATTAAAAAATTGTGCTCCTCTTGAAATATATGATTAAAATTAAGTGTTTATTGTGAATTGAAAATTTTACTCCACTTCTTTAGTGAAATCAAACCGGGGCTAGATATAATGAGAAAGTATTTAGATAGGAAAAAAAAAGTTAAAATTTTATTTGTTACAAGTTAACGTGCCAAACATAATAAGGCGCTTGGCTATTCATGGAACCTCTTTTTCATGTTTGATGCCTGAAGGGATTTAGAGCATAGAATTTATAAAGTGTATATTGACAATTCCCCTACTCCTAGTTGTACCACCGTTTTTCACATTCCTTCCCATTTGTATCTTCATTTCATATAATTATACATGATAGAGGAACTCCCAACCCTCCAATGGTGTCCACGTGAAAGCTTTAAAATCCCATCTAAACTTTTATGGTGTTGGAATTTCAAAAATAAAAATAAAAAATAAACAACACCCCTTCTTCATGCGCCGCGCACAATTAATTTTACATACATGCTAGCCTCACGACTTCGTTAAAAACTAAATTTAAATAAATAAACATGACCCCTCTTCTAATAGTCGAAGCTTTTAAACAACATAGTTCAACACAACTATGATGTTTTAGGCTAACAAAGCCCAGAAAATTGCTGCCAATATGAACAAGTTAGCACATAGGACAATTGGAATGGTTGTCTCAAGCATTCAATCTGAAGTATTGCTATAAGATTTGCACCAAGACACTTGAACTGAAGGCAATTTCCTTGAGTATTCAGTTTATAATTAGTCTTTTATAGTCGATTTACAGCTGCATGAAATTAAATCTATACTGGCCCAAAAATGCTGCAGCATATACATAATTACAGCATCTTACAAGATCAATGAATATGATCGCCATAATACTTGTGCTTTGCCAATGAAGAATTTGTAACTGAATAGGCATTTCGGCATCCAATGCCCTACTCCTTGTGTCGGGAGGATCTGTCTTTCCTATGTCCACCAAGAATACGGGAAATCTGAAGACCTCTACTGAATGCTTGGTTGAAAATCATTCGAGTTTGAAATTCTGAAACGGATGAAAACCATGCAAGAAAAGCGACAGGCGTGAATAGAAGCAAACCCATGAAAATTTCATAGCCACGAGCTAGTGTTCGTACAGATCCCCAGAATCCAGCTCTTTGGACAATAGGCTTACATGCTTGTGCAATCTGAAAGGAATCAGGAGAAGACAACGAGGAATCACAGAACGAACTAAAATACAAAAGACTGAGAAGCAAGAGCAACTTGGAGAGGCTTATTGTCTCGAATTGCTGGTTGGTTACTTAACCCTTCTTCAAGACCACTAAGGACAAGATGAAGCGCCCATAAAGAAATACATACACAGTAAGCACAGTAACCTGCCACAAGAAACACGTGAGGTGAAAATACCAAACGAAATCAGAATTCGGCTATAAGAGTACGTTCACAATCGCGATCACATACCAGGGTACTGAAGTAGAAACCAGTGGTCATGAAATAGAACGACAACATTCGGAAGAAAATCAAAACGATGCCCTAATCAATATAAATCACGACTCAATGCCTGTTCTCCATTACCATTGGCTATTTTTGCCTCAAATAGAGAAATCTGATTAAGACCAACATCCCTTCCTTTGCCAACTTGTATATATTCATGATGGGTTACATTGCCTTCACGAAGTGTAGAATTAAATCCTGCATTTGAAGTTACATTGTAGAGTAGTATTCAAGCTGTTTTCATTCACAGAGAAAAATTATAAAAGTTAAAAGATAACGACAGAATGAGCATACCTGCAAATATGTCTTCGCTGAGATTTATAACCTTGGAGGCTTTACTGACCCCACCTCTTGTAAGGTGGAATATGTTAGCAGGATAATTGTGGCATGATATTCTATGATTAGTGTATATACCATATTTAGTTAGCATAACTCTTGTAATGGCTGATTCTCAGCCGTGTATTGATGTAATAGGTGATTCTAAGCCTTGTAATTAGCAAAATTCTACCTATTTAATGGAGGGAACACTCAAATGAAGAGGCATTCAAAACAAAAATCATTGAGTCTGACATGGTATCAGAGCCCTCGATCTAGGAGGATTCTTCTGGTAGCGGAAATTTCTTGGGTTCTACAGTAAATATAACTCTTGGTCTTGGGACTCACCTAGCGGATCATTTTATCGTGGTAGCTACCAATTTCTAGAGTCATCATGTTAGTGAATAGGCTGCCGACGACCTTGGTGGCTGAGTCTTCATAGAATCAGCAGGTTCTGGTGTGCAGTGTTGGAAGGCGCACGCCTCTAGGAGCAGAGGCTTCTTCTTGGTGGAATCGTGAGATCACCGACGTCTTGCAGAGCGTGGATCACGATTTGTTCGATGAGATCGGGTTGTCTGTTGATTGCGACTTTGTTTGGTGAGATTGGGTTGTTGATTTTATTGAAATTCCTTTCTATTTGGGCCAAGTTAATTGGGTTTGAAAGTTTTGAGTTTAATTTTGGAGTTGCTAGCTTGGGTTTTATTTTTCTAAACAATGTCTATTGTAAATTCAGATTTTTTTGGTGTAAAATTCATAGGTAAAAATTATTCTACCAGAAAATTTCAATTCCGTTTATTCGTTACTGGGAAAGAATTGTGGGGCCACATTGATGGAGGTGATTCTGCTCCTACGGATCCTAAAGAATTGGCAACTTGAAAAATTAAGGATGCTCGAGTTATGACTTGAATTTTAGGGTCCATTGACCCTATGATTGTTCTGAATCTAAGGCCCTATAAGACTGCTAAGAGTATGTGGGAGTATTTGAAGAAAGTTTAACATCAAGATAATACAGCACGACGATTTAAATTGGAAACTGAAATTGCCAATTTTACTCAAGTAGATCCATCCATTCAAGAGTATTTTAGGTTTCAGATCTTGTAGGCAGAATATACGGACATAATTTATGCAAAGATACCAGATGCCTCTCTTGCTGCAGTTCAAGAAGTTCATGAGCAAAGCAAGAGAGATCAGTTCTTAATGAAGTTATGGCCTGAATTTGAGGCCGCTCGATCTAATTTGATGAATCGCAATCCAACTCCTTCTTTGGATGTGTGTTTCAGGGAATTACTTCAGGAGGAGCAACGTCTTGCTACACAAGCCATATACCTACAGGACAAACTACCAATTAATGTAGTTGCTTATACTGCTCAGGGGAAAGGCAAGGGTAGAGACATACGGAAGGTCCAATGCTTTAGCTGCAAGGAATATGGATATGTAGCAGCCCACTGTGCAAAGAAGTTTTGCAACTATTGCAAGAAACCAGGGCATACAATTAAAGAATGCCACATTCGTCCTCAGAATCATCAAACTAATGTGCATCAAGCTTCAGTTGGCACCTCTTCTACTGCTAATTCATTTGTCCTTACTCTTGAGATGATCCAACAGATGATTATTTCAGCATTTTCATCCTTGGGACTTCAAGGTAATGGTTCTCTACCATCCTCGTCATGGCATGCTGATTCTGGTGCATCTAATCATATGATTAATTCTTCTGATATTCTTAGCAATATTCGAACATATAAAGGATCCTCATACATTTAGATTGCTAATGGTAGTCAATTGCCTATTCGTGTTGTTGGAGACATTAATTCCTCTATCAAATATATTATCATATCTCGTGCACTTTCCACTAATCTTATATATGTAAGTCAATTGGTTGATAATGACTGTGATGTTCGATTTTCTCGTGATGGTTGTATTGTGCAGGATTAGATGTCGAGGAAGATACTCGCAAAGGGGCCTAAAGTTGGTCGATTGTTCCCTTTGCATTTTTCCATTCCACCAGTTATTTCCATGTCTTGTAATAAAGTTAACAATAAGGGTGAAATATGACACAAATGCTTGGATCATCTTAACTCTATTGTTTATTTCATTTAATAAACTCTGCATTGTTGGGGAATAAAGATCAATTTTCATCTCATATATCTCTTGATTGTTCCACATGCAAATTAGGTAAAAGTAAATCTCTTCCTTTTCCTTCTCATAGTAGTCGTACTGAAAGAAGTTTTGATTTGATTCATAGTGACGTGTGGGGTATGTCTCCGGTTACATCTCATGCACAATATAAATACTTTGTTACATTCATTGATGATTACAACAGGTATACTTGGATTTATTTTCTTCATTCTAAATCTGAGGTGTTTTCTGTCTTTCAACAATTTGTCGCTTACGTCGAAACTCAATTTTTCGTGGGCATTAAAGTTGTTAGATCTAAAGGTGTAATTGGAGATTCTGTGGACAAAAGGACTAAATTGTAAATTTGTAAAAATCAGGGACTTAGGTTGCAATTTAGCAAAGCTAGATGGTAGGGACTAGGGTTTGAGTGTTTGGTTCAAATCAAGGTCGCGGCTCCGGAAGTTCGCTAGCTGTTCACCCTACCACCACTCGAGAGAGAACAAGCAGAATGGTCGCTCGCTGTTCGTTCGCTTTTCGCTCGAGTGATGGTGTTATATGGAAAATTGTATTCTCGATTTCTGGAAAGTTTGACACGGCCTAGAACTCCTAATTGCCCCCAACTATAAATACAAAGGCCGTGAACGTGAAAGATTTTTACCATATTGTGCTTTACATAGATATCACCTTCAATATTCTCTCAATTGATCCAATGTAGAACTGAACAAAGAATTCATCCATAAACACTTTGTGATCCGGGCAATCCACTTTTGGGGAAAACATCACTATTTGTGAAGACAAAACACGGAACTTCTTCATCTGTTGAGGAAGGGACTCTCTCATTTGGAGATTGAGAGAGGTGGATGACAAGCGTAGGAACTGGAAAAGAACAGGAGGTTCTTGGATTCCACTTGGTGATACAATCAGCTAGAGACCAGGAGGCTGTATTAGACAGTAGATTGGGTAGCAGGAAGTAGATCGGGAAGCTAGCAGGAGACTAGCAGTATCTACGACAGTAGATCGTGAGACTGGAACAGTAGGTCTACCTTGGTACGGAGTTTGGCATAACTTGTACTGACTGGAATGGTATAGTGGAAACTATTGACTTGGTCCCGTAGTTTTACCCAAGTTGGGGTTTCTTCATCATCATATTGTAAGTTGGTGTTGTTACTGTTTTGTTTATTTTATGCAAACCGACAATTCAACATAGGCTTAATTGAACGTGTATGTTTAATCACCTAGACAACAATTAATTTGTGACTTGTTACAATTAATTGCATTAATTTCGCACGTAAGGTCAAACGATAAATTGGAACGTAAACTTGGTAACGCTAAAATTTGAATTTGACATAGTAAAGCGTTCCCGTGAATTTCCAAGTGGTTGTAGAACGTTCTCTGAACTTTCAAATGGTATCAGAGCCTAAGTGTAAATCTTGACCTTACATTAGTCTAGATGAGTATGTCGTTGAATGTGCCACCCCACTTTGATGGGAACAATTATGCGTATTGGAAGGTGAGGATGAGGGCATTTTTGAAATCCTTAGATGAGCGTGATTGGCATATTGTGGTAAATGGTTGGTCAGCCCCTAGTACCACAATATATGGTGTAATCACTCCCACCCCTATTGAGAACTGGTTTAGATCTCAAATGTATATCTGTAATTTAAATAGCAAAGCCCACCATGCCTTATTTATGGCAGTTTCCCCCGAGGAGTTTAGGAGAATGTCCATGTGTGAGGTAGCAAAGAAAGTTTGGGATATTTTAGAAACCACACATGAGGGAACTCAGGCAGTTAAGAGTTCTAAGCTGCAGATGTTGGCCACTAGGTTTGAAGAGATAATAATGAGAGACGATTAGATGTTTGATGTCTTTTATGTAAGCTTAAATGACATAATAAATTCGTCCTTCAACCTAGGTGAGAAAATCCCTAAGCCTAAGATAGTGAAAAAGATTCTTAGATCCTTACCTGAGCGTTTTAGGCCTAAAGTCACGGCAATTGAGGAGAGTAAGGACATAGATACTATCAAGGTAAAGGAGTTAGTTGAATCCCTCCAGACCAATGAATTGACCTTAGACAATCCAGCGAAGAAAAAATCCATAGCCTTAAAAATCGCTAGGAATATTCAGATGGAATCTTCTGATTATGATTCACCCAATGATGAGGAGATGGCCTACCTAACTAAAAAATTCCAAAAAATGTTTAGGAATAAGAAGAAGCCTCAAGAGAGACAAAGAGGTGGCCCGAGTGAATCTAGGAAGAAATCTATATCCGTGAGATGCCATAACTGTCGCGGTTTCGGTCATGTGAGAAATGAGTGCCCTAGTGCTAAGAGATTTGAAGAGAAAGCTATGAATACTACTCTCACTAATGACGAGTCTAGCTCGAAAAATCAGAGTGAGAAATCCACCCGTGAGGAGAATGGAAAATATGTGGCCTTCGTTGCTAGGGGTAAAAGTGGATCCGATCAGGGAAGTAAAAGGACAGAGGACTTACATAGTAGTGAAGATTCTGGTGATGAGAGTGGAAGTGTGGAAGATCTAGAACAACCTATGATAGGATGTATGAGGAAAGCCTCAAGATCTTAGCCACTAACCAGGCAATGAGCAAGAAAGTGAAAGAGCTTAAGTTAGAGAATGAACAGTTAGAGGCCCAAGTTAATGATCTCACCAGTAAGAATGAGATGTCCTCTAGAAGAGTAAGTAAGCTGACCATTGTGAATGAGACCTTAGCTATTCAAGTTAAACACCTTGAGAGTGAGCTAGAGTTGTCTAGGTCTCAGTTACTTGCCTTTTCTAGCAGTTTTGAAAGGCTAGATAATATTCTAGGAATAGGCAAGCCGACTGGTGATAAGGAAGGTCTACGTTTTGATCTGAATGTTGCTAGTACATCACAGACCACCTTTGTTCGTGCTACTAACCAGCTAAACATTATGACTAACCCCATACCAAATGTTGTGGGAACTTCAGGACGTAGGTCTACCAGACGTCGTAGAATCCGTTGGCCTAGGAATAGAAATTAGCATAAGCATAGCATAGGTCATAGGTTTATCCCTACATATTTTCACTGTGGAGAGTAAGGTTACATCAACCCTAAGTGTCATCACTAGCTGAACAATAGGAAAGACTTGAGCTTGAAAAAGAACAAAAATCAGGTGTCTGTTGGTCAGATTGGATTCCTTACTGATCAAGTGAATCGTTTGACTCAATTGGTGACACAGCTATCTGGAAACAATCCTCACTCTAGACAGGTTTGGGTGAAGAAAAGTGATCTCCCAAATTTGGTTAGAGATTGTGGTGCTCTTAAAGGAAAGAGCACTTATATACCTACTTGATTAGGTATTTTTGATGCATGCTTGGCTCTTAATTGACATATAGTTGTTGCATGCATTCCATGTTTATTGTTTGTTTTTGTTTTGTTGTTTTTCATGCATGTGCATTTCACCTACGAGTTTTTGGCCCATACATGTTTATTTTTGTCTTTGTGTGCTTAACTTTATTTTATTTTTTGTGTGAAGCATTCATTTAGGGAAAACGAAAAACATAAAAACATTGAAAAATTGAAAAAGACAAAAATAGTTGGTTATGAAAATTTCTACAGCATGACACATGACTTAGAGCTTGCACATTGTATCATGTAGGAGCTAAAATTGATAAGCTGTAGAATAATTTCCATTGCTTGGTTCGGTCTAGTTGGATTAATATGTATAAATGTCTTCATGTACCATCCGCACTGCATACACTATGAATTTGTTAGTGGGACGCTATCTCGTGTGTGAGATTTGGGATGGCTGTCACATGTTGATGGGGTGACTTTGAACATGAATTGACCAATTTCTGTAGACCTTAACCCAAAAATTTCCCCCAATTTTAAATGCTCATATCTTAATGTTCTTCTTCGGGGCCTATTTGACTCGAGCAATTAAGCCTGCGAGGTCTCTTAAAACCCGGTGCCTATGGTCAACTGACTTGAGTTAACCGGCCTAAAGTTCGCTACATGGGTCATCTTAATCGTCTAATGGAGAAGAACCTGCACTTAAGATGAAAAATTAACGAGCTGGAGAAATGAGAAAAATATGATGAGTTGAAATACTTTGAAAAATTGAAAAACAAATAAGCTCATAGTAAGGGGGAGATAAGTAAAAATAATAAGTATATGTCCTACTACGAGTTACATGGTTTGACTCTCATTAGTAGTCATACTTATTAGCAGTGATTGGTATGTCCCTTTTCACAAAATTAATGTTTGGAGTCATGCTTGCATTGGATCAGTGACACTTTACACACATGAGTAACTTATATTATTACTCAATTCTGGATTGAACCAAGTATGTGGGGAGTTATACTACTTGTTGATTCTGCTTTTGCATGCTATCAATTGTATTTTTGATTATTATGTGTTATTGCTCGACTTGGCCTTAATGTATGTCCTTTCAGCATTTGTGACAAAAAAGGGGAGAGAAATGTGTAACTGAGGGGGAGAAAAAAATAATGATTGAGCATACACATAGGAGAGCGACTGCATATGCATGCATGCATTGCATTTCTATGTCTAGAGTTCGTTGGGGAGAGACATAGATACATTTACCTACTGCATAAAAACATGAAAGCTTGCAGTAAGGGGGAGTGTTGCATTGCATTCCATATCACATCCATTTGTTTGAGTTTTGATGTTTAGTGGTGTTGGGTGTCTTGGTTTGTGTTTTGATTGGCATCAATATCACGTCTCAAACTATAATGTTGATTTGTGATTAAGAGTTTTAATTAATTTTTATATTTCCTGTATCACGTGCTTTTACACTGGGTATATGAGTTTGTGAATTTCAAGAAACAGGTACACGAAGGAATGCAAGACTCAGTGATTGGGTTTATTGGGTAGTTTAGTTTTTGGTTGTCAAGTCCTCACTTATTTTTATTGTCCTGACTGCATTTGTAGAGTTTTGTCACAGAATGTCAAAGGGGGAGTTTGTTAGGTCTAAAGGTGTAATTGTCGATTCTGTGGACAAAAGGACTAAATTGTAAAGTTGTAAAAGTCAGGAGCTCAATTGTACAATGTTATAAAAGTCAAGGACTTAGGGTACAATTTAGGAAAGCTAGATGGTAGGGACTAAGGTTTGAGTGTTTGGTTCAAATCAAGGTCACAGCGCCGAAAGTTCGCTAGCTGTTCGCCCTGCCACCGCTCCAGCGAGAGGAAGCAGAATGGTCGTCACTCGCTCGTCGCTCGATATTCGCTTGAGCGAAGTGGCATCGCTCGCTTTTCGCTCGAACGACGGTGTTATATGAAAAATCGTATTCTCAATTTCTGGAAAGTTTGACACGGCCTAGGACTCCTAATTGCCCCCAACTATAAATACAAAGGCCGTGATCGTGAAAGATTTTTGCCATATTATTCTTTACGTAGATATCATCTTCAATATTCTCTCAAGTGGTCCAAGGCAGAACTGAACAAGGAATTCATCCATAAACACCTTGTGATCCGGGCAATCCACTGTTGGGGAAAACATCACTATTTGTGAAGATAAAACACCTGGACTTCTTCATCTGTTGAGGAAGGGACTCTCTCATTGGGAGAATGAGAGAGGTGGACGACAAGAGCAGGAACTGAACAAGAACAATAGGTTCTTGGAATTCCACTTAGTGATAAAATTAGCTAGAGACCAGGAGGATGTATTGGACAATAGACTAGGCTACAGGAGGTAGATCGAGAAGCTAGCAGGAGATTAGCAGTATCAACGATAGTAGATCGTGATACTGAAACAGCGGGTCTGACTTGGTACGAAGTTTGGCATAACTTGTACTGGTTGGATTGGTATAGTGGAAACTACTGGCTTGGTCTCGGAGTTTTACTCACGTTGGGGTTTTTTCGTCATCATATTGTGAGTTGGTGTTATTACTATTTTATTTACTTTGTGCAAACTGACAATTCAAGATAGGCTTAATTGGACGTGTATGTTTAATCACCTAGACAACAATTAATTTGTGATTTGTTACAATTAATTGCATTAATTCCGCATGTAAGGTCAAACGGTAAATTGGAACGTAAACTTGGTAACGCTAAAATTTGAATTTGACATAGTAAAGCATTTCCGTGAATTTTCAAGTGGTTGTAGAACGTTCCCTGCACTTTCAAAAGTGTTAAGGTATGACTCAGGAGGAGAATATATGACTTTAAAATTTCATGATTTCCTTCACCAAAAAGGAATTGTCTCCCAAAGTTCTTGTCCCTATACACTTGAGCAAAATAGTGTTGCTGAACGTAAGAATCACCATCTATTAGATGTTGTTCATACATTGTTAATTGAGTCCTCAGTTCTACCTAAATTTTGGATCGAGACTTTGTCTACGACAGTCTATTTAATTAATCGATTGCCTTCCAGTGTCCTGAAATTTGAAACTCCTTATTATCGCCTACATCATCAACATCCTAACTACTTTGGCATGCATACATTTGGTTGTGTTTGCTTTGTTCATTTACCTCCTCATGAACAAAACAAACTTTCTGCTCAATCTGTTAAATGCGCATTTTTGGGCTATAGTGTTTCTCATAAAGGCTATGTTTGCTATGATCCATGCTCTAATAAATTTCGTATCTCTCGTCATGTGGTCTTCTTTAAAAATCAATACTTCTTTCTCACTCATGTTGAACCTTTACAAAAGATATATGCCCTTCCACACTTTGATGAGTTGTCTTCTACTCTTGAACGATTCAAGCCCGGATTCGTGTATGAATGATGACGCTCAACTTTGCCCCTTGTGAGCCTGACTCGCCATCTGAGGCTGTACTAACACTACCCTCCACGAATGAGCTAGATTCGGACACTAATCTTCGCCGGTCTACCAGAATTTATCAAGGTTTTAGACAGAAAGGAAATAAGATTTTTATCTGAATACCATCTGTCAACCAATTTTGCTCCATTGTTTTCTATTTTAAAATTGATTCTTTTTTTTTTTTTTTGGTCTTTGATTCAGCAATCCCAAAGTTGCCCTCCTGATAGGTATGGATTTTCTTATACATTTCTTTATGCTACTTTGTCGTCCATTCCCATACCTACATGGTACTCTGAGGCAGTAAAACATGAACGTTGGCGGGAGGCGATGGTAGATGAACTTCGAGCACTCAAGGATAATGATACTTGGGATGTTATACCTTGTCTGGAGAGCATTAAAGCCATTGGTCGTAAGTGGGTTTATTCAATCAAACTACGCTCTGATGGGACTCTGGATCGGTATAAGGCACGATTGTTTGCTCTAGGTAACAAACAGGAGTATAGTGTCGATTATGAGGAGACTTTTGCTCCGGTAGCTAATATGACCACAGTGCGGACGATTATTTCTATTGCTGCTTCTCAAGGTTGGCCACTTCATCAAATGGATGTCAAAAATGCATTTCTCCATGGAGATCTCAAAGAGGAGGTTTACATGACACTGCCTCATGGTCTGACCACCACCTCTTCCTCAAATGTTTGTAAGTTGAAGCGCTCATTATAGGGGTTGAGATAAGCTCCATGAGCATGGTTTGACAAATTTCGATCTACATTGCTTCACTTTTCATTTCAGCAAAGCCAGTGTGACTCTTCTTTTTTCCTTTGCAAAAGCTCCACTAGTATTGTTCTTCTTTTTGTCTATGTTGATGATATTGTTATTACTGGAATAGACTCTGCTTTAATTACCTGTCTACAGCAGCATCTTCAGGCCACGTTTCATATGAACGATCTTAGATCTCTTACATACTTCTTAAGGTTAGAAGATCACACTGATTCCTCTGGTATTTTTCTTGAATCAACATAAATACACGCAGGATTTGATTAAGTTTGCTGGTCTGCAGGATTCATCTACCGTGGATACTCCTCTAGAAATAAATACAAACTATCATAGTGAGGAAGGTGATTTTTATCTGATCCTACTGTGTTTCGTCAATTGGTGGGCAGTTTGAATTATTTGACCATTACTCGACCTGATATTTCCTTCGCGGTCCAATAGGTTAGCTAGTTTGTGCACACTCCACGTCATCTTCATCTTATTGTTGTTCGACGTATCATTCGCTATCTTTGAGGTACATCTAGCCGTGGATTATTTTTTCTGCTGGCTCTCCTATTTGTCTTACTGTTTTTAGTGATGTCGATTGGGTTGGCTATCCTGACACTAGATGATCTGTTATGGGTTGGTGTATGTTTCTTGGTGATTCTCTAATCTCTTGGAAAAGCAAGAAACAAGATCGGGTTTCTAAGTCATCTACTGAATCTGAATGTCAGGCGATGTCTGCTACCTATTCCGAGATTATTTGGTTTCGTGGCCTTCTGGCTGAACTTGGTCTTCCTCAATCTACTCCTACACCTCTCCATGCTGATAACACGAGTGACATTCAGATTGTTGCTAACACTGTTTACCATGAGCGTACAAAACATATTGAAGTAGATTGTCATTCTATTCGAGAGGCCTTGGACACCCATGTAATTTCTCTTCCCCATATTTCCACATCCCTTTAGATAGCTGGTATCTTTACAAAAGCCATGAGCCGACAACGTCATCAATTTCTTGTCAGCAAATTGATGCTTCTCGACTGACAAGCATCAATTTGAGGGGGGTGTTAGCGGGATAATTGTGGCATGATATTCTGTGATTAGTGTATATACCATATTTAGTTAGCATAACTCTTGTAATGGCTGATTCTCAGCCATGTATTGATGTAATAGGTGATTCTAAGCCTTGTAATTAGCAAAATTCTACCTATTTAATGGAGTGACCACTCAAATGAAGAGGCATTCAAAACAGAAAATCATTGAGTTTGACAGAATAGTCTATCAAAAACATCCGGATGACCATAGTGAAACTGAACCCTGTATGAGCAAAGAGAACGTAAATTAATGGAAGTTTTCTACATTGAGAAAAGAAGGGACTATATAGGCTCTAATGCTCAGACTCTTTGAAATGGTTGATGCACCTATGTTGGACACGACATGACATGGGTATAGGATGTGTGTCGGATTCTCCAAGTTTCAATCTGACACTTCACCATTTTTGCTTCTTCTTCTTATTTTTCCTTCTCTTTTTCTTTCTCATTTTTGCTCTCTATAAACTTATGCCGCCTCCAAGAGAGTGGAAAAAGGCGATGACGCTAAATTTCCCCTTCTTCTTTCTTTCTTTCTTTCTTTTCCTTTTCTTCTTGTTCTCTTTCTTTCCCTCTCTCTATATCAATGGTTTAGAGTTTGGTTTGTATAAAATTAAAATGGGTCCCATATAGTGTTATTTAGTGCTCCACTAGGTAAAATTGTAATCAAGTCCCTCATTTCTATCTTATATAACATTTAGTAATTAACTTTCCATAATTAAAAGCGAAACTCCAAAATTCTATTTTATTCGTCTTAACCCCTAATTCAATACTCATTTCCTTCTTTGTGAACAATTGATCTTGGTCTATTCAAAATGATATCTTTGGTTAGTAAAAAAACTGAAACTTGAAAGATGTATCCACGTACCCGTATCTAAAATTTGGACTCTTTTTAACCATGTCCCCGTATAATATATTTTAAAAACTAAAAGATCCGTCAATTAGATATATACCGGTACCCGATGCCCATACCCGAGTCCGAGCATTATAGTATATAAGTTCCCAAGATCCAAAAAAAATGGTGCAGCTTTAGCAAATGCCCATGGCCAAAAACAAGGATAAATCTAGAAATGAAGCAAAAGTTCATTTGAACATATATGTGAAATGGGCTTACTTAAACTTTAGATGCTACTATGTACGCATGATCATTTTGATCCATGAGTTATACAGTTATGACTATAATCAACCATAGCAACATTACAATTCTATATATACCATGAGGAAAACTTCAAGTACTTGTGCAAAATTTATTTAGCAGAACTCACTCAATTTCACAATACTCATTCCTAGACCTAACAGGAAAACATCGTTTATAGGCTATGTTTGAGCCCCATTTTTTGTAAAAATGAGTTTTGTAATAGTGATTTTCGGAGAATGTAGTTAAAAAGTTAGAAAAAATTACGGGTTTCCATGCAAAATTATTTTATAGGGAGAATGTGTGGTTGAAAATGAATTTGAGGAACAATGAGTTATTAGAAAATGGGGCTCAAACAGGGGCAAAATTTTATCATTTCCAGATAATAAAATCAATGATAATTGCAAAATATTCGAAACAATTTCATCTGGAAAGCAATTTTGGGCAAAACACAGGCAGACCAGTAAACTTTTGAATATAATAATTCTGCTCGAGAAATAAATTTATATTTTAGTACAATTACAAAGTTCAATGGGGCTCAAACAGGGGCATAATTTTATCACTTCCAGAAAATGAAATCAAGGATATTCGCAAAATATTCGAAACAATTTCATCTGGAAAGCAATTTTGGGAACAACACAGGCAGACCATGATACCAGTAAACTTTTGGATATAATAATTCTGCTCAAGAAGAAATATATTTCAGTACAATTACAAATTCCAAGTAGACGAAAAGCTTCAAGAAATGACATCTAGAAAATCATCGAACAAAATTTGTGGATAGGTGGCAATACAAGAATAGACAAATTAAAATAAGAACACATTCCAACAAGTGGAGATAGCACCGAATTATGGTAAAATAAGGAAAGGCCAAATGACATGGTCCGAGACTATCCTCCACAAGCCTAAAGAAGTTCTCGTCCACAATTAAGATGTAAATTAAGAGGCAGAATAATCTATTTATTAATCCAATAATAGAAGACTCTGGGCACGACATAATATCATAATATCTCAACCAAAACTAACAGGAAATAGCAGTACAGACAAAGGCATAGTGGAAAATATATTTTTCTAGCATCTGCATTGAGACACGTGATGCACACAAAAATTTGAGGGAAGGGAAGATGGTGGAAAAAGAAGTCTTACCTCAGAGGATTGGCCAACAGTCTTTGACCAATGGCGACAAAACTTGTCTCTTGATTTGACATAAACCAAGCAAGAGACGAAACACTGCATCAGATAGTAAGATTGTGAACTGGTGTATACAATTTAACCCAGGACATGATATATATCAAAAAGTGCATACCTTCCAGTAAATATATGTTCCCTCAGTCCTGTTGGGAATTGATTTAAACATGCACAGCGGAATTTAACAGATTTCAATTCCCATTCAGGATTCAGCTTTGTATTTAGATAAAAACTGTGATGAGAAATATACCTTTTGTGTGATTTGCAAACTCTTTCGCGTTATTCCTTTCCAGCAGCTTGAATCTGCCTCCCACAGCTGTCCAATTGTGCAGCCTCCAATGAAATCCACACAGAGAGAAAACAGCAACTGCTAGGGTTTCTTTCTTGTGCTAGCAAGAATAATGAATGACTTAATGGACCTCAAACCCTAGCTGCATATATATATAAACCCAAATGGACCCGGCCCGGTCCGGTCCAATATTTAATTAATCCAATTAATCAAACCCGGTCCGTGAATTAATTAATCCAATTAATTAATTCGGGATTATAAATAAGAAATTCAATTAATT
>NC_036247.1:16582125-16582431 GCF_002742605.1 Olea europaea var. sylvestris | reverse complement strand
TAAGCCTAGCAATCTTTTAGATCTATCTCTATAGATCTTGATTCCCAAGATATACGCTGCTTCTCCCATATCTTTCATGGAGAAATTCTTTGACAACCCTAATTTTGTCGATTGGAGCATTGTGATGTCGTTTCCCATTAATAATATGTCATCGACATATAATATCAGGAACACGACTGCGCTCCCACTTGTTTTCTTATAAACACAAGGTTCATCTTCATTTTTGATAAAATCAAACCTTTTGATTGTTTCATCAAAACGAAGATTCCAGCTCCTAGAGGCTTGCTTTAATCCATAAATGGATCG
>NC_036247.1:16545167-16577375 GCF_002742605.1 Olea europaea var. sylvestris | reverse complement strand
TATCTTTCATTCCACTATTAAGTCAATATAAATCGAAAACTCCTTTTCGACTTATGAGTACACCTTGGCCAAGGATTTCATCATCGACTTAATTGAATGAAACGCAGATCATCTCCTACTATCTAAGAGTGACGAATCCTTTATTGATCAATCACAACCTTCATACGATTCTTGACGTACCCGAACGATGTCGTATTAGCGGCCCTTTTCAGAGCAACATCCAACACCGCCAAAGTATGACTGTCCTCATATAGGGTACTATGACGACCTCAAGTCAAAGGATCAATCCCACTACCGAACGTTAGAGATTAGCCACTGACACTCAGATAGTTATCCATGTGGAATCTCTTAGCGGGTCTCCAATGTTTTGTTCTACAACAAAACATCCACATGTTCATTTAAGTGTCACCACACTTTAGCTCGTGAGATCAGCTACTTACTTCATAAGTAAGAAATGCCACACGTGATGGTCTAACTGTATTAACGATATCCGTATCTCGTTATTACTTACGACCATGGTTTATTCAAGATCCAATTATATGTAATTTGTATCTCACAATCACAACTCCTTGTGATCAACAGATTACCTAAAAATTGGGTCTTCGGATTCTATTATTTAATATTATTTATTACAAAATTAATTTAAATAATAGATCTCGCCAAAATCAAATGCATTAAATATATTAAAAGCGTTTACAACCTAAATCGATTGGATCTAGGGCATAACACTTACAAGTCCAAGTTGTTGTTATATTTAATATGAAGTGGAATCGAGTTCTCATTTACCGTATTTGTGTTTTAAACACCACATTCACACTTATCGTATTTAGCAATTGCTTACCGTATTTGGCAGCTGCTCACTGTATTTGGTAGTGCAACGCACCGTATTTGGCAGGCAGTCACCGTATATGGCAGTGACCATATTTGACAGAGAATTAAACACAGAATTTTCAGAACTATTTGTTTTCATACAATGACTTTAGATAACATAAAATTTGGTGTTTGTTTTCATATAATTTGCATAAACACAATTTCGAAAAAATTCAGATAAATGTTTTCTTAATTTTATTTTTCACAAATTACTTAGATACAGACTATTATCTAAATCACTACTTGAATAAGAATGACAAATTATATTATTTACAAAAACATAAAAGCAGTATAAATTTTAGAAAGCTAAATAAAATCTGAAAGCGTGTAAATCTGCAAATAATTAAAGCACAGATACTCAAACTGGAAGCATATATATTTGGAAATAAACTTTTAACACAGTTTCCTTAAGATAAATCCCCCCTCTCACCGTAGTGCTAGAGGTTTAATTCGAGCGCCTGTCTCCCAGGATACAAATGTAACCAGCAGAATCTGAGAATCGCGGTTCTACTCCGACGAACTGGGCGAGTGTTCAAACAATATCACCTTACTAGAATGGATACAGGAGGAGACGTAACAAAAATAGAAAATAGAACTGTACGAAGGCGGACGAAAATTGCAGTGTATAAATTGCTGGAAATTGAATGAAATTATACAGACTGAATTTGACCATTAGTTTCTGCATTAACCATTGCAGTTTTTGAAGTTACACTTCGGTTTCGACCATTGGAGTTTTAGGAGTTTCAGACACTCAAAAGTCATTTGGAAAAACCACAAAAAAATTTTAAAACGCGGACAATCCAAATTGGCCAGTTTTTGCTCCGTTCAGTCCGATATTCGTGTGCGCAGGTTGTGCCCGCACCTAAGTTCAAGGTCCGAAGGCTATTTCTATCCGTGATTTGCACCCCCTGCGCGCACACATGGAGATAGCTTCTATACTACACATGATCACACCATTCCAATGCATAGCCATATATAAAGTGGTTTTGGTTTCCATGTTTTTCCTATGTGGGACAAAGTTAACTATAGTTTTCCCATAAACATAGACCATTTCCAATGGTCCACTTTAAACTCCAATTTCTCATTCACTTGAGCTTCATTTTGGCAAATAAATACATGACTTCCATATCCTCGCGGAGGAGAACACATATCAACTTTGATATTTCAAATTGGACCAACGAGTCCCTCCGAAAATTGTGCCAAAAGTGAGCCGCTCACTCATTTTTTTCCTAACAATCCCCCACATGAATGAAAATTGGGAGAGACACGAAATGTGAGACATAAGACTTGGTGATAAAGTTCAACGGTTGAAGCCTGCATAGGATAGGTAGGTGTTTCCCTTTGAACCTTTCCTTGTAAAAGCATATTTACTTTACTGGCTGACCAATAGACGTAATGTCTTTGAACTGTTTCACCGTTTGTGTAAACGATGATATACTTCACACAAGATTCTTCCTAACACCCATCAGTTCTCATTATTATGTTCGTTTTGGCCACGAACATATACCTGGTTCTGTGAGAGTTTCTAAGAATTGAGCCCCACACAATTCTCTTAGAAGAGGCCCCACTTCTTTCTCACAGAGGTGATTTCTTATTACAAGTAACCCGCATTACTTGGCTCGATTTTCGATGCTTGAGAATCATTAAAAGACTATTGCTTAACCTTCATCCTTACGGGCATCACTGTTATATCATATGAATGGACAGGAGGTGATACCCGCCATAGTGATTTTATCAAGTCTTTACAGTTAGGTTGTCCCTTTGAACCTAGATCTTGGGATCTCCAGTCAACTAGGTTGGGTTTCCTTTGTAATGACTTATTCTTTCAAGGGCTTGAGACTCATTTCTTTCGATGATTTCCCAACTAACTCTCTATTTAACCCTTTGGTTAGCGGATCCGCAATATTATCCTTTGACCTAACATAGTCAATTGTGATAACTCCAGTTGAGAGTATAACTCCAGTTGAGAGTAGTTGTCTAATGGTATTGTGTCTACGATGTATATGTCTAGACTTACAATTGTACATGTTACTCTGTGCCCTTCCTATTACTGATTGACTGACATAATATATGCAAATTGCAGGCACATATTTGGACCATCTAGGAATATCCTCTAAGAAGTTGCGCAACCATTCGACCTCTTCACCACATTTATCTAGGGCTATAAACTCAGATTTCATCGTAGATCTGGCTATAACCGTTTGCTTAAAGGATTTCCACGAGATGGCATCACCTCCCAAAGTGAATACATATGCATTGGTGGACTTTAAATCTTTTATATTGGATATCCAATTAGCATCACTGTATCCTTCAATGATCGCTGGATGTCTGGTATAGTGTATTCCATAGTCACGAGTATATCTTAACTACCTCAATACTCTTACTGTACATTTCCAGTGATCATTTCTTGGATTACTTGTATATCTACTCAATTTACTGACTGTGTAGACTATGTCTGGTCTTGTACAACTCATTAAGTACATTAGACTTCCAATAACCCTCGAGTATTCTACTTGAAAGACACTTTCACCCTTATTTTTGGATAGATATTGACTTGTATCTATCGGTGTTCTGGCCAAGCCAGTATCATCCTTACTGAACTTTTCCAAAATTTTGTCCACATAATGTGACTGGCTTAGAACAAGCCCATCTGATGTTCTTGAGATTTTGACTCCAAGTATAACATCAGCTAAACCCATGTCTTTCATATCAAATCTCGAATTTAATATATTATTTAGTAGATTCAATCATCTTATTATTATTACCAACAATAAACATGTCGTCAACGTAAAGATATAAAATGACATAGCCATCTTTAGTGTCTTTGACGTAAACACATTTGTCACATTCATTAATTTTAAATCCACTCTCTATCAAGACATTGTCAAATTTTTCATGACATTGTTTAGGTTCTTGTTTAAAGCTATATAATGACTTCACCAGTTTACAGACTTTCTTTTCCTGTCCTAGTGACGAAAATCCCTTAGGTTGTTCCATGTAAATTTTTTCTTCTAAATCTCCATTTAGAAAAGCAGTTTTAACATGCATTTGATGTACTTCTAGATTTCGCAAAGCAGCAATCGCAAATATCACCCTAATAGATGTTATTCTCGTCACTGAAAAATAAGTATCAAAGTAATCAAGGTCTTCCCTTTGTTTGTAACATTTTATTACTAAACTGGCCTTCTACTTTTCGATAGTTCCATTTGCTTTCATTTTCCTTTTGAAAATCCATTAGTAGCCTAGTGGTTTGCATCCAGGAGGAAGATCCACTAGCTCCCATGTATGATTTTGCAGTATAGAATCTATTTCACCTTTAATGGCATCTTTCCATTGAGGTCCTTCCGAGGAATTCACAGCTTCTTGATAACTTTGAGGTTCGTTTTCTAACATATAGGTTAGAAAATCAGGACCACAAGACTTTTCTATCCTTTCCTGTTTGCTGCCTCTAACCTCATTCTCCTCTTCTAATTCTTCGTCCTGACTATTTTAAGTCATTGTCTCATATGTTCGTTTAGAGGAGCTGACTTCCTCTTTGGACTTGTATGGAAATACTTTTTCAAAGAATGAAGCATTCCTCGATTCTATTATCATGTTTTTGTGTATGTCTAGAATTTTTGAATCATACACAAGAAACCGATAAACACTGTTATTACGTGCATAGCCAATGAAGACGCAGTCTACAGTTTTCGGGCATATCCTTACCTTCTTTAGTGTTGGAACAACCACTTTTGCAAGACACCCCCACACTCGCAAGTGTTTATAGGTAGACTTTATTCTTTTCTATAACTCATAAGGGGTCTTTTTCGATTTCTTTCGGGGCATCTTATTTAAAAGGTAATTTGCTGATAACACAGCTTCCCCCCACATGTTCTCAGGTAACCCAGAACTTACTAGCATTGCATTCATCATTTCTCTTAAAGTACGATTTTTTCGTTCACCTACACCATTTTGTTGCGATGAATAAGGTGCGGTGGTTTCATGTATGATCCGTGTTGTGCATGAAAATTGGCAAACTGTGCTCCATACTCACCACCTCGATCACTTCGTAGTACCTTAATTTTCTTATTAAGTTGAGTTTCAACTTCATTCTTATAGAGAACAAATTTCTCTATAGCTTCATCCTTGCTTTTAAGCAAATACACATAGCAGTATTTTGTGCCATCGTCGACAAAAGTAATAAAATACTTGTTGCCACCTCTTGTTTGTACAAGTTTTAAGTCACAAACATCACTGTGAATTAAATTAAGTGGTTCTGTGTTCCGTTCAACTGACTTAAAGGATGACCTTGTCAATTTTGTCTCAACACAAGTTTCACACTTATGTTTGGAATCATTATGGAACTTGGGCATGCAATTTGAGTTAACTAGTCTACGTAAAGTATCATAGTTAACATGTCCTAGTTTACCATGTCACAAATTGGAAGACTCAAGAAAATAAGAAGAAGAATTTGCTTTATTCATTTTTGGTTTCACAACCATTACATTCAGCTTAAACATACCGTCGGAAACATAACCTTTTCCGACAAACATTCCACTTTTTGATAGAATAACTTTGTTTGACTCAAATGCAATGCGAAAACCATACTTATTCAAAAGCGACCCGGACACTAAATTCTTACGAATTTCCAGCACATATAGCACATTGTTGAGAGTCAGCTCCTTTCCGGATGTCATCTTTAGAACCACCTTTCCTTGGTCCTTGATTTCAGAGGTTGCTGAATTTTCCATGAGCAGCTTCTTCCCATTCTCAATTGCTTCGAACGTAGCAAACAGCTCTTTATCAGAGCACACATACCTTATAGCGCTGGTGTCAATCTACCGGTCTTTAGGGTTTGAACCCACCATATTCACTTCAAAAATGACAGCTGCGAGATTTATTTCTGAGACATCTTGTGCCATGTAGTCAACTGCATTTACTTCTTTCGTCTTCTTCTTTGGCATTTTGCACTCCAAAGACTTGTGGCCTACTTTATCACAATTGAAGCATTTTCCTTGAAATTTTTTCTTAGAAATTCTACCTTTCAGTCTGTGCTTGGTCTTTTTTCCACCGGATGGCCCAAACTTATTTTTGTAAGTCTTACTACTTTGACCATGCTCCACAGCATTGGATTTAGCCACACCAGGATTGAACCACTTCTTTTCTGAACTTTTGTTATCTTCTTCAATTCGAAGTCTAACAATAAGTTCTTCAACGTTCATTTTCTTTCGTTTGTATTTCAAATAGTTTTTGAAATCTTTTCATGCAGGGGGCAATTTTTCAATAATTGCTACCACTTGAAAGGTTTCACTCAACACCATCCCTTCGGCATGAATTTCGTGAAGAATCACTTGGAGTTCTTGCACTTGATTGATAACAGTTTTAGATTCCACCATCTTATAGTTTAGGAATCTGTCGACTATAAACTTTTTAGCCCCGACATCCTCAGTTTTGTATTTTCGATCCAAAGACTACCACAACTCCTTAGTAGTTTTCATCGTGCTATACACATTGTATAGCGTGTCTACTAAACTATTCATAATGTAGTTTCAGTATAAAAAGTTCGAATGCTTTCAAGCATCAAGTGCACTAACTGCTTGAATATCTCCTTCTCCTTCATTGAGTACAGGAGCAGTCTCAGTCAAGAATCTCGCAGGATTTAAGGTGGTCAGGTAAAACAACATTTTCTGCTGCCACTTCTTGAAATTCAAGCCATTGAATTTTTCCGATTTCTCTCCATGATTAACCGAAACAGTAACCGTTTAGCCAGTTGTTGGAGCCACAGTTTGACTCACAACATGACTAGGCAAGTTAGCCATAGCAAAGCTTGGCCCTTAAGCCATAGTAGAGCCCACAACTTGATTTCCAGCAGGAACAGTTTGGGTCACATCCATGTTGATTGGTTCGGCAGCCATTTCTAAAAATGAAACAATTATTAGATTCCAATAAACAAATAAACTTGTTTACTACCAATATGTATTAAGAATTTGTCTTAAGTTTGTTGTTATATTTAATTGGTCGTGTATGGAGTGGAATCAGGTTCTCATATACCGTATTTATATTTTAGACACCGGATTCACACTTACTGTATTTGGCAATTGCTTACTGTATTTGGCAACTGCTCACCGTATTTGACAGTGCAACTCACCGTATTGACAGACAGTCACCGTATATGACAGTGACCGTATTTGACAAAGAATTAAACATAGAATTTTCACAACTATTTGTTTTCATACAATGACTTTAGATAACATAGAATTTGGTGTTTGTTTTCATATAATTTGCACAAACACAATTTCGAAAAATTCAGATAAATTTTTTCTTAATTTTATTTTTCACAAATTACTTAGATATAGACTATTATCTAAATCACTACTTGAATAAGAATGAAAAATTATATTTTTGCAGAAACATAAAAGAAGTATAAATTTCAAAAAGCTAAATAAAATCTGAAAGCATGTAAATCTGCAAATAATTAGAGCACAGATACTCAAACTGGAAGCATATATATTAGGAAATAAACTTTTAACCCCAAGGCCTGTGTAAACACAGTTTTCTTAAGACAAATTTGCCCCTTCACCATAGTGCTAGAAGTTTAGTTCGAACATCTGTCTTCCAGGATACAATGATAACCAGCAGAATCCGAGCACTGCGGTTCTACTCCGGCGAATTGAGCGAGTGTTCAAACAATATCACCTTATTGGAATTGACACAGGAGGAGACGAAACAAAAATAGAAAACAGAACTGTACGAAGGCTGACGAAAATTGCAGTGTATAAACTACTGGAAATTGAGTGAAATTATACAGACTAAATCTGACCATTAGATTTTGCATTAACCATTGTAGTTTTTGAAGTTACTCTTCAGTTTCGACCATTGGAGTTTTAGGAGTTTCAGACACTCAAAAGTCATTTGGAAACACCATAAAAAAAATTGCAGAACGCTAACAATCCAAACTGGTCAGTTTTTGCTCCGTTCGATCCGACATTCGTGTGCGCAGGTCGCGCCCGCACCCAATTCAAGGTCTAAAGGCTATTTCTGTCCGTGATTTGCACCCCCTACACGCGCACGTGGATAGAGCCTCTATACTACACTTGATCATACCATTCCAATGCATAGCCATATATAAAGTGGTTTTGGTTTCCATGTTTTTCCTATGTGGTACAAGGTTAACTATAGTTTCCCCACAAACATAGACCATTTCCAATGGTCCACTTTAAACTCTAATTCTCATTCACCCGAGCTTCATTTTTGACAAATAAATACATGACTTCGATGTTCTCACGAAGGAGAACACATATCAACTTTGATATTTCAAATTGGACCTCGAAAATTGTGCCAAAAGTGAGCCGCTCACTCATTTTTTTCCAACACAAGTATCGATGGGTATGTCACGCCATCATGCTTTTTAAGAAATTCATTGCAAAAAAGATACACATTGGGTGAAGTGGGTAAATATTATTTTCCTTCGTGGTAAGGACATTTGGGGCTACACGGCAAGGAAAGACAACTCTCCACAACTTAAAAGGTTACTGGAAATTAGAGACAGATTTGCACAGCCTCAAATTCCAGTTCTACTTGGATTTCGAATAGCACACCCGAAAACTGCCCATTTTGCTGCAATGGACAGCTTAACAGCATGCACCTCAGCCGGCAGGTTCTGTGTTGCAGTTGGTTATGAGTTTCTGAGAACAAAGGGGCCGAAAGTTGCTTGGACAGAAATTATTTGGAACTCCTACATCACCCCGAAACATGCTTTTATACTTTGGTTAGGAGCTAAAGCTAAGCTACTAACTATGGATAAATTGAAACATTTAAATATTGACCGAAGGTGTATTTTTTGTGGAATTGCTGATGAGACTGAACATCATTTGTTTTTCTCATGTCCGATCAATTGGCAATTTGGGGACAGGTTCGAGATTGGCTGGGCATTAAGCGCTTCATGTCTACTTTACTAAGTGCTTTGAAGTGGATTAAGAAAGAGGCTCGAGGAACGACATGGCATAGCAAAGTAAAGAAGATCGCTCTTGCTAGCACTGTTTACCACTTATGGATGGCACGTAATGGGGGAATTTTTTAGGATTTAAAACCAAATGTTGAAGGCATCGTTAATAGGATCAAAACACACATATACAAAGCTATGTTCACGTTGTATCCATATGTTTTGATTCAATATGAGTCTTTGCAATTGACATTTAGATCTCTTGTTTTGTTCATCGTCTCATGTTGTAATTAGCAATTAGCCCAGGTATGCCCGATGTCCTTATCGTTGTATTTAATTTTTGCCCACCCGGATATGTCCGGTGTACTTGTTATTGTTCGATCTTTTGATTTCCCGGGTATGCCTGGAGAACTTGTAACTCAATTTTGATCTATGAATTTCACATTTACCAATCAAAAAAAAAATGGAAATTCTTGAAGCAAGTTTCTCATTTTCAAAGCTTCTTCCATGTAGTTATCTTACAGATGGATATTTCATGTCTGCAACCAGAAAGAGGTTTCAAAGTCAAACCAGTTTGACAATACTACACCCGATTCATATCTATTGTTTGCAAGCCTTCTCCACGGGTGAAGATTATGGCATGATTCTGGTTTTCAGGCTTGCCCTCACCCAAGATAGCAGGTCCAGGAAGTTTTATATGATAGATAACATACAATTGGGAATCCAAAAAATTAGTAGAAAAACTGATGGTAAATCTTCAACATGCGTACGAATACATAAAAAATTGCTATACATGGCAAAGTCTATAGAAAGATCCAATAGCACAAGAGCTACAACAGACTAATCTAAATCTGTTGAGACCGGGAATTATCAAAACGAAGACATTGTATTTTTGTCTCGTTGATGATTTAATTCATTGTATGAACTACTGTGCCTTTACCACAACATAGAGATCTTTACCGTTCCGAGTAACTTATCTCTTTCACCTTTGAGAATTGACGTCTATTTTATTTCTCTTTTACCTCATCTAGACTCTGTCCTGACTCTGAAGATTTTGACTTCGGCAAAGCAGCCTCACAAAGGTGGAATAGTACACCTTATCATTAACATTCTTGGACCTGTCTTTGCTTGGTTCTTCAACTTCATCAACGTAAGCTACTCGAAGAGATGGATATCTATTAAAGGAAATCCATTAATAGGTTATAACAGAGCTAAGACAACAGCATGATCATTGTCAGGCTCTTACGTTGTCCGCCAGATCGTTTCTGAATCCCATATAACTGGCACGAAACTACATGTGTGAACTTCATATCGGCCACTGCTTGACATTGTGACCACAGCGACCTCTCTCCCTTCATCTGATCCTCATTCAACTCAATGGCCTTATAGCCTTCCATTAAATCTGTTCAAAAAAACTAACTCTAATAGTTAGCTTCACAAATTTTTTTTTTTTTTTTTTTTTTTTTTACTAGATGCCTGAAACGCTAGCATTACAAAAAGTTTGCACATATTCATAGATGCCAGCGTGCAAGAGAGCATTACCATCATCCTTGGCCATATCAAGGAAGGCTTGAAGCTCAAGAGCTTTGCGGTAATACATCATGCCCCTCACTGTCATAAATCAGGAAAGGTCACTCCCCGTAAAATCTAAACATTTGACAGTTAACAATCTCTTTAAAACTATAACACTTTTCAATACAGGAGAGAGTACAGCATTAATATGAATATGTTTGGCCTGTCATATTAGTTTCATGTTATTATAGATGAAGCCTTTTCTAGCATAAAAATTGCAGACCATATTACCCTTATAATAATGGATAATATTTGTGCCAAGAATAGTCAATCAATTTCGTGGGCTCCCCTGACTCGATAAGAAAATGAGATAATCCATATGCCAACCCTACTTCATTCTCAGGAATCAGTCCCCCTCCCAACACCTCCCACAATCTCATGAATGCAAAAAGAAATAAAAAAGAAAACAAAAAATTATTGCCAAGAAATATATTGCATCACATTACACGTAATGGCATATGAAGTGGAGAAAAGTATTGTTCAATACCTGTTCTGGCCAATGTCTGACCCCCATATGAAGCCCAAAGGCATAGATGTCCTTCTAAATCATCAGATCCCCTAAGCTCTTCTTCACTGTTACACTTGACACGCTCAAGAAAATTGTTCCATTCATCTGTATTTTCATCAGTAAGTCTGGTAGAAATTGAGAAATATGATGTAATACATGACATCAGAAGAACAAACCTGGGAAAATTTTCTGCAAGTAAAAGAGGATTGAGACAGCATCTTCATTTGGCACTTCCAGCTCAGGCAACGAGAAGAGGACCTCCTCTGTGTAGTATGGAGTCAAAACACCGCAAGTACGAATTCTTTCAAGCCATATTTATGAAGAAAAGAAGACATATAGTCCCTTAAGTTTGATGCATTTATGGAAGCAGTAAGCAGTACCAGCAACAACGTTTTAGTAACCTACTATTAGAGTTTTGCAAAAATCTATTACTATATCATGCCCCAGTTTGAGCCCCGATTTTTGAAAATAGATTTTGTAAATATGATTTCTTTTTTCTTTTTTTCTTTTTTTCTTTTTTGGGTGAATGTGTGGTTAAAATGTAGAAAAAGTAGAGGATTTATGGACAAAATTATTTTATTGCGAGAATATGAGTACAGAAAATGAGTTTTAAAGAATGGAACTCAAAGAGGCCATATAGCAAAGGAAAAAATGTAGAACTTGTTTTCGAAAACCCATGAACAAATTTGAGGGGGAAAACCAGAGAAGGTTCCTATGATATGGCTCAGTTTCAAAATGAAGTGAAGATGGCAATTATAATATTACTCCTCATGGTTCAAATCTTCAAACCCATTTTTTAGCTAGATTTGTATGTCCAACTATCGTCATTCAACTTCATCAAAATTCTTTAGTTGTTACCTTTACTATATTTCCAAGGCATTATAGTACCTCCAAAGCTAGTATGCACCTTTAGTTACCTCAGAGCTCATTGGCAATTGGGCTTAAGTGAATATTTTTGTTAAACCGTCTCATCTAAAAGCTTGAGCAGTTAGAGTAGAGAAAAGCTTGTAGAGTTAATTATATCTTCCAAAATTTTATTATTTCTCCATTTTTAAAACTTTTTAAAATTCGACATAATTATGAGTGGAACCCAATAGCCTCCCAATATCTTTGATCACTGATCAGAAATGAAATGAAATGATTCGAATGATCTTGCCTGAATTTACTCATTAAGTTGTTCAAATGAATTTATCAGTTTGCGTTCTGACGCAGCTACTCTTTCCACATACAAATTGACAGAAAAGCATGGGACTCTGCTAAAGATATCAATAGAACTTACGAAAAAGAAAGCTTATTGGGGACTTTAGGAGCTGATGGCATGTCCATAAACAAGGAATTGGAGAAGAAGGAGATGCGCCTTCTAGCTTCTAAGTTGGATGGCACATCCATGGCGGATTCCTTAACCGTCAGCAAAAAATACAACCATTTTATCTGTTGAAGGAAAAGATTGTAAACTTCAACTGATATACAAAGAAGGTTGAAATATTTAGTAAAAGAAACACTTCTAATAGAAATATTTAGTTAAAGAAACATTCTAATTTTCTTATTTACCTTCTCTTTCCAAGCTTCCGTTTCAGGAATTGGAAATTTGATGGCTCCAGCAGATGCAAATAACTGATATTGTTGATCAAGAGGGATCATTCCTTCATGTCCTGAGCTCCCATGGATAGAATCTAACAGGCTATTTACATAAAATTGAATGAAAAAAGAATAGTCATTCGGAACTCAAAAGTTGTCTCGAAATTGGATGATCAACATATTACTTAGATACATGATCCTCCATCATTATATCCGGAAAAGAATGACAACTTGATCTCTGTCCTCCTGCTTATTGTTCATCTGCAAAAATAGCCTTTTCATTATGGAATCCTTGTATCACCAACTCAACGAGAGCAATATGTTTCTGTTTAAAAATGATAGAAAATTAAACAGCAATTTTCTGTGCTGCAAAAGAAGACCTACCAAGTACTTTATAAGATTAACAAATTTTTCATACAGATTAGGAAGAGCGCTCAGTTTCCATTCCTTCAATAGATCATCTGCCTCTATATGATTGTCAACCTCGGAGAAAATGTAATCAATAACCCTGACACACATGATATGATTAAAGAAAGAGATATATGCACATGTTACCATCAAACGAGGGAAGTGCTCATTTGCAAGCAGCAGCCAAAACTTACTCCTCCTCTCGCTTGCCACGAACTAAAAATTTAATGATGTTCCGAAATGAAGCATAGCACTCGCAGACAGCAGAATACATGTAATCATCAGATTTTATCCGCTTTTCGGTTCACTGTCCTTTCCATAACTGTCTTTAGCCATATCCACTGCAATTGGGATCTGTGAATTGGAAGATCACATACAGCACAAGTTACACTCAACTCTGTTGACCATGTTCCATTGAAGGTAAGTGACATTCCAATCATTCGGTAGTTAATAGAAACAGCACAATAAAATCCCACATTTTTTTTCTTAAATAGTTATCAGTGTAGTTCACAAAAAAATTCAAACGAAGAAAAACCCAGATTTATGTATTAAGTAATAAGCAAGTTCACAGAGGAATTTTCATTTATAACAATTGTACAATTTCAAAATATTATCTTTTTAAAAAGTCCTTAACGATGTCCACTTCCCGTTATAAACACTCAACCTTCTTGCCAATCTTGGCCACCAAGGGAAATAATATTTTGTCATCCTATCTCTAAATTTCTTGTAAATACTTTCCAAAAAAAAAAAAAAAAGGCATAAAAAGAAATGGACAAAGGCTTGGAGTATGAGCAACAGATGAATGGAATTAGCCAAAATTTCTCAAAACACGGGATAGTTGTGACTTAAACTGTAAAATGAATACCTTGCTAGCAAGCAAAAATGGAGGCCACTGAATTAGCTCCAACTCAAGATCAGCCCAATACGGAACAAGCAACAAATCCATTTCCCTAAACATTCATGCATTGCAATGCGAGAGAAATAAGCAAAGCAGAGGAATCCACTTAAAATGATTTCAAATACTCAAAAGAGACAATTACCTATTGCTAATAAGATCCTCCTCTCGGAAACTTGAGATTATTTTGTTCCACAACTGAGCAAATCTTGCAGCTTCTTTCTCCTTACTGGATGTTATCTGCACCAGTAAAATTCACACACACACACACAAATTCAAGTTCCAATATTATCGTGTATTTTCATCTTATTTGTATAATATGGAAAATTAGACTAATAAGTTCAATAAATAAAATACCACTTCAAACTTGCAAGAAAAGGTGGCCCTCAGTCCTTTCTTTTTTGATGGCTCACTTTTTCTCCTCAGGGATTAAACAGGCATTAAAAGCACCAGGTAATGATTGAAATCGGGATCTAAGCATTCCTAAAGTTCGAATCTGATAGGTAACACAAAGTTATATCCGACAGAGATATATCAGTACTCTTCAGTAATAAAGTAAAAGAAGTTATCTAATAACAATTTCCTGCATAGAATCTATTCAGTAACTATCAAATGCTTGTTATAAAACAAATAACGGACATATTAGCCAGGTAAAACTGCAAAAATGATTAAAAAATGTACAAGCTCACTGAAGTTCAAGCGAGTTGTAAGAACAATTCAAGGATCCCTTGCTATTTAGAAACAATATAACCTTCTTCTCAGTGACAGACTGGTTTCTAATTAATGTCCACTGCTCATCCTCTTTGAAGATAGTAAATACAAACACTTTTGCTCCAAGTATGCTTCCTAATTCAACTTTTAAAGCCGGTTTGATAAAACATTAGGAGATTTTAAGCTGGTGGTTCTCATGAAATGTGTAATTAAAAGTGGATAGTATTTGTGGGTCCATTGGAATGTATGGTTCAAAATGAAGTTTGACAAAATGCTTTACCACACGAACTAAATTTTTATCTCACTCAACTAATCCTCAAAGCTAAGTCACAGTACAGGCCTCTTACCTACTACTCCAAGCAAAATTAAAAGATTCACAATCACAGTTAAGAATACCACTCAATCTATATAATAAATGAAGTGGAAACTGCATATAGATAATATCACCGAGATTTGAAGGGGAAAAAAAGAACCACGGACCTCTCCCAGGCGACGAAATGCGCCATATATACCTCCAAATAAAGTTGAGAATATAGCATACCATATCTGGGCATCCATGAAATAGACCTGAAAAGGCACGGCAGATTGAAAAAAGGTTTGTCAAGAACTAACCAAAAAAGGCTTGCCAACAAAAGCTTCTTCAAAAGTGAAAAGACACGAGAAATTTATTGTGAATGTTGAATAACCATACAAGAATAACCGGCGCCCACAGTGCAATCACAACACCAATATTGTTTTTAGCTGTAAATCACATGATGACATGAAAACCAATATCAATGCCAATAATGTCTAGTAGTACAGCTCCAAACAATCATGTTTACTACCTCGAGGAAAAAATTCGTGCCATTGGTACGTTGATCTATGAACACTCATTATATCTTATGTTGGACCCACCAGCGGCTTTATCTGCAATTCAAAACTTTAGTAGTTAAACATCAGCTGTTTGATGTCATTATACATTTAGATTAACGACACTGATCAGATTGTCAACTACATAATCACAGTTTAATGAACTTAATACCCCCTCCATCCATAAAGATAGGCTTGCTTCTATTTCACACAGATTAAGAAAATGTAATTAATATAATTGGAAATACAATTTTTGCTTATACTTTTCCTAATATACCCCGACATTAAATAATTGTTACAAAGAAATAGTTCATATATGTTGATAACAAGGCACATATTAGAAAACTAAAAAATCAACTGTACTCTCAACAAGGAATGTCGCGTATAATTTGGGACAAATGAAAAGAAAAGCAAGCCTATCTCTATGGGATGGAGGGAGTATTTTCCTTCCTTAACCACATGGCATGATACTCATATCATCTGTGGTAATCGACCTAACAAAAATTCAACATGCTCTTGGACCTCAACTCTAGAGACAACACTAAGGGTTCTTTCCTCAAAACTGATAGGTACTATTCAATAAATAGATTAGCATATGAGAATAAAATAAAAATCAATAAATGAGTACAGTAAGCACCTCAATATAATAACTGAAAGCCAACTTGGTTATGATAAGAAGAACCCAGAACAATGTATACCTGAAATTTAAATAAAAGTAATTCGGTAACAAACTATGTGATGTTATACAACCTGAATGGTTCTGCTTTCGATTCCTTACTTGAATAGAGAAAATGCGCTTTCATGCATCCCTCTTCCAACATAGAGTCGAGGCTGCCAGATATTTTAATAAAAGTAGCATTAATATCTCAAATTTTTCTGTCATTTGACATGTATCTGCAAAAATTTATGGTGTATACCTGCGCCCACCACATCGTGAGCATTACAATTTTGTAATTTGATCTCTCAAGGACTCTGCGTATGAATGGAAACAAAAAGAGCAACGCAGCAAGTATATTTGGAGCCAAGTAGATGACAACAGACATGATGAACAATGAAGGAGCACTTGCGCTATTGCCAAACCAACTTTTAATAGTTTGAGCAAATCCAGGAGGATTTTCCCATGTATAAGCATAAGTAACTGGCAGAATAACCACCCATGCAGCAGCTGATACAACCTTTAAAATGTATCTTAACTTGACATAGAAGGACATGCTATTCCTTTCTTTCCAACTAAAAATTACATCGAGAATGGCTGCAGTAAACAGATGGACATAACAAAAAAGAATAGGAAATACAATTTCTCTACAATCAAATCCAGCACATGTAAAAAGAAAACCAATATCTTAAGCATGAACATGCTCCATCCGACAGAAGTAGAGTCCTGAAGAAATTCATCACTTAAATATTTTACAGTTCACTTTCCCCCTTACGCAAACAATGTCGTTAAAATGTTTCCAGAATATGCAACCATTTCAAAGCAATAGTTTCTGTTTTTTTGTCTCAAATTCCTTTTTCTCCCAGTTTTTCAGGCTTAAATTGTGAAACCCTCTAACATTCTACTCTATATTAAATAAAAAAGAAGTCCAAAAGGCTGAGGTTGGAAGAAAAAAAAGTCATGGCATTCATTGGCCTCAAGAGAGGCCCTCAGGGCATAAGCCTCAAGTGCATTTAAAGCTATGATGATAAGAATAGGTTAACATAATCCATATTGTGATAACTTTCAAAACTCCTCCAGAAAAGATTTACATGGTTTTCCACTCAAGTATCAGCCATGTCACTGGCATTATTCAAGCAAGTGTTTGTTATCACTCATTAAGATGCTTCCTTGTATAACATAAAGCTCAAATATTAATTTTCAGCACTATTCAGTTAATCAAGTGTGGAAAGAAGTGAAAATGAGTACTTAAGTTACTCAATATAGGAATTACAACATCAATAGCAGTATTGACACAGCTTGCAAACATTCAATTAGCAGAAATCAAGTTTAAAGATCAACAATTTCAAGCTATTAATTATTTTTAAAAGCCATCTAAAGCAGAAATAGGTTATAATATGCTATCACATTGTTTAATATTACCTCCCCCAAGCTTCAATATTGCAGCAGTTATAAAGATGCTCAATACTTTCTTGAACACATCAGAAATGAAAATTGAACTTGGCTGCCCAGAACCATTCCAAGCAACAATGATCATAGCCTTTGCATATGCCAACAGTTGTGAATGTCGAGTTAGAGAACACAATATATTTATAGGGGAATAAAGGCTACTAGATTCTATGAACAAGAAGCATACCTGTAAGCACAGTATAAAAAAAATCCACATTCTATCGAAGCTTCTAAAAATATGCCAATATGACCGAACCTCTACAAAATTAACTTTCCCCACCCATCGATCACTTGAAGGCTTTATATCCTAAACTACACAGGAAAAAAAAAATGACACATCCCACCTAATTCAGTTGCATTATAAAGCGTAACTTCATTAGGAAAGAAAAAATATGCTACTGGTACATAAAAAGCATGACATAACTAGACCAATCGCCGTGAACAATGTAAGTGGCCATGACAATTCAAATTGGGCATGCAGTGGTTTCAAATGTGGAAAAGTCGATGTCTTGCATAGGATAAAAGATGAGACTTTTCTGTTCGGTTTTCTATGGATAGAAACAACATTAGATTCCTGTATGAGCCCCATTTTATTGTAAGAATACATTTTGAAATAGTAGATTGATGAAAAATGTGCGGTTAAAAAATAAAAAAATGTTTTAGGTTTGTATATAATATTATTTTATTAAAGAATGTATGGTTGAAAAGAAGAGAGAAGAATATATTTTAAAAATAATAGAGATCAAACAGGGCCTTAATATAATTTAATGCATTCACGCCCGATGGACATTAAGGGTTCCCTATGGAGATCTGTTCACTTTAAAGACAAGGAAATCTCCAAAACTATATTGTTTAGATCAGACGAGGGAAGTGAATGCACGGTTGTAACTCACGTTATTCGGGACTGGTAAGGGCTCGGAACTTCAGAACCTATAGTTCCATGACCTGAGTGGCTGAACTTGTCTGATTCCAATAATTTTTTGTGGGTAAATGCTATGCAATATAAAATTATCAATCAATAAAAGATAACCAGAGCAAGTTGCGGAGTGCTTCATGCCATCTCCACAGTCAACCACAATTCTTTCCTATTTAATCCGCTACACAATTATACAGATGTTCAATAAAAGTAGAGGTATTTAACATTGGCGTCATTAACTTGCTGGAGTGGGTTAATTGCAATTCTTCTGAGGGCCTACTTTAGAAGCTTGTTATTTCTCTAAAGTGGTTTATTAACTATTAAGAAAATGGAACTCCAGTTCCATTTAAAAAGAGACCTGCTCAAGAATGATTTTCTTGAGGAAGTCAATTACTTATAATATTGAAATCGGAGACTTGGAGTAGAGGATAAGACCTATCTGATCAGTACAAGGGAAAACCCTGGTTAGCCATGTACAGATTTGTGTCATCAATTATCAATAACATGTCATTAATCAAAAAGTTAAAGATAACCTGTAGAATGTAAAAGAGCACAAATTTGGATGATACAAGGATTAATGTGGAAGTAAACAATATTCTACGAAGGTGGAACTACAAAGCAAGGATTAGCACTTATGTAGACAATATTGAAAGCTTTGAGATCTGAAAAGAGAGGCAATTCTCTATATTTTTATAGTAAACATTACAACCGAGTGTCACGAGAATAGTTAAAATTGTTGTACAATACTTGATACAAAGAGGAAGAAAAAACTGAAATCACAGAGGCAAAAAGAGGCAGGGCAAAAGTAATTCTTTCATTACACATCATATATTATATAAGATACAAAAGAATATTGTCACCATGCTTTGGCCAACCACTTCTTACCAACTACTACCACCATTTGATAGTCTAAGAAGCTATTATGATTGACATTATAATTAAACTAATACATAAGCAATACAAAGAAAGTGTGGACAGCAAAAGTGACATCACATTAACAAAAATAAGGAAAAAAATATTCCTAAATCCTAAATTGGCCTAACAATCTCCAAGATTCATTCCTAATTATAACAATTACAATTTCCCTAAATACAACTGTTAATTATAACAGTTAAGATATTGTCATATCTTCGGGATTTCAATACTCGCCATCAAGTTAGATTTTATCATATCCAATTTGTGAATGAAGTCATCAAATTTTTGTCTAGGTAATCCTTTGGTGAAAATATTTGTAGTTTGTTCCTGTGTGGAACATATGTGATACAAATTGCTCCGTTTTCTACCTTTTCGTTGATAAAATGTGTGTCCACCTCTACATGTTTAGTTCGATCATGTTGAACTAGTTTAAGAGAGATGTTGATAACAAAGTTTAACCGGAAACTTTATTGTATCGTGCAGTTCATGTAGGAGTTTCTTTAATCACAATCACTCACATATTCCTTGTGCCATTACTCTAACCCGGCTTCAATACTACTTCTAGTTACTACATTTTGCTTCTTACTTCTCCATGTTAATAGATTTTCTAAGGTACAATATCTAGTTGTCGACTTTTTATACTCTATTAAACCTGCCCAATCTGTATCCGTGAAGATTTCTATTTCTTTTCTTTCATCTTTCTTAAGATATAGTCCTTTTTTGGAGGATTCCTTAAGATATCTAAGCATCTTGTAGACTGTTTCTAGATGAGCTTCCTTCGGAAAATGCATATGTTGGCTCACCACACTAACAACAAATGCAATATTAGGACTAATGTGTGACAAGTAGATTAGTTTACCTACCCGTCGTTGATATCTGTCTGTGTCTACAGAATTGTCGATATTTTCGATCATCTTTTCCATATCAATAGGTGTATCACTTAGTTTACATCCAAGTATTCCTGTCTCTATAAGAAGGTCAAGTACATACTTTCTTTGTGAGACATTGATACCTTTATGTCACCTTGCTACTTCCATTCCTAAGAAGTATCACATTTGTCCAAGATCTTATACTTCAAATTCAACTGCCACACTCTTCTTTAGTTTCTCAATTTCTATTATGTCGTCACCGCCCTTGTTGGTATATCCTTGCCTCTTTAGTACCTTTGCAAATCTGTCAAATCATGCTCTAGGTAACTGTTTAAGGCCATACAATTATTAGGCTTACATGCTCGATTATTCTCCTTTACCTTGCAAAAAAACCTGAAGATGGTGTATGTAAACCTCTTCTTCCAATTCTTCATTTAGAAATGCATTCTTAATATTCAGTCGTTGGAGAGGCCAATCTAAGTTTGTTGCTAACGACAACAGTACTCGGACAGTATTTAATTTAGCCACAGGTGCAAATATTTCTGCATAATTAATACCATACATCTGTGTGTATCCGTTCACAACCAGTCGAGCCTTATATTTTTCTATTGTCAATCAGCTTTATATTTTAAGTCGAAGACCTATTTGCATCCAACTTGTCTTTTCCCTTTAGGCAGATCCACTACCTCCCAATTTTTTTTCCAATGCTTGCATTTTCTCCATTACTGCTTCTTTTCACTTCGAAATTTCCAAAGCTCCCTGAATATTCTTCGAAATTTTTGTACTGTCAAGATGAGAGGTATAGCTGCGGAATTCTGTAGATAGGGCACTATATGACATGAACGTTGAGATAGGATGAAGAGTACATGATCTAGTTTGTTTTCCGAGTATAATGGGAAGGTTACTATCTGATGATTCTAGTATCTTTGTGGTGTCATGAGGTTTTGGAGATACCATTGGTTCCACCTCCCTTGGTACTTCAGGTGTGAGGTTCTCATGCATTACTTTTGGTCTTCTTGAATAGATAAGCATTTCATTGTTACTTTGTTTTTCTACATCCCCCTAAATTCAAGTTTTCCCATGTCAATGGAATAGAAGAACTAGGTGGCATGATAGGCACTGAGATAGGTTCTAGAGGAAGAAGATCAAGGTTTTAAGTACCGTTCTTCACTTTCATCCTCCACATGATGAGAGGCTTTGTGGTAATATGGAGTGTTTTCAAAGAATGTGACATCGAGACTTACAATGACTTTCCTTGTGGAAGGATCATAACATTTGTATCCTTTCTGAGCAGGAAAGCATTCGATAAAGACTCATTTGATTGCTCGAGGATCGAGTTTATTTCTATGGTTGTTTGGAATGTGGACGAAAGTGGTACTACCAAACACTTTGAGTAATAAACTTGAGTTGAGTCAAGAGTTTGGAAAGAATTTTGGAATTTTGTAAGTGGTGAGTCGAGGTTTAAGGTACAATTAAGCATTCGATTGATTAGGTAAGTGGCTATTAAGATAGCATCACCCCCAAAATCTTTTCAGCATATTTGTAGTAAACATTAAGGCTCGAGCAACCTTTAGAAGATATCTATTTTTTCGCTCAGCGATCCCATTTAGAAGGGGGAGCTTCAACGCAAGAGCTTTGATGAATTATTCCATATGTTCGACGTAAATCCCCTAAATTTTTGTTGAAGTATTCTGTGTCATTATCGATGAGCAGAATTTGAATGTGTTTCAAATTGGGTTTGTATCATGGAGTGGAAATTGATACACATATCGAACATCAGATTTTTCTTCAAAAAAATATACCCAACAAATTCGAGTGTGGTCGTTGATGAATGTGACAAGCCATTTTGTATGAATTCGATTAGGTAATCATAAGGGACCCCACGCATCACTATAGATCATTGTGAATGGTTTCGATAGTTTATATGTGAATTTTAGGAACAATGTTCTTTGATGTTTAGCAAGTTCATAGAACTCACATTGAAAGTTGACATGCTTTTTATTCAAGAAAATATAAGGAAATACATGTTTCAAATACTGAAAATTGGGATGTCCCATTCTAAAATGCCATAACAATATTATGCTATTACTAGAAATAGATGCAGAATCACAAACGACAATTCAATATTGTTTACTCATATCAACCTCGTCAAAATAATAGAAACCCTCACACTCCTTAGCACTGACAATCGTTTTTTCCTATGATAGGTCCTGAAAATACATTGCAAGTAAAGAAATTTAGTCGAGCAATTATATTCTTTTGTTAATTAGCTTACAGATAATAAATTACAAGATAAATTTGGGACATGAAGGATGGATTCTAAAGTGATGGAGTCAGGAGTGCAAATACTCCCTTTTCCGACGACAATCGAGCGGGAACCATTTGTAATTTTAACTATGAAATTTCCTACGCAGAGTGAATATGAAGAAAAAAGGCGGTGTGAAACCATCATGTGGTCCGATGCTCCGGAGTCAATGATCCAAGAAGTTTTAAATTGATAGATAACATTTAAGGCTTTTAAGAAGCCCTCGTTTGGCCCCCATTAATTTCTATTCCATTTTTCCCTCTTCTATTTTCAACCACACAATCTTCCATAAAATAATAATACACGTCAATCGAAAATTTTCCCGTCATTTTCAATCACTTTTTTTCAAAAAAAAAAAAAAACACTACTCCATCCATTTTCATTTCCAAAAAATGGGGGCCAAACGGGTTGGAAATTACCTCTATGGGAAAGTGAGTTTGAAGGCCCATTTGGGGAAGATTGATCAAATGCTTGAAGGCTGGAAAAATTTTGTAAAATTGCTCTATCTATTTAGAACTAAATGCACTACTCGAGGAAGGGTTTTTAGTTTGCTAGTCCACTAAAAATTGGCATCCTCGGTTTTAATTATTTTGCCTTGGTTTCCAATCAACTGATTTTCCATGTAAATCTCAGCAGGCATAATCTTTGTGTCTTGACTTACAGCAATGTTCACACCAGGGTCATCCCTTATGTTGTTTTAGACTCAACCCATTTAGTCGCCCTTTTGAATATAAGCACAAGTGTTCAGCCTGTCCATTTTTAGAGGAAAAGCTCATGCTTTCTAGCCCAAACTTATGAGGACCAGCGTCTTTTAACATCAAGGCTGACATCTCAAATTCAGCAGGCCCATTTTTTCCTCTACTCAACATCACACTTCGCCGATTCTCCTCACAATGAACCTCCGAGAAGACTTCACGCCTCGATGATAATGAGCAGCAGCCAAGGATTCTTCCTCTGACATCATCTAGATCACCGTTGAGTCCAGCAAGGAATTCATAAACTTGCTTGCTCTCCAATTTTTTTTTTTTTTTTGTAGCCCGAGCAGTCGACCGAGCATGTAATGTCTCGAAAAATTTGGTGGAATAGAATTTAATTTTTGTATGCTATATTTTAATGTTTTGAAAGGTTAGGAACTAAAGTATATAGTAAATTTCAATTTTACTTGGATTAAAATGTGGGTATTGACGGAGCAATAATTAGTATATCAATATTGGGCTCGTTGGATAGATCGTAATTAATCATATATATTAGGATCGAGAAAAAGTTAATTTAGATTAGCGGAGTCCAAATTATCGAGATCGAAAGATATAACTTTAAATTATATTTTTAATCAATTTAAATTCTTCCACAAGTGGCGTGAAAGGAGGGAGAATCTTGATAGGTTATGATTGAAATTTTGTCTTTTGCTCAAATAAAGATTTAAAAAAGAGGGGGGGAGGGGGAAGATAAAGGAAGTCACGTGGGTGGTTAAGCAGACTAGATGTACTACCACATGTTGGTTCAATTAAGTGGTTATGCCTCATCCCGCTAGACAAAAATCTAAAATTTTAGCACGTAATTTTATTTCTTTGCCATAGACATTTATTTTAAAATTAAACTATCGTTCATGTTTATTTGCTACATGGATATTTTTAGATTGTGCTGTTATTTAAAAGTCAATCGAATTAATTGATTTTCTTTTAAGTGCTACTTATATTAATAAAAATAAAATTTTATTTAGAAGTAATTATATAGGATAAAACGAAATATAAGCACGTATGATTATTGCAGAATGTGGTGGAATTGGTCATATACTTGTATCCATATATTTATTTACTTTATCAAAATTTTCTGCCATTAAATCTATCCTTTCAGTAATTAATCCATATCAAGTAATAAATGTTTTGGCAAGACTAGATGTAGTGTGTGAATTTTCTCTTAATAAAATAAGCCAACTTTTGGTTTTGGTTGCATTCTCATAATTTTGAACCGTGTCAAGACATTGAAGAAAGAGAAAAGTATGTCATGCCTTGATTTTGGGTTATTTTGTCCTATATATATTATTATATATATATAAATAGAGAGAGAGTATTCATTACTGTATATGTATACAAATATATATAGAGTTAAATGATAAATATTTAACATGTGTAAAAAGGTTTTGTCTCTAGCAGATTAAATTTATAAATTTAGTTGTCAGAAATCCTACTTTATTTGACTGTTAAGGATGTGTCAATTAGAAATTTAAATTTACGAGCCATAAGTTGTTTAAAATAACATTGACCATTTTATAAATAAATCTTTTTGGGAAGCGATTCAAAACATAAATTTTTGGGTCGTTTCAATTTGGTACCAGAGCATAGGTTTAATTTCCTATAGACCCACATGTATTCTCATAATTTGGTTTAAAAAATAAAAAATAAAATAAATTAATGGACGTGAACAGTGACGGGTCACCGGTGAACAGTGAACATCACTGTTCAAACCGTGAACAGCCTTTTTTTTAAATAAATAAATAATAGAGAAATGGTGATTGCTTAAATAGTTTATGTGTGTATGTATTTATATTTGTAGACTTTTTAAAAATACTTTTCTTAGAATAAATTTTATGTTTAGCCACAATAATCACTAAGAGTGTGTTTGATTACATTTATTTTCCATAGAAAATATCAATTTTTCACCCAAATTCTTACTTGGAATGTTTGATTGCTATTTTTTTTCATGGAAAACATTTTCCAACTTTTGAAAATATGCCTAATTTTCCTTATTTTTAAGGAAAACATAATTGATATAATTAAATCGTTTAATTAATCGAATCAATTTTTTATTGTTTGCAGTCTCCCTTTATTTCCTTATTTAATATGCTAATATCTCCTTTTATAAAATTCAAGCCATGCATTGCATGGCACAAGACTAGTATATATATAAACATTGGATTCTACACGTTTTAAATGTTACGTGTAATAAAATGTTTATTTGTTTCATTGCGTAATATTTGTTAAAGGTTAATATTTTTCTGAAGATTTATGAATTTAACGATAATGGTAATTTAAAGTTATTAAATATATGAATGATCTTTGGCACTCAGCAACCACCAATCGACTACCCTTCGACGACCCTAAGGTATGCAAAAAGGGGTAAGAAAATAAATGTACTTAAACATTTTTCATGATTTAAATATTTAAAATTGCATATATTTAAATTATAGGGTTATTTGCGTTAAATTTATGATATGCATACAAAAATAATAATAATAATAATAATATGTATAATTTGTTAGACTTAGTATTGGAATGTGATCAAAAACTTCAAATTAACCCTATCTTGAATCTGGAATCGAATTTGTGTCGGCGATTGAACTGAACCTTCCAAGTGCATCCAGCAGGAATCGAATCGGGGCGGATCCAATTTATTGGCAAATGAAAAATCTATCGTTTTAAATTTTAGGAAATGGCACCACCTAGACACACGAACTTGATGCGCGATTTACTACAAGCAGTATAAGAACTGAGCAGGCAGAACCAAGCACCGTCACCACAGAATGCACCTCCATTTGTCTCAGGAGTCGTCTCAGTGGTTGAGCAATTTCGTAGGTACAAGCCTCCGACTTTCGATGGTTGTTCCGACCCACTAGCTGTTGAGGAATGGATTAGAGGTCTGGAGCGCATCTTTCGACACATCGCTTGTACAGATGCACAAAAAGTGCTATGCGCAGAATTTCTGTTTGTTGGAGCAGCTAGTCACTGGTGGGAATCTGTCTCATGCACTAGGACGGAAGAGCAGTAATGTAATTTGACTTGGGAGCAGTTTAAGGATGAAATGATGGCAAAATATTTCCCATAGGCTTTGAGAGACTTCAAGGAATCAGAGTTTCTGCAGCTCAGGCAAGGAGACATGTCACTTACGAATTACGAAAGGCAGCTTGAGCAGCTCTCAAGATATGCCCTGCATTTAGTGGATACTGAAGTTAAGAAAATTAGGAGGTTTGAAAATAGACTACGCCTAGAGATTGGCATGATCATTATGTCCCATCATTTCACATCATATCGTGAGATGTTGGAGAGAGCCGATCATCAGTTTGCATATCGTTTTTGACATAATGGAAAGCCTTCAAGAGATGTTTGGACATCAAAGCCGACAAGTTAGGCAAGCCTCCATTAGGGCAATTATGAACACACGCATAAAATCGGGAGCATCTGTAAAGGACCATATGTTAACCATGATTGGTCACTTCAATGCTGCAGAGGTTTTAGGAACTGACATTGATTCCGAGACACAGATTGACATGGTCCTTGAGACTCTTCCTGAGATGTTCTCACAATTTATAGTTGATTATAATCTACACAAGATGGACATGTCTCTGACGCAATTAATGAAAGAGCTACAAAATGCTGAATCTGTTCTAAAAGCTAGGAGTGGAAGTGCTTTGACTGTTACAGTTGGACCCTCTCATCCTAAGCCTTCTGGTGGCAAAGGAGGAAAGAAGAGGAAAAGGCCAAACAAAAGGCCACATAGCAAGTCAAAGGGGAAGAAAACTACTGCCGATGGAAAACCAAAGGAAAAGTATTTTATTTGTGGACAAAAGGGTCACTGGAAGAGGAACTGCCCAGATTACCTAGCTAAGGGGAAGTAAGGTAAAGGCAATAATGTCATATTCATTGAGTCATGCTTAGTGGTTGATTCTACTAATACTTGGATTGTAGATTCTGGAGCCACTAATTATGTTTGCAATTCTTTGCAGGGGTTCCAGGAAACCAAGCATCTCAGCGAACGGGAGTACACTCTTAGGGTTGGCACAGGAACAGTGGTATCTGCCAAAACTGTTGACACTTTTACTTTATGTTTTGAAAATCGTAGGCATTTGATATTAGATAACTGTTATTATGTTCCCGAACTTACATGGAACTTGGTTTCCGTTGCACTTTTATATCATGTTGGTTATTTGGTACTTTTTACCCATTCTACGGTGGTTATTAAGTTGAGTAATTCTGTTATATGTTCGGGTCATATGGTTAATAGTGTTTATGTCTTAAGTCCTTTGATTGGCTCTATACATAACACTACTACTGCTAAGAAAAGAAAGAGGTCTTCTAGTACTAATGAAACTCTCTTATGGCATCTTAGATTGGGTCATATCAGTCTAAATAGGATTCAAAGATTGGTAAAAGATGGCCCTTTAAACGAGTTAGAGGTGGAATCTATACCAACTTGTGAATCTTGTATAGAAGGAAAGATGACCAAGAGGCCCTTTAAGACTAAGGGACTAAGGGCTAAAGAGGTTCTGGAATTAGTACATTCCGATGTTTGTGGACCTATTAGTACTCGGGTTAGAGGAGGATACGAGTATTTTATCACCTTCACAGATGATTACTTAAGATTTGGATACATATACCTTATGTCTCACAAATTCGAAGCTTTGAAGGAATTAAAGGAGTTTCGGACGGAAGTTGAGAAATAATTAGGTAAAAGTATCAAGGCCCTTCGATCTGATCGAGGTGGCGAGTATCTATTCCAAGAGTTTAAGGTCTATTTATCGGATAATGGAATATTATCCTAATTGAGTGCACCAAGAACTCCCTAACAGAATGGTGTCTCGGAAAGAAGAAATCGAACTCTTTTAGATATGGTAAGATCAATGATGAGTTATTCCTCATTGCCTATATCCTTTTGGGGATATGCACTACAAACAGTCATTTATATCTTGAATTTGGTACCATCTAAATCAGTTCCCAAGACACCTCTTGAATTGTGGAATGGGCGCAAGCCCAATTTACACCACATTCGGATATGGGGATGTCCAGCACATGTGCTAAAGGGAAAGACGGTAAGATGGAATCAAGATCAGATGTTAGTTTCTTTGTAAGATATCCAAAGGGAACGAGAGGTTTCTACTTCTATAATCCTCTTGATAAGAAAGTATCTGTTAGCACAGATGCAACCTTCTTAGAGGATAAGTATATAGAACAATATAAGTCTACTACTAAAATTCTATTGGAAGAGATGTTAGAACATGGTTCAAACAACTAAGTTCCAGATTTTCGCATAGAATCTAATAGTGATGACTTGGAACCTCCTCTGAACCAATGGTTGCTGATGAAGCAAGTGAGCAAATGATGCCTACAGGGCCTCATAGGCAAATAGAACTAGAGGTAGTAGAAAATGAGGCACCCATTGTTGTATCTCCACATGTCCCTACAAATGGGGATAATGAGGATGTTGTTCCTAACCAAGGATAGGATCAAACAGTGGGAAGAGAGGAAGGACCTTTAGTCAGACTAGACAATCAGGCACCTTCAACCATTACTCGTAGTGGGAGGGTTATGAGACCGCCTTCTAGGTACTTATTCTATAGAGAATCCTATCAGGCGATCTTTATTGAGCAAGAAGAAGATCCTACTTCGTTTAAAGAAGCAATGGAGGATGTAGACTTTGAATCATGGAAATTAGCCATGAACTCAGAAATGGAACCTATGTATTCCAACAAAGTTTGGGATCTTGTAAATGCACCTAATGGGGTAAAACCTATAGGATGCAAGTGGGTCTATAAAAGGAAAAGAGGTATAGATGGGAAGGTGGAAACCTTCAAAGCAAGGTTAGTGGCCAAAGGTTTTACCCAAAGAGAAGGCATCGACTATGAAGAAACCTTCTCACCGGTTGCCATGCTTAAATCTATTCGAGTCCTTTTATCCCTCGCCACTCATTATGATTATGAGGTTTGGCAAATGGATGTCAAGACAGCATTTTTAAATGGACGTCTTGAGGAGACCATTTACATAATGCAACCTGAAGGGTTTGTGAAAGAAGGCCATGAAAGGAAAGTTTGCAAGTTGCGGAGATCCATTTATGGACTCAAGCAAGTGTCCAGATCTTGAAATGTAAGATTTGATCAAACCATCAAGACCTATGGTTTTGAGCAAACTCTGGATGAACCTTCTGTGTACAAACGAATACAAGGGAAGAAAGTAATTTTTCTGATTCTTTATGTAGATGACATTCTACTTATTGGAAAAGATGTAGGGACATTGTCATCTATAAAGAAATGGTTGTCACAGCAGTTTGATATGAAGGACTTGGGAGAAGCTAGTTATGTTTTGGGAATCCATATCTTGCGAGATAGGAAAAACAGAAGGATTGCATTATCCCAAGCTTCATATATTGACAAAATATTGTCTAGATTTGCAATGCAAAATTCCAAAAAGGGACAATTTCCTTTTAGACATGGAATTCATCTATCTAAAGAGCACTGTCCCAAGAATGTAACGGAGATAGATTACATGGGAAATGTTCCTTATGCTTCGGCTGTGGGAAATCTCATGTATGATATGCTTTGCACTAGACCAGATATTTGTTATGCTGTGGGTATTGTTAGTCGTTATCAGTCTAATCAAGGACCAGCACATTGGGTAGTAGTAAAGCATATACTCAAGTATCTTCGGAGAACGAGAGATTATATGCTTGTCTACTCAAGACATGATCTAAATCCTATTGGATATACTGATTCCGATTTTCAATCCGATTGTGACTCTAGGAAGTCTACATCGGGATCAGTATCACACTGGGAGGTGGAGCTGTGGTATGGAGGAGTATCAAGCAATCTTGTATTGCTGATTCCAACATGGAGGCAGAATATGTAGCGGCTTGTGAAGCTACTAAAGAAGCTGTATGGTTCAAGAAATTTCTTTTGGACCTTGACGTGGTACCTTTGGCAATGGGGCCCATAACGCTTTATTGCGATAATAGTGGGGCGATTGCCAATGCTAAAGAACCGAGGAGTCATCAGCGTGGCAAGCACATCGAGAGAAAATATCACCTTGTTAGAGAAATTGTTCATCGAGAAGATGTGACGATTAGTAAGATTGCATCAGTAGATAATCTTATGGATCCGTTCACTAAGACCTTACCAGCTAAGGCTTTTGATGGACATCTAAAGGGGATGGGTATTCTTGATAGGTCACACATACTCCAAGAAGGGCAAGTAAGAGATTGTTAGATTGATGCCCATTCTTCGAGTAATGTTCTGTAAAATCACATTATGAATTTACGTTAGTTTATTTGCGTGTTATAATTTGAAGTGATTGTCTAAGGTTCCATGATCATAGAGGATGTCACAAATTGTATACTCGATGGATCGAGTATAGTAAGACACAATTTGTGATGTAATCAAAATTATGTCGTTCACAATCGGTTCATAAAGTTGGACCCTTTATGTTGATAAGATTGTATTGTTCTTATTAAGATTTATCTAGATCTTGAAATAGGAACAATAATGTGTTTCGATGTACATTGAACGGAACCGTTTAGATGACTCATTTGTGACCGTTTGAAATGAGACTCTACTTGATTATCAAACAGGTCACCTAAATCCTGAGTGAGTAATGTACCTTTGATTGCTAGTTCAAGTTCTTTGAGATACCAATGAGTGAAGTCTTAAATAGAAGATTAATTTTGGTGCTTTGGGAATCGGGCCAAAACAATTAGAGATCATATACTTACAATATTGGAATCTATTAATCATTGAGATGAGACGATCGTCATTCTAAGGTATTTTCCTAGGCAAATTGAATCTGAGCTCAGTAGGTCGATGATGAGATCGTTGGACTTTACATTGTGATTTGATCACAACGAATTTGCCGTATAAAAATGGGATTTAGAAGGTAATGCATGTTGAAGGGCAAAACGGTCATTTTACCAGTTTCAACATATTGACAGTCAAATGGGGCTTGACTTGTGGAACGATAATCAGAGGATATTATTATTGGATCATAATTTGCTTCTATAACTATCAATCGACTCGAGATTGCAATCTCGATTTTTTGGTAGAATAAGCCAGGATTAATAGATGTATCTCAATTGGTCAAGAGTTGACCCAATTGAAAACATCTATTGGGGCTTGGGTCATGTGAGTCCAATTAGGTCCCTCTCTTGGCTCCAACAAAAGGTGTGTGACTTAATTGGCCTACTATAATAAAGTCTAAGGGTGGTAGGGAGATAAAAGGTCTATCATAGAGGGATTGGGAATAGGCAACATATAGAACACCAATGAAGCAACTGATTTTTCTCACAAAATGAACCTTAGGACAAACAGTGTGTTATGATACAAAGAGGGAAGAGCCAAGTATATATAATACAACAATAGGTTAGACACATGGGTCGAGCCATAGATGCAATACTTGGTCCAGTTTTCGTTGTAGGCTGCGAATTGTGTGGTTTGGGTCAACTAATAATAATAAAGGAAAAATTCATAATTAAGAAGTTAAGTATCACCCATTTCAAAACTAAGAACAAATATTTCGAATTTCAAAAATTAGATATTTATTAAAATTTATTTATGATTTAATTTATTAATTATATATTTCATTAATTAAAGATATTAAGGTCATAGATATATACAATTTGGTCACAAATCGATTTAGATAGTCACATATTCTTTTGTTTTTGTCACAAATCAAAATTTTTACGTCACAAATTATTTTATGATCACAATTCAAAAATTTCATAACTCACAATTTGTTCATTGGTCACAAGTCAAAAATTTATAAATCACAATTTATTTATTTATCACAAATCACGAATATTATAAGTCACAACTTATTATGCAATAACAAATTATCAAATTAACAATAAAAATAATAATTTTTAGGTCACACATTATTTATTGGTTACAATTTATATTTGTCATTGGTCAATATTGTTTATTTTTCATAGATTAATCAATTTAGTAATCACAGTCAACTATATAATTTGTGACCAAAACTTGCGACCATCATCTCACTATTACATCCAGCAGCATCACCACCACCTCCTCCTA
>NC_036247.1:16540092-16545068 GCF_002742605.1 Olea europaea var. sylvestris | reverse complement strand
CCAGATGCATCACCATTGCCTTCGCAACCACTACCACAACAGCACTGCCCTCTGCGTTAGAACTACCACCACTAGCAGCGTCACCAACACCCAAAATGATTGCACAATTACACCACAACAAAATGTGACCACACCACCAAAAAAAATCCAAAATTACCATCATCACCCCCTTGCAGTCGTCACCACCACCACTATAAGCATAATCAACACCACTACCACAGCCAAGTGGATTTACCAAAACCATCTCAAAGTAGATTTAATCAGAGCCCGAGATAACATTGCAGTTGCAGAAAAAACTATGGCGGCATGAAAAACCACCCTGAGCTACTGCATCATGATACCGATGCTCTCATATCTTCAAACACATGGATGACGTCATCACCATCGCTTGCTTCGTCTGTGTTTTATGTGTGTTTTAGTACAATGAACAAGGTATTGAAAAGAGATCAACAAATGGGCTGGATCTTGTCTAAATTCTGCTCTTATCACACTTCTAGCGTAGTGTTGCGATCGCACCGTCGACATAGTCTCCGTTGGTTGTTTGGTGATGACCGCGTAGCGATGGCGACGACAACAACACTACTGCAACTGTGTCGAGCGACATCTTCGCTCAATGTGTCGACGGTAGCGGTGACGACGGTGTGGTGGCACTAGAAAGGTAGAGGTAACGACGACTAGAGAGATGAGAAAAGTTGGGATAAAGAGCAAAGGGAGGATGTATAGAATGAAAATGATTAGGGTTTTGGTTTGTATGGTTGAGAATGATGAATATGTGTACTTAATTTTGTAATATAAGTATTAATATTTAAAATACATTAATTAATTAACAAAATATCTAATTTTTGAAATAGAAAACATAATCTATAATTTATGAAATGGGACATCTAAATATCTTGTTTTCTGTAATTTCCACTAATAATAATCTCAATAATGGGTTCCAAACGAGTATATTTGGTATCAAAATACTCAACAGATTGCTATGTTTCCACCACATATGTTGGTTTATCACACCGCATTTCAAAGATTTTTATTAAGCCCTTGTTTGAGCCCAATTCTTTAAAAAAAAAAATAATAGTAATAAAATAATAATAATAATAATAAATTTAAACATTGTTTTGATATCATTTCAACCACACATTATTCAATAAAATAATATTACACGCAAATTCTAAACTTTTCTTTATTCTTTAACCACATGTTTTCTATCAATACACTATTCAAAAATTCATCATTACGAAAAGAATGGGGCTCAAACAAGGGCTGGATGCACCACTTTCTAATTGCGACAGAAGTCCTCAATCTTTGCCTCACCTTTTTGTGTAATTTTTATACTCAAATTTCATTGAATTGCACATTTGGTCCCTAAAGATGGTTTATGTCCAAAAATTATGTTGGTAAACTTTGTAATGAGGGACGGGACACATTTATTGAAAGGTGGTTTTTCTTTTTTTCTTTTCTTTTTTTTTTTTTTAACAAAAAAATCTTTTTTTTCCCCACCCTGACCATTAACCAAAATTTTAATTTCTTCTCTCAACAGCGGTCGACGATGTACCTTTTTTTGCCTTGGGGGCGATGTATGGTGCAACAAAATTTTATTTTCTTAGTATCTCTGCAAACTCTTCTTTTTTCTCCTTTTTTTGCCCTGCGATACTTTTCCCCCCGAGTGGCATCTTTCTTTTTTTTTTTCTTTTTTTTTTTTTAACCCTCCTACATCAGCAACACATTTATTTTCCTTCAGCAGTGGTCAATATGGTACAATTGCAAAGTAGGGTGGAGCGGGATGAAGGTGGCGGGTGGAGTGCCTATTTCTATTTTGGTTAATTCATAAAGGGTAGTGCTGCAGTATCAGAAAAGAAGCACCAGAAGTTTTGATAGATCCTCACATTTGGGTAGTGAGGCCACTTCTTCCTTCAAATATTGTATTTACGCGGCCCCGGCATTGTGAGTAATCTGTCAGCCCCTATGTCAAGATTTTTCTGGCACATCAGATTTATCCATTCATAAATGAGTGAAGCTTCAGAACCCAATATTAAATCCCGGGTTTCAATCCAACCATCTTGGCCCTTGATCTTCAATCATGTGGGGCTCGCGCGATTCACATCAGGGGCCGAGGTTGCTTGCTCCAAACCCGGGATTTTATCCCTATTTGAGCAGCAATTTCCTTCATAAATACTAACAATTGCTGTTCGTGTCCTTTTAATACCATGTTTTGCTAAATCAATTCTCTCATTGAAATCAATGTTACCTTCTATTTATCAAATCATTGATTAGTTTCTCAGAATTTGTTACACTCTTGCTCCGTACCATAAAATAATTAATGGAAGTTGGAGAAACTCATTTCTCTACTATAAAGATAGCTTATCGAGAACTTAAAGGAATAGAGAAATAAATTGAAAATTTTTGAATTTGTGATAATCTGTTGTTGGATGTTAGTTTGATCTTTCTTTCCTTGAAAAATAAAAGTAGAATTGCTTCATGAAAGTAAACCTTAACAAATCTGTAATTTTTTGTGATATTTTTTTAAACCTCCTGGTAGAATTTGTCAAAAATAGGGAGTGGACCTGTTCAGATCTGTAGATAGCAATATAGATTTGAAATCTCTCAACAAATGGATCATGGAGCCATGCAAAATAATCACAAATTCTACCAAGACAATGGCGGCCCTGAGTAATGGCGAAGTAGACGTCTAAAACTCCACTTTGGTGAGGACCTCAAATTATGTAAAGTTAATTGGTTTGTTGAAGAAAAATAAATTTTATATTTATAAAATTCTATAAAATAGAATTATCGTATGCAAACATAAGAAATCAATAAAAAAGGAATATATATATATATATATATGGCAAAAAACTTATCATTTACATTTATTTATCACAAACATTACTTTCCTTCTTTATAATTAAGTTGACACTTTATCTTCTAAACATTCGTTTTTTCTTAATCAAACAAAAGGTCTCTTTGTCTCTTTAAATTTCATGTCCAACATCCACCATTATTTTTTCAATCCAACAAGATATGATTATCTCCCTTTGAATCAAAATTTTGAAGATTCAATACAAATTGGTTTGATCTCACTTTCATTGTTACAACCTTGTAGGTTTATTTCTTTCCCTCTTATTTTCAAAATATATACTACAGAGTACATAGGTTGTTATTATATTATTTTGTTTTAATATCATGATAATAATATTTTTAAATGTTTGCTGAATGTATTTTGAATTTACTAATTCTTTGTCCTTGTTCATACGAATACTTCTTATTTTTAAGTTAATTTCTTATAAATTAATATAAAAGAAGCTCGTTTGTATTTAATCATCATTTTCATTATTTTGTTATTCTATCTTTTTATTTGTTTATTTAAAAACAAATGATCTTCTAGTTTTAAAAGTTCTGTAGGAGACAAGTTCATTTCTAATTCTTTAGGATATATTATTCTATCTTCAATTTCTATTTCTACTTTATTATTAAATTCTTCACCTTGGTCTTCATTATTAGATTCTGTTTCTGAATCATTATTTCTATTTATATGACTATAATTACCAAATCTTAAACTAGTTCTTCCATATAAGTCTTTATATGTAATAGCTTCTTGGGGAACTAAAATTGGTTCTTGATTTTCTAAAAATTTTTCTAAGTTCCATTCTAAACCTGCTAAAAGTTCTGAGTCATAAGTCTTAGGTTTAATCATTTTTATTCCTTTACTACTCATTAAATTTATTACCTTATCAATATATAATTTGTATTTTGTCTGAGAATTATTACTACATCTTCCTAAGAATCCTATACTTATTAATAAATTTTCTCCTGAAACAACGTCTTCATATCCATGTGTTTGAATTCTTATCTTAATTTTTTCCGAAAAGTCTTTTATTGTTAATAAAAAATCTGGATTACAGTATATAATACCATTATTATCATTCATATCAACTTCTGTACTTGCTATCATACTTTTTTCTATATTTTGAATTCTTTCATCATAAATAGTTAATAAAACCTTACTGCCTAAATGTTTTCTCATTAATCCTTTAATTCCTATTACTATTAATCCTAAGTGCATAAATCTAAAATTCTTTTTTCTTAATTCTTTCTTAGATTCTTCTGATATTAATGATAATTGTCTTACTTGACCATCTAAGCATTGAATTGAGACTTCTCTAGTATGTCTAAAGAATTGAGTTCTTAATTCAAAAATTCCTCTATTATATAAATTTTCTGGATTAAGTAATTGTAAACCATGAGTTTGAAATCTATTATAATCTTGTTCAGGGTCTATAAGTTCTTCTATATTCTGATTATACTGAGGTTGTCTATGTAAAATTCTTTCTATAATATTTGTACTTATATTAGAAGTACTATGTCTTCCTCTATCATAAGGTTCTGAGGATGATCCTACTTCACTAATGGTTCTTGATCTACCTGGAAAATTATTCATATTTATAAAAAGTTGTAGATAATTTTCTAGTTACTTTTTCTTTACCTGTATTTTTTAAACTTAGTTTATCTAAATTTTTTATTATACTATCAATTTCTAAATTTGGTTTATTTTCTATATTATTTAATTTTTTATTTATATTTTCTATTGCTTCTGTGGTCTTAAGATCTGGAAATTTTTCTTTATTTTCTGCTTTAGAAATTTTATTTATAATTGTTAAATTCTGTTCTTTAATAAAATCTAAGTTTTCACAGATTTTGTTAATATCTTTTTCAATATTAAGAATTCTTTTTCCTAAATTACTAAGTTCTCCAGTTAATTTATTAATTTCTTTTAACAAAAGATCCAGTTTTAAGATTTTAATCTGAATAGTAATAAGAATCTAATGAGAAGCTTGTATTATCTGAGGAATAGTCTATATTATCTAATTCAATACTTAACTTTAATTCTAAGTTAAAAATATAATCAAATCTATCTATAAAATATTCTTCTCTAAACTCTGAGATTAAAATTCTATATAGTATTTGTTCTCTTAATTCTGGAA
>NC_036247.1:16536459-16539933 GCF_002742605.1 Olea europaea var. sylvestris | reverse complement strand
TATGCCATCTGAGATATATGAACTTGGGCCTAACTCCATTCTTGCAAGGACACCACTGGCACTCCCTTAACAAAAATTCTTAAAACAGTGATCCTTTTCCCCTTTCTATGCGTTTCATTAGCCTTTCCACTAGGCCTTTACGCTTTGAAGGGTCACTCAGGGCTTATTTTAAAAATAGTTTAAACTTTAACTTGGAGTTAAGATGTGCTCTTATCATATACTCAGCATGAAACATAAAAATTTTTACAAAATCATAAAAATTTTATAAACAAAAGAAATTCTTATAAGATCTGGAACTAATATTAACTATTAGCACCATATCTTTAGAACTAAATAAAACATATCTACCGGAATGATCCATCGGTAGTTTAAAAATATAAATATTTTTGTGGGATATTATTTCATCTAAGAATAAGAACAATTAAGAATTTCCCTTTCGAGAAAGAAAGAAAGTTAGAACATATTTAAGAGACTTGTATTGTATATATGTTCTTTCGTGTTTTTACAAATGAAAGAATGATCTCCTTTTATAGGAGAAGAAAAATAAGATAGACGTTATCTAAAAGCAAGGAATCTTTGCTTTTTTCAAAACGTCAAAAAGAGAATAGTAAAAGCTATCCTATCAAATCTTACTTTATATAATAGTAAGATTCTTTTACAAATTTTTCAAAAAGTAAATAGTAAAAAATCTTCAAAAGTCTTGACGTCTGGACAAAAATCTTCAATCAATATATTCTTTTTCTAGAGATTTCTTGTCTTTTCTCCAGCTGTCTGATTATTCTTTACACCTGTCTGAAAAAATCTCTTATCTTGTTGCATAATTGTGTCTGCCAATACTGTCTAAAGAATCTCCTCCGTCAGTAAAATCTTCTGGATTATCTTCTGAATTATTGTCTTTGGAGTCATCTAAATCTCTGTCTTGTTCAATCTTCTTTTTTCCTTTATTTTTCTTTTTAATTTGTAGTTTCTTTTTCTTCGTAGTACTTTGTTTAACTTGTTGCTGAATTTCTTCAATCTTTTCAAACATCTCTTTAATCTTTCTAATATCTGATTGAGAAATTTGGTCTGGATCTTGAGCTGATTGGAATGATCCTGGAAAATTAATTGGACTTTTCTGTTTAAGATCTATTGGGCTAATAAGTCTAGTAGCAGAATTATCAGTCTGCTGTGTCTGATCTTCTTTATTATATGTAACAGGATTTTCAGCCTGTTGAGTCTGAGAAGTAGAGGAATCAACAGTCCTCTGAGTCTGTTGAGCTTTTGGTAAGCCCAGAACCATAAACGGATTTGATAAGTCTTTACCAGCTTCCGTTTGAACTGGACTAGCTATAGATTTATTGGGTTCTATAGTACCTGCTTCTGACTGAGAAATAGGATTTGAAATTTTTAAATTAATAATCTCTTGCTCCAAATCAGAGATCTTCTTTTGTAATACTAATTTTTCTTGTTGCAAAGTCTGATTTGATTCATTTAAAATTTTAAAATTCTTTGTCATACATTCACAATGATCACAATATCTTGAAGAATAATCTAAAGGTTGATCTGAAACATTTTTTAAAGAAGGAGCAATAAAATAATTTGGGCCAATAAATTTTCTACATTCTTCTAATGCTTCTGAAATTGAATAAAATCCTTTGTAAAGAGGATTTGGAAAATTCTTAATACAGTCTGAAACTTCTAACCAAGTATGGTAAATTCCTGGAAGTCTTCCATTTAATACAACATAACATTTAAATTGTTTATGATCTTGACTAAAATGTTCTGAGAGAGCATTTAGACATGCTAAAAAATATTTTTGGTCTTTTGGGTTCTTATTATAAGAAATCCATAAATTATCTAAAATGCATTTTTCTGCCTTTGTTACTGAAATATGAGAAAGTGTCTTAAAACTAATATTGCTATTAGGAAAACAAAGTAATTCTATATTACCGAATCTTAACTTATCATGTGTCTGGAATATATTTGTCTGAGAACTTGAACTGCCAACAATTGGCAATCCTGGTCTGGGACCTCTTGGTCTTTGCATCTGCAATGGATAGTTAGTCATAATCTTTATTTTTAATTATTCTACTTAAAATATCTGCTATCTGATTATCACTACCTTTAATATGTTCAAAATTAATTACTATTCCAGTATTAGTAATTCTATCTATAAAATTTAACCATCTCCTTCTATTACTTCTTTTATTTTCTAGTTTCATTTTATTAACAAAACTTACAATTGCTTCACAGTCTGTTCTTAAAGTAATTTCTTTTTTAGAAATAATAAACAATTCAAAAGAATCTAATGCATAATTTACTGCAAGTAATTCTAAATCTATGCTACTTACATTACCTTTTTCTTTTTCTATTATCCCACCAAGCTATTACATATAAAGACTTATATGGAAGAACTAGTTTAAGATTTGGTAATTATAGTCATATAAATAGAAATAATGATTCAGAAACAGAATCTAATAATGAAGACCAAGGTGAAGAATTTAATAATAAAGTAGAAATAGAAATTGAAGATAGAATAATATATCCTAAAGAATTAGAAATGAACTTGTCTCCTACAGAACTTTTAAAACTAGAAGATCATTTGTTTTTAAATAAACAAATAAGTGAAATAGAATATTTATATTATGATAATTTTAAAAATATAAGAGTAGGAATTAATATAGAAGAAAATGATAACATAACAGAAACATCAGAAATTAGTAATTATAAAGAATTAGCAGATGAAGTTATGCAACCTAAAACAGAATCAGAACCATATCAATATCATAGTGGACATCCTCCTAGAATACCTGTTACAAATTATAGTGATAAAGAAAGAAATTATATAGCTAGAATGTAAACATAATTGGATAAAAGAAACAGGTTCAGACAGTATACCATGTTTTATTTGTAGATGGTATCCTAGTAAAAAATTAAGAGTAAAGTGTAAAATCTGTTTTTTAGAAGCTTGTAAAAAATGTTTAATACAGAAAGAATTAATAGAATCTGAAGAAGAACAAAATAAACTTTTTTAGGAGAAAGTACTAAAGCTACATGGGAAGCTTATAAAAGAGATAAACAACCAGAATTTGAAGCATTAGTATTATTAGGAAATAATCCTTACAATTTCTTTAGTAAAATACATGAATTATTAACAGGAGCAGATCCAAATACAGGACACTTAATAATTCAAAATAAAGCTATAAGAAATTTAGAACAACTTAGTTTAAATAGATGGACTAATGGAAAAGAAGTTAAACAATTTTTAAATGAATATTATTATTTAGTCTCTATTTCAGGAAATACTTTTAATCAAGAATTAGGTAAAAAATTATTTCATAAATTACCAGGACCTTTAGGATTAGAAATAACAAAGAAATGGAATGAAAATAAAAATGTTAAAGAAAGACCAGATGCATTATGGAGTATAGGAATTAGGACACAATTTATAATGCAATGTTTAGAAGAAAAATGTATTGAATTACAAATACAAAA
>NC_036247.1:16531419-16534310 GCF_002742605.1 Olea europaea var. sylvestris | reverse complement strand
ATGATGTTGTTTCTATAGTGACACGGGACAATTTTTTTTTTTTTTTGTAGTGTATTATTGCTGACGTCTGCTTAACTGAATGGCCGTTTAGAATTCGAAACCTATAGGAATCAGCAATAGCTGCTTCTTGCAAAGAGGTTGCTTTGACAGCATATATTTGGGTTGTTCCGACTGAAATGAAAAAAAAAAAAAAAAAAAACTTCTTTGCTATTGCATTGTCATTCTGTTTGCCAAATCTTTACTTATAATTTGTATTGCAGGTTGAAATTTGACATTTTCTTAATTTCCTCTTCAAATTTTGGGGCTTAGTTGTTTGTGTTAGATTTTTTATAATTATATTAAGCCCCTATTTGGTATATAAATTTTAATCTAAGTTAAAATCAACAATTAATTTTAATCACATATTTTATGAATTTCACAATTTTAAATCCACATATTTCATCTACTTCTATCAAGATCTACCAAAAATTTGATTTTATGGATCGTTTGAGTCCTTTTTTTTTAATGCATTTTGAAATAATGTTACGATAGAAAATGCGTGATTGGAAAATAAGAAAATTTTTTGAATTTGCATATAATGTTATTTATTAAAAATATGTGATTAAATGATGTTAAATCACTGTTGGAAAGTATATTTTTATGAAAAATAAGGTTCAAAAAATAGCTAAATCTCCATCAAACAGGAGCTAAAACACTATACAAAGAGGTTCAAAATATAAGGCTCCAAATTGAAATTGGCATAAAATCCCCAACATTTTAGGGCCGGCCGTATACCAAGAATATGGGCCACTGGTCTCTGAAATTATCTCGTGGAGGAAACGACATGATGCAGACTCCAGTACAAAAGTAGCCTTGAAGAATCGAGTAAACAGGCCAGGCCAGGTAACAGAAGAGGGAAGGACACGGAGGTGAATTTTTTAACCAAGTTATAACATATTTATGAATAAAATTTAGCAAATTAGTGCAAGACAACAGCCTTTAGCCACCATGTATTCAGTGAAGCTCCAAATTATTAATAGCACCAAATACAGAGTTTGAGTCAGTGCCTCTGGATGAAACCATGGGCAAAACGAAGCAGCCTCCAAAAGTTTACACGAGAGCAACAAAACAAGTAAATCAAATCATAAAGACAAGTGATAATTTTCACCAACAGAAATGAAATATTGACATATCAAAACCAAAAATCTTAAATTACGATCTTAATCTATCTATTTCACTGATGTTGAGAAGACGGACAGCACTGAGGACGTCACGAGACCGAAGGACAAGAGAACAATAAGAAAGAGAACCGAAAAAGTTCATACCCCTGGCTTGCGCAATTCTTCTTCTCCATGTGCAAAGTGGCACCGTTCTCCAAAAGTACAGGATCCTTTGGCAAAGTTCTCACAAAGCTTTGTCTTGAAGTTGCTAGCAGGAGCTTGACCTGGCATCACAGGATGCCTTTTGGGTGGTCCCAAAGAAGAACTAACATTAACAATGAGTTCACGTACCATTTGACTGGCCTCTTTGATCTGATCAAATGTACCCTCGAGTTCAATGTTCCTTAAGTTAGCATCGGATTCATGATCTCTTACAGCGAGTTTGGCTCCTGTCAAGCGGCATATTTGCTTTGAGTTCACCCCGCCTTTTCCAATGATCGCTCCTGCAAGAGAAGCATCAACACTGATTTTAGCTGTGGCAGAGGCTCCAAAGCTGGCTGCAGCTCCAAGGTTTGATGGAGTTTGCTCCAAACGGTCGCCAGCATATCTTCCTGACATAGCACGAGGATCCTCATATGATGAAACAGATGGCTTCCCGAGCTCCCACTCACCATGTGCAAAATGGCATTTGTCACCAAACTTGCACCCCTCAGCTGAGCTGTATCTGTTGCATAAACGAGTTTTTACGGCCAGAGGGGATGATTCATCTGGAAAAGACGGTGGGACTACAGGGTTTCTAGCAGCTGCTGGAAGGGCTGGATTGCTGCCCAGCATCTGAGTGACAGCCTTAATGCCGCCAGGGACATAATGCAAGAAGTGGCATCCCTCCCCAAAAGGACATCCAGAAGGACTGTTTCCAGATAAATCAGATAAGTAAGAGGAACACAAAATAGTTTTTGTAAACATAATACGTAATCTCTCTTCATAACTGCAAATTTACAAATGATAACGCTAAGGATAACAAAGCTCAGATGAACTGACTCAACAATGTGATGAGCTCATCTAATAACAAAGACCAAATGCCAAGGGTAGCACCTTTTGGTGCAATGTTCAGGATGCTAGAAAATTAACTCCCTGCAGTTTCCAAACCAACCCAACTCCAATAATCCTCATTATCCTCTTTTATGTCTCTTTCATTGTTCTTTAATTAAAATGATAATACCTTAAAGAAATTTCTAATAATTATTAAAAAAAAATAAAAAACTCAACCCCTCCTCTCTCACATTGAACTAAAGTAATTTATTCAGTTCCAGGAACTAATGACAATCAAACCACAACCATAAGAATTACTGAAGTGAAATATAGAATGGTTAAAAGAAATTACTCAAGACACAAAGCCCCGCTCAGCAGACAGCCCATCAATTTCTTATTCAACTGATTCTCAACCCAGCTATAATTGAATATCAATGATTCAAACATTTAACACTATCAACAAGCATAAAAGCCAAATGAGATTACCTTTACATGCTATTCATACAGTTCATAAACTAAATAATAAACTGTCCATTTACAAGCTAACCACTGAAAACTAATAACTCTAATCATTAAAATTTTTTCATAAGCTAACACCACCACCCAGCCCAAAAAGAAAATAATAATAATAATAATAAGTTTCAGAATTTATATTCACAGAACTTTGACTTGTGTTCACAGAACCTCCATCTCATGTATTTCATTATCATACCAACGCAC
>NC_036247.1:16528309-16531388 GCF_002742605.1 Olea europaea var. sylvestris | reverse complement strand
CCAACCCCCCCCCCCCCCCCCCCAAAAAAAACAAACAAAAAAAAAAACCACACATAAAATCAATAAAAACCGAAAACTAAAGGTAAATGTAAAGAGAACCTAACATGAGATTCTACAATTACATAAAGTTGCCTAGAATAACTCCTACACAGTTCACTACTGACTACTTTCCCCCTTAGCTGACTATCCTCATATACCCATGAATAAATGAAAAAGAGAACTCCTTTGGATCGTAAGTAGGTAACGGGCACCAGTGTATTGACAAATGACAATTTTAGAGACAAAAACAGAAGCCATTGTGCCAATTGAGCATCAGATACGAAGTGTATCAATAGCTTTCACTCTTCCACGAACTACAAATCAAAAAACAATAGTGCTAGAAGAAAGAGAAATTCATAAGCATTTTGAATGAAATCTTGAAGGTAAAAATGACTTTTATGAGGAATTACAGGTTTTACCAGGTTGATAAGAGCTTAGGAAGCAATTATGAGCAGCCAGTACAGTGTCCAGGAAATCTGTTTTATGGTTTTAAAGAATTGAAATGTGCAAAAGCATGATCCTTTTTTTCTTTTTTTTGGTCGGACCATAGTAAACATATAAGCTGTAAAAATGAAAAAATGACCACGCCTCCAAGAAATCTGTTTTATGGTTTTTAAAAAAGTGCAAAATTACGATCTTCTTTGTTTGGACCTTAGTAAACAAATAAGCCATCAAAATGAAAAAAAAATGACCATGCCTGTATGACATAAGGAATATGCAGAACACATTCAAGTTAAAATTTTCATTGCAACTTTTCAGAAAAAATTGTTGTAAATAAATCAGGACAATCAAGGAAGAATAAGGGACCAACCATGCTAAAGTGTAAATGGAAGTTTCTTTGGTTCACTTGAAATCTTGAGACATTATGTTTGTAACTACTATGAAGTCAGGGCAAAGATATTCGATAATACACAGGCATTATGGAACCATACGATGCAGGAATGCCATATGTGAGTTCCAAGAGGTAAAAAATTTCAAGAATGAATTGAGTACAAAGATCAACCGAAGCCAAAAAAAAAAAAAAACTGCAAACAAGAATATATACAATGGACAACGTGCAATAACCAATTCAAGTATGTAAGCAACTACAGCGTTAGCAAGCAAAAACTTTTTGTAACCTTAAGGGTCAATCATAAGTGCTGCATAAGAAACCTTTTTTTTTTTTCTTTTTTTTTTTTTAACATTTGGTACTGAGATTTACCGCAAAGAAAGATCCCTGACTAAATCCTTGAGAATGTTGGAAACTTCTGCAGCCCATAACACATTTCAGGCGGGAAGATACTACCCAGGAACAGGCATAACTAAATTCCATACAATCCATTGATTAATCTAACAAGTAATTCTCCAAGGTTGCAAAAGGAGTCGCACATAATTATAATATGGGTACAAATTGATGCAAATTGTTTGCCCACTGAACTTCTTTTGATAACTTTCATTAATCAGCCCTTTCTATTCAATAAGTGTTACACTAGTCCAAGCAAGTGCTTAATTCAATATTGCCGCTCAGCCATTCTTATCAACTAAATGATGAGCACAACCTGTTTCAGAACCTTTGCTATCCGATTCATTGGTCCGGATAATGTTATTCTTTTACTATAAATGAGATAAATCTTCCATCTATATTATGATCATTACCAATGTATAAAAGTTGCAGTTGAAGTATTAATTTTAGATAGGTTAAGATTAGAACCTGAAAAACTTTGTGCATGGCTTCGATTTGCTTCCTATACCAGTTGTAAAGGACTCCATTTCTGTTGCAGAAAATTAATCGTTTTCCTCAGCTAAGCTTTATGAGTTATTAAACTTCATACTTCAACTAATGATTAAGAGCCATATGATCATCACTATTAATAAAATGATATAGAACTTATAATCCAAAAAACTCATGATTGACATTCTGTTTAAAGACACATAAAAGCCTTAAAAAGGGTAGCAAGGAAATTCGGATATCAGGAACTTTCTTCAGGGTACCCGTAGGCTCCCTTTCATCGCGTGCTTATTCGAAGTTACATTCATTTAGGTCAATAAAACATCTCTCGACCACTCTGCCTCAAACAATGATTCCCTGCCGAAAAAGCCCTCTTCAAAAACCAGCATAACTCTAAAATTTAACATAATAAAGGATAAAAAGGTTCATTATGTTCCAGTGGATATACCAGGAGACTCCAGAAATCATAAATCAAAGTATGCCAACATCTTTGTCTTTTATAAAAGTACAAGGTAATTTTCAATTTTCATAATTTGCTATCTAACTATAGGAATTTGGAAAATTACCAATCTTACAATGGGTAATAGTCCAAGTCCATCCGGATTCTATTCTCACAAAAAAGGGAAAAAACCTAACAACAAATGAATCACATTATGGAGTACGAGAAAGAGTGAAACACCATACATTAACATTAGACTAGAAATCCACAAAACAACACTTGACCCAAGCCAAGCGCAGAACACTTGTTGACTACTTCAAAAATACTGACCGCATAAAGAGGTAGACGGGTGAAAAAAAATAAAAAATAAAATAGACGGAAAGTAAGTGTAAAAAGGAATGAAAACAGACCTTGCTTGGATTTCTTGAAACCGCCACTGCCATTGAACGCACCCTCGGGCCTACCTCTCCTTTTTGCGCCTCTGAAATCCATTCAAAAAATTTCTAATATAGAAATTTCAAGAGAGCGAAAGGAGCTTAAATCAAGAGAATGATAAAACCCTAGCTCGAGAGCCCGCGAGAGTCGAAGGGATATCTTCAGTGTATGACCGACTTTTATACCGGTTTTATCATAACTAGTTTTTATTTTCTCCAATCAAGCCGGTTCACTCGAAGTCTGACGATATTGATTTAGATCAAACCCTAGGGGCCCGCTTGGGCGTTCCAGCATATCGGTTATGAGCATTTACGAGCTAATCGATTATGAATAATTTTAGTAGCAATTTTTAAATCAGTCCAGTCCATATAGGGTTGGCAATGGATCGAGTCGGCTCGGCCCTTAATGCCACAAGCTCGGCTCGTTGAAATTGGGCGAGCTCGGCTCGGCCCACGAGC
>NC_036247.1:16506277-16528049 GCF_002742605.1 Olea europaea var. sylvestris | reverse complement strand
TTAAAAAATACAAATAATTTAACGAGAACAAGTTTTTATTTTTTTTATTTACATCATATTGTAATTTGTAATACTTTTTATAAAGTATAAAATATTTATATAATGAAAACGAAATATTTTTTGAAATACATTTAAAAAATATTATTTTTGATTTCTTTTTAAAGTTAATAAAATATAAACCCTCCTCCTTTATCCGGGCTTGGGACCGGCTACATTAATTTTAAGTTGGTGGAGTTAAAAATTGTACACGAATAATTTGTTGTAACGTGTACAATTTTTTAAAGAAAATTAAATTTAACGATTAAAAAATAAATAAAAAATTTGATTAATATAATTAAATCAAATATCACTTACTTGACGATATGCAATTTCAGCGTATTTATCTTATAGTCGAAAATGAGCGTCCTGTCAATCCTTTACGCACATTAACGCTTCCAAAATATCTTTTTTCAGTCGGCTCCTGATATCAGTCAAAACCATTTTACCTGCACTAAAAGCAAACTCCGAAACAACAGTGCTAACCGAAGATGTCAATAGATCTTTCGTAATTGCAGAAACAATTGGCCAACGTCTTTCATACTTTCGCCAGAATTCAATTACTTCTTCTGAAGTTTTTTTAATTGTTCTGTCTGTTGGCATATTATGATTGAAATAATCAATTAATTCAGTAGGCATCGCATTTTGAGTTTCGGTCGATATTTAATGAGATGCAGATGTAGACGACATGGCACTAGATGTATACATTGCAGTTGCATCATATCTAAATGTATTAATGCCCTGAAATAAATTCATTATTTCCGCAGCATCTTCTTCACTTTCAGCAGAAGGAGTAGGTGCAGTAGAGGGTACCCGACTAACATTTGCACCCATTCTTTCCGCATATAAATCATACATTCCACATAATGTTTGCTCTAAATTCTTATAGGTAATAGGTGTATCAAGTATTAAAACTTTATTGATTTGATCGATTACGTATTTATTTCCCTAAATATTATATCGGGGGTCCATTGCGCATGCTAAAGGAAATAACATAGGCAGTTCTTCCCAATATTTTCTAAACTTTAATTCCATAGCAATTAAAATTTCACTAAAAGCAGGATCATTTTTATATTTATGGAATGTTATTGCAATTATATAAAGGCGTTCAAGCACCATACAACTTGTGGGATAATAAATGCCGGATAAAATCTTTGTAGTCTCATAAAAAAATGTCAAAAATCGTTTAACTTTCAAAGCTAAAATCCAATCGGATTCATTTAACATACCATCATCATCACTTCTAACATGTCTATTTTATAAAAGTCAGTTATTAAATTTTCAAAACCTTCACATGATTTTAATAGCAAATATGTAGAGTTCCATCTATGACCTACGTCGCTAACAAATGTTTTAGCAGTCATCACCCCTAGTTTGGCACAAAAATCTTCAAATGCTTATTTTCTACTAGGAGAGATCGTAATATAAACTAATGCATTCCTAATCTTTTGAAGTTCATCCTTTATATGTTTTAAACCATCTTGCACAATTAAATTCAAGATATGACACACACAACGAATATGAAACAAATACCCACCAAAATCAGGTTGAAGTGCCCTACACAATTTATCGACGACTACCTTATTAACGCTAGTATTATCAAAAGTAAAAGATCAAATTTTACCCTCACAATGATATTCTCTAACAATACTGATAATAAAATTATATATATTATTAGTATTGTGAGGAAATTCAATAATTCTAAAAGCAATAATTTTCTTATGCATGCACCAAAGTGGGTCTATATAGTGTGCGGTTGCAGCTATATATGCTCTTTTATTAACCTCTTCCCATATATCAGAAGTTAAGAATATAACACCCCCATATTATTGCAAATCCATAATTAATTGTTGTTTTGAATTATTGAAATAATTTATTGTATCGGCACGAAAAGTGTTTCGACTTACCCCAACGTACCTCGGTTGTAGATATTCTTTCACGAACGAGACGAAGTGTTGGTTGTCTATAATAGCCAGAGGCAACTCAGTGGCGGCAACAAATTTCACCATTCCAGTTCGAGTCTCATCCTCCGAATACACCCACGTGGATAGGGGTGAAGTTGTAGAACCGACGCCTGGATTGTCAAATTGTAATTGTGTTTGACCAGCCGGAAGAAGTCCATGTCTGGCTGCACATGATTTGTAGTGGCGATTGAGATGAGTGGTACCAATTCCTTTTTGTCATGCCAATCTTTGTTGGCAGTATTTACAAACTGCTTTAGATTCTGTAAGGCCATCAACGACTTTTCCCGTTGAAATCAACTTAAAGTGATCCCAACATTTTGCTTATTTTTTGACCTTTCGCTTTCCCCTCGCATCTGGGATATTTAATTGCTGATCTTCATCTTCATGTTCTGTTTCGGGAACGTTAATATCATCCAAATCAATTAGAATGTGGTTTCCCTGACCGTGAATGTGAAATCTTCAGGTATCGGTATGTCATTTAGACCGACAAATTCATTTGGAAATTGATTTTGCGGCGTACTAGGCAATTCTCCATGATGTGGCAATGGCTCACATCCTGTATCGAACAAGCTCTTAACAAATGAACGTTGATCCATTTCTGTGATTGTTTATGATGAAATCTTGACTAGATGAATATAAATGTAGTGAGATTGTGAGAATTGAGAATTGGATGAAATGAAATTGTAACTAATAAACTGAAAAAATTGAATTGATATTGTATATTTTGCAGTACAAGAGAGTAAAAATTCGATAATTGATATAATAAAAGATAGTTGAGACTTGAGAGAGTTGTAATCTTGGAAGAGATTGATATGAAAAAAAAATTTTGGGGGAAGGGGGTATTTATAGTAAAAAAATGAGGGGGAAAAAAAAGTTCAGTGACCAGACTGAACTTTTGTTCAGTGAAAAGTTCAATGACCAGAACGGTCACTGAACAAGCTAGGCTAGACGAGCTACGAGCGGCTCGTCTACACGGCGAGCCGAGCGGGCCTCGAGCTCGTGATTTCATGAGCCCGAGCCGCCCACAAGCTCATTTTTCACGAGCCGAGCCAGCTCGGCCCAATTAACATCCCTATCCATACTTGACAGTTTATTATTCATCAATGTTGAAATTTTTTCAAAAAATAGAGTTGCAAGTAGAGATGTCATTTGGGCCGAGTCAGCTCGTCTCGTTGAAAAGAGGCTCGTGGGCGGCTCACGAACTGAGCGGGCCTCGCCGGGGCTCAACTCGCCATTTAGACGAGCCACGAGCCCTCGTTAAAAATAACGAACCACGAGTCGGGTTCGTGGCTCGTCAAGCCCGTGACCGTTTGGTCACTGAATTTTAATTTTTTTTTTATTCCCCCCTCCCCCCCTTTTTTTACTATAAATACCCCCTAACCCCAAAGATTTTTTTCATATCAATTGCTCTTTCAAGATTACAACCCTCTCAACTCTCTTTTATTTTATCAATTATCGAGTTTTTACTCTCTTATGCTACAAAATATAAAATATCAATTCAATTTTTACAATTTATTAGTTACAATTTCAATTCTTCCAATTTTCAATTCTCACAATCTCACTACATTTATATTCATCTAGTCAAGATTTCATCATAAACAATCACAGAAATGGATCAACGTTCATTTGTTAAAAACTTATTCGATACAGGATGTGAGCCACTGCTACATCATGGAGAATCGCCTAGGAAGTCGCAAAGTCAATTTCCAAATGAATTTGCCGGTCTAAATGACATACCGATACCTGAAGATGTTCACATTCACGGTCAGGGAAGCCACACTCCAATTGATTTGGATGATATTCACGTTCCCGAAGCGGAACATGAAGATGAAGATCAGCAATTTATCCCAGAGCGAGGGGAAAGCGAAAGGCCAAAAAATAAGCAAAATGTTGGGATCACTTTAAGTTGATTTCAATGGGAAAAGTCGTTAATGGCCTTGCAAAATCTAAAGCAGTATGTAAATACTACCAACAAAGATTGGCATAGCAAAAAGGAATTGGTACCATTCATCTCAATCACCACTATAAATCATGTGCAGCCAGACATGGATTTCTTCCAGCTGGTCAAACACAATTACAATTTGGCAGTCCAGGCGCCGGTTCTACAACTTCACCCCTATCCACGTGGGTGTATTCGGAGGACGAGACTCGAACCGAAATGGTGAAATTTGTTACCGCCACTGAGTTGCCTCTGGCTATTGCAGACAACCAACACTTCGTCTCGTTTATGAAAGAATATCTACAACCGAGGTACGTTGGAGTAAGTCGAAACACTCTTCGTGCCGATACAATAAATTATTTCAATAATTCAAAACAACAATTAATTATGGATTTTCAACAATATAGGGGTGTTATATCCTTAACTTCTGATATATGGGAAGGGGTTAATAAAAGAGCATATATAGCTGCAACCGCACACTATATAGATCCACTTTAGTGCATACATAAGAAAATTATTGCTTTTAGAATTATTGAATTTTCTCACAATGCTAATAATATATATAATGCTATTATCAGTATTATTAGAGAATATCATTGTGAGAGTAAAATTCGATCTTTTACTTTTGATAATGTTAGTGTTAATAAGGTAGGCGTCGATAAATTGTGTAGGATACTTTAACCTGATTTTGATGGGTATTTGTTTCATATTCGTTGTGTGTGTCATATCTTGAATTTAATTGTGCAAGATGGTTTAAAACATATAAAGGATGAACTTCAAAGGATTAAGAATGCATTAGTATATATTACGATCTCTCCTATTAGAAAATAAGCATTTGAAGATTTCTGTGCCGAACTAGGGGTGATGATTGATAAAACATTTGTTAGCGACGTAGGTCATAGATAGAACTCTATATACTTGCTATTAAAATCATGTGAAGGTTTCGAAAATTTAATAACTGACTTTTATAACAATAGACATGTTAGAAGTGATGACAATGGTATGTTAAATGAATCCGATTGGATTTTAGTTTTGAAAGTTAAACGATTTTTGACATCTTTTTATGAGACCACAAAGATTTTATCCAACGTTTATTATCCCACAAGCTGTATGGTGCTTGAACGCCTTTATATAATTGCAAGAACATTCCATAAATATAAAAATGATCCTACTTTTAGTGAAATTTTAATTGTTATGGAATTAAAGTTTAGAAAATATTGGGAAGAGCTGCCTATGTTATTTCCTTTAGTATGCGCAATGGACTCCCAATATAATATTTCGAAAACTAAATACGTAATTGATCAAGTCAATAAAGTTTTAATGCTTGATACACCTATCACCTATAAGAATTTAGAGCAAACATTATGTGGAATGTATGATTTATATGCGGAAAGAATGGGTGCGAATGTTAGTCGGGTACCCTCTGTTGCACCTACTCCTTCTGTTGAAACTGAAGAAGATACTGCGGACATAATGAATTTATTTCAGGACATTAATATATTTAGATATAATGCAACTGCAATGTGTTCATCTAGTGTCATGTCGTCTACATCTGCATCTCATCAAACATCGGTCGAAACTCAAAATGCGATGCCTGTCGAATTAATTGATTATTTCAATCATAATATGCCAACAGACAGAACAATTAAAAAAATTTCAGAAGAAGTAATTGAATTCTGGCGAAAGTATGAAAGACGTTGGCAAATTGTTTTTGCAATTACGAAAGATCTATTGACACCTCCGGTTAGCACTATTGCTTCGAAATCTACTTTTAGTGCAGGTAAAAGGGTTTTGATCGATGTCAGGAGCCGACTGAAAGAAGATATTTTGGAAGCGTTAATGTGTGTGAAGGATTGGCAGGACACTCATTTTCGACTACAAGATAAATACGTTGAAATTGTATGTCGTCAGGTAAGTGATATTTGATTTAATTATATTAATCAAATTTTTTTATTTTTTAATCGTTAAATTTAATTTTTTTTAAAAAATTGTACATGTTACAACAAGTTGTTCGTGTACAATTTTTAACTCCGCTTATTTAAAATTGATATAGCTGGTCCCAAGCCCGGATAAAGGAGGAGGGTTTACATTTTATTAACTTTAAAAAGAAATAAAAAAATATTTTTTGTAAATGTATTTCAAAAAATAATTCGTTTTCATTATATAAATATTTTATAGTTTATAAAAAGTATTACAAATTACAATATGATATAAATAAAAAAAAATAAAAACTTGTTTTCGTTAAATTATTTGTATTTTTTAACACTTTTTATTTTTAAAACTCTATTCTTTATTAACTTTAAAAAGAAATCAAAAATATATATTTTTTGTAAATGTATTTCAAAAAATAATTCGTTTTCATTATATAAATATTTTATACTTTATAAAAAGTATTACAAATTACAATATAATATAAATAAGAAAAATAAAAACTTGTTTTCGTTAAAGTATTTGTATTTTTTTAACACTTTTTATTTTTAAAACTCTATTCTTTTATTAAAAAAAAAAAGGCGAGCCCACGAGCAGAAGCTCGGCTCGGCCCACGAGCTCGGACGAGCCACGAGCTCGCCCAATTTCAACGAGCCGAGCCCGAGCTCGGCTTGGCTCGCCACGAGCACGAGCCGAGCTCGTGGCCGGCTCGGCCCATTGCCAACCCTAGTCGCAAGTATGGCCTTTATTGAAATTTTGAGTTTATGGTTTCATGCTAGAAATTTTTACTCATAAGTAATATTTTACTTATATGTAATCTTTTACTTATACGTTAATATTTAACTTAAAAGGCTAAACATTTACTTAAAATTTTATGTTAGTATTTCTTAGTTATTTATAAACTTTATAATTATAAGTTAATTTTGTACTTTTAAATAATTTTTACACATAAGTGAGTTTTTATTTATCAGTTGGTTTATTTATTTATTTATTATTATTATTATTATTTTTACTAAGATTTTTACACTAAAATAATTTTTTATCTTATAAGTAATATTTTAATTATAATATAATTTTTTTCGTTAGTATTTTTTATGGGAAAATTGCAGCAAAGGTCGTTAACCTTTTCAATTTTTTGTAAACTTTATCCAAACTTTCAGTTTGTGTCAATGAAGACCCCTAATCTTTTATAAATATACAACTGGAATGAAAATGGATGAAAACGGCCATTAGTTAACCAAGATTTTGCAAAAAAATTGATATTTTGACCATGTTAAGCAGGGGAATTTTCATCAATTTCATGAAAAATTGAGTTGCGATGGATTTGGTTTCTGAAGCAGCACCATTATCTAAAGCATTGTATCGAATTGAATGGCACCAAAGGAGTTAGAAGAATTAAATTCGGATTCAAGAATTGTTAGATAATGGATTTATTCGACCCATTGTCTCTCTATGAGGACACCAGCGTTGTTTGTTAAGAAAAAAGACGATATCATGGGAATGTGCATAGACCACCGTAAATTGAATAAACTTACCATTAAAAACAAATATCCTCTGCCGAGAATAGAAGATTTGTTTGACTAGTTGAGAGGAGCGAAAGTGTTATTTAAGATTGATTTACGATCAAGATATCATCAGCTAAAGACTATATCAAGTGATATACCAAAGTCAGCTTTTTGGACTCGGTATGGCCACTACAAATTTATTATGATGCCTTTTGGTCTAACCAATGCTCCTGTGGTGTTTATGGATTGATGAATAGGGCATTTCATAAATTTTTGAATCGGTCTGTCATAGTCTTGTGTTAACGATATTTTGATATACTCGCGAGATAAAGATTAACATCAAGAACATCTTAGAATAGTGTTAGAAACTCAAAGAAAAGAAAAGTTATATGCTAAGCTCAAAAAGTGTGAATTTTGGCTAGTCATGGGGTCGAAGTTAACCCAGTTAAAGTAGAGGCAGTAATTAAATAGAATAGACTAGTTAATGCTGGCAATGTTTGAAGTTTTCTACGTTTAATTGGCAATTATTGGAGATTTATTAAAGGCTTCTTTAAGATAGATGGACCAATGACTCAGTTAACTCGAAAGGGAGTAAAATTTCATTGGTCGGATAACTGTGAACTAATTATCCAAGAGTTGAAACGTCAATTGGTCATGGCACTAGTGTTAACAATTTTGGAAAGATAGGAGGGTTTTGTGATCTATAGCGATGCATTCATCAAGGCTTAAGGTGTGTCCTAATAAAAAGTATGAAAAGGTGGTAGCTTATGCTTTAAGACAATTAAAACAACATAAGCAAATTTACCCGATGCATGACCTTGAACTTGTGGCGGTGGTTTAAAGTTATATGCTAAGCTCAAAAAGTGTGAATTTTGGCTAGTCATGGGGTCGAAGTTAACCCAGTTAAAGTAGAGGCAGTAATTAAATAGAATAGACTAGTTAATGCTGGCAATGTTTGAAGTTTTCTACGTTTAATTGGCAATTATTGGAGATTTATTAAAGGCTTCTTTAAGATAGATGGACCAATGACTCAGTTAACTCGAAAGGGAGTAAAATTTCATTGGTCGGATAACTGTGAACTAATTATCCAAGAGTTGAAACGTCAATTGGTCATGGCACTAGTGTTAACAATTTTGGAAAGATAGGAGGGTTTTGTGATCTATAGCGATGCATTCATCAAGGCTTAAGGTGTGTCCTAATAAAAAGTATGAAAAGGTGGTAGCTTATGCTTTAAGACAATTAAAACAACATAAGCAAATTTACCCGATGCATGACCTTGAACTTGTGGCGGTGGTTTATGCATTGAAGTTATGGCGGCACTATCTATGTGGAAGTAAGTGTAAGATTTATACAGATCATAAAAGTCTTAAATATTTTTTCACCCAGAAGGACTTGAATATGAGACAAAGGAGATGGTTAGAGCAGGTAAAGAATTATGATTTTACTATACTTTAACATCATGGTAAAGTTAATGTGGTTGGAGATGCCTTAAATAGGAAATCAGGAGATCAGTTGGCATTTTTGCTGTTAGACGAAAATCAGTTGGTTAAAGAGTTCGAGAAGATGAAAATTGAGGTTGTTGTTTTTGCGAATCAAATTACAACTCAAATATCGATTTTCATTATTCGAACCAAATCTTAAAGATCAAACTATTGAACCGCAAGATAGTGATCAATTTCTCCTAAAAATTAGAAGTGAGGTTGAATAAGATAAAAAGAAGGATTTTGAGGTGTCATTAGATAAGGCATTAAAGTTCAAAGGAAGGCTTTGTATGCTTAAGGATGAGGAATTGAGAATGAAAATTTTAGAAGAAGCTTACTCCACCCTGTATGCCATTCATTCTAGTGGTACAAAGATGTATTGAGACTTTGAGATATATTTTGGTGGAGGAGCAAGAAAAAATATATTGGAGTTTTTGTCAATAAATGCATGGTTTGTCAATAAGTGAAAGCAAAGCATCAAAGACCTTGAGGTTTACTAAATCCTATGGAAATACTAGAATGGAAATGGGAATATATTTCCATGGATTTTGTAGTTAGTTTTCTGAAGTCAGTGAAGGAAAATAATGCCAATTGGATAATTATTGATCTATTGACGAAGACATCTCGCTTTTTGCCAGTGAAAATGATGTTTAGTATAGATCAATTTGCTTAGCAATATATTATAGAGATAGTCAGGTCGCATTATACATTGTTTTGGATAGAGACCTCTTAATTCTGGAAAAGCTTATATGGAGCATTGGGAATGAAATTAAATTTTAGTACAACTTACTACCCTCAATCAGGTGGTCAATCCAAAAGAACTATTTAGATATTGGAAGATATGTTGTGTGCTTAAAAGTGGCACCTATGAAGGGTGTAACAAGGTTTGGTTAGAAATGTAAGTTGAAGCGTTATATAAGATCTCTTGAAATTTTTGAGAAGGTTGGTAACATAGCGTATCAGTTAGCTCTACCATTTAAACTTTATATTGTGCATGATGCATTTTAAGTGTCCATGATAAAAAAGAAAATATGTGCATGATCCAAGTCACGATGAATTATCAAATATTAGATGTTCAAAAGACTTATCTTACCAAAAAGTTCCAACTGGTATTTTGGATAGAAATGTACATAAATTAAGGACTAAAAAAATTCCATTAGTCAAGGTTTAGTGGCGACATCATGGGATAAAGAAAAGTATTTTGGGAAGCAGAAGTAGAAATTAAAGACAAATATACGACATTGTTCATTTAATATAAGGTAATGTTGATGACGAATTTTTTTTTAAGGTGTGAGAGATGTAAGGTTCCGAATTTTATACTTTTAACTTGGTTAATCACTTCATTTAAGAAATAAGCTTTGGAAGCTCAGTCCATTTAAAATTATGATAGCCCAAGCCATAACTTATTTAGATGACCAACGATTTAAGAATTAATTTTAAGTAAATTTGATTACAAAAAATTAATGAATAACTAGATTATCATAATGGTCATTTGCATAATATTTCACATAGGCAACTAATGTTCAAATCACTATGCAAATGTTTTTATAAAATATTTTTATAAAATTATTTTTGAGTTAAAAACTCCCCATTTTGCATATTAAGAATAATTATATAAAGTTAATTGGATGAAATAATTATTTTATTAGTGGGCATTCATAGAAATAGGTTACAAATCATATGAATAATTCATATTCTTCTGTTTTTCATTGTGTAAATATTTTATAAAACATTTTATAAGAATTATTTTTTATGAGCTTAAAACTCATTAAATTCCTAGCTAAAGACTTAATTTAATAAGGTTAATGATAATATAACTCTTCCATTTATTTTTTCACTAAAAATGGAGGTTTCAAGAAGAGAAAGTCACTTTTTCACCGTCCCCCTCTTCAAATTCGAATTTAATCTTTTTTTTTTTTTCAAAAATGTTTTTTATGTTAAGTTAAATTCAAAGGAATTGCAAGAGTGTGAAGGAGAAATGTTTTTACACATTTTGTTCCTTTATAGTTTAAGAAAATCAAAGTAAGTGGTGCTAAGTATTTACCATTTTTGTTTAATATGTATATATACGTATGCTTGAGATGTGCATTAGAATTTTTGAAGCTATGAATAAAGTGGTTTATATATGGCCATAGCCGGTTTCTATAACCCCAAAGGATTCGTTGGAATCATAATTTGTCAGTACTCATCTACGTGAAATGTTAAATTCTTTCCTATCATTTTGTATATATGTATATATGTTTATGACCAAAAGGTTGCACCATATTATATTAGTCCTACTGAGCTTAAAGCTAACATGTTCTACGTTAACATATTTTTTTGAATTCAACGATTGGTTGAAAAAGTGGGATATACATGGATTGCGGATGATCCAAAGGGATAAATGTGCTTCATTTGTGTAGTTTGTCACATTTGAAGAGTTTCTAGTTCTTACTAGTTGTGTAACTTATGTTGATTTTTAAAAGATGTTAGTTTATTTTCTTTAAGTTTCCTTAGTTCTTTTTCCCGATTTGAACATTTAAATTCTTATTTAGTTTAAGTGTGCATATAATTAAAGAAGTTAAGATTAAACGTTAGACTTGTCAACAAAAATTTTCAGTTTACTGATGGAACTTTGTCACGTCATTTTGAATGGAATTCTATGAATGTTTTGACAAAACTTGGCTTTGGGATCAAGTCAATTGAAGGACGGTAGGATAAGTTATGACATTTTCCGTGTGCTAAATTTAGTGTACCTTAGAACAGTTCCTTGCATGTTTGAGTGTCTATTGGAGTGCCTAAATGATCTCAAAAAATTCTAAAATTTTACTATGTTGTAATTGAATGAATTTAGAAAATACTATAAAAAATTCATAAAATTGTGTATCGGATAAATGGTCCAGCTAAGCTTGATTGTTGGGTAGTGCATTGTTGAATTTAACTACTTTAATGTAAGTTGATATTCATTTGAACCTTGCATTTTAGTTTCACTGTTTAACAAATCAAAGTTATCTCCTTAAATCAATTGTTATCAATAAATTTTAGAACATGTAATAGAATGTAAGAGTAACTATAAAGTTAAAAGACAATTAAGAAATTTTAATCTAACTCGAATTTTTGAAAGAAATAAAAGGAACATTGTTGTTTTTGTCCTAATTTCAAATTTCAAGATTTAGGTTGTTACACTCAGTGTCACTTCAAAACTAGTCGATCATATTTTGAAACATCTTAGATGTCTTGTACAAGTTAAACAAGTTAATTAGTTGAGAGTCTTACCTCATAATTGGAATATAATGAAATTTGATTTACTTACCTTTGTTCGTGGTGAAGTCTAGTGTATTTTACTCATGCAACAATAATGTTGATAACTGTTGCGTGAATTTTATAATGGCCGTGGTTTTCAAATATAGTAAAAGCTTGAACTCTTTCACTTTTATTTAGATACAAGTGAACATAAAGTGAAATGAGCAAAAAAAAAAAAAAAAAAAAATGGAGGTTTTCAAATATAGTAAAAGCTTGAACTCTTTCACTTTTATTTAGATACGAGTGAACATAAAGTGAAATGAGCAGAAAAAAAAAAACACTGGAACGACATCTAATCTTTTTGGATCACAGGGTCTCAATTTCATTTTAAAATTAGTCGATCATATTTTTGAAAATTTTAGAAAACTTATACAAGTTGAACAAGCTAATTTTTTGAGCATCAAGTCTATTGTATTTTGCTCTAAACAATATTGTTAATCACTGTCGGGTAAACTTTTTTATCGATCTTGTTTTCCAAATATAGTGAAAACTTACATTCTTTCAGTTATATATGGACACGAGTGAAGCTAAAATAAAATGAACAGGCAAATAGTTGAAACAGTATCTAGTCGTTGAAAATGACAACATGCCATTTAGGATTAGGAAATATTTATTTCACTCCAAAATTAGTTCATATCTTGAAACATTTTAGAAGATTGATACAAGTTAAATGAGTTAACTTGTTGAGTATTTTACTATTTTATCTCTTAATTAAAATATAATGAAATTTGGATTACTTTTGTTCATAACGATGTAATTTACTCGCGGAACAATATTATTGATCAATATCAAGTGAACTTTTGCATCAACCTTGATAACAAAATGTAGTGAAAACCTTGAGTCGATCATTTTCATATGGATACTAGTGAACATAAATTGAAACAATCATAAAAATAGTTGAAATGACATTCAACAGTTTAAAATGATAACATGCCGTGTTGGATTACAAAGTCTTGATTTTACTTCAATTAATTGATGATATCATGAAACATAATAGAAGATTTACACAAATAAAATTATATGATTTCTTGAATATCTTATCACATAATTGGAATATAATCGAATTTGGGTTACTTACCTTTGTTCAGAGTTAAGTCTAGTGTAGTTCACTCACTAAACAATAGTACTGGTCATTATTGTGTGAACTTCTTATTGACACTGGTGTCCAAATGTAATGAAAATTTATATTTGTTCTTTTTATGTAGATACGAGCAATGTTATCAAAGCTAGCTCGGCTCAGCCGATTCACGATAAAACTAGGAATCGGGCCCAAAATTGGGCATGATTGGCCCGGTTAACCGCTTGTGACAAAACTGCTTAAAAATCCACTGAATTGGCCGGTTTAACCGTAAATCGGTTGTGGTTTTGTGGTTTTCCCAATTTTTTTATTTAGTTTAAAAAATTTCAACTTAATGAATGGGCTTCATAAACAACAATTCAAAGACCCATAGCGAAATATTAGATAGCATATTCCTTTTATAAATGCACCACTCTCAAATGGTTTTATAAACTTTCAATGTGAGATAGTGCATTCTTTTCTCCAATGGTTTCATAAACTTTCAATGTGGAATAGTGGCATAACAAAAATGTTAACAAATTATAGAATAATGAATCTAATGAATAAATTATTAATATGAAAATAAAAAAAAAATCATAGTTTTCATTGTATTTTGTTATTTTTGTATGTATTTATTGTATCCGGTTCGATCCCGGTTCAACCTCGGTTGAATCTTTTGACACTAGACCCTTCCCCTTTTTCGTGTTGTTGATTAGGTCGTTTTTCAAAACATTGGATACGAGTGAAAGTAATGTGAAACGAATACAAAATTAGATGAATTGATACCTAATCATTTAAAACGGAAGCATGCATTTTGGGTTAATGAGTCTTGATTTTAGTCTAAATACAGTGAAAACTTATTAATGTCTATTTCATGCGGGTATGGGAGAATATAAAGTGAAACGGATACGGAATTGGTTAAAACGTCATCGATTCATTTATAATAACAATTTGTCATTTCTAGTCATGGAGTCTCAATTTGACTTCAAATTAATTTTTCATGTGGATGTGAGATATAATAGAGTGAAACAAACACAAAATTAGTTAAAACGACATTAAGTCATTTAAACAGGCAGCATGTCATTTTGTTGCTTTTTTAAAATGAGGTATGAAAAGTGAGAATAAAGGAGGAGATTTGGGTTTGAAATTTGGCATTTGAGACATTTCAAAAGCATTTATGCAAAATGGACAGGGCTTGGGGCCAGGCCCTGTAACAGGGTGCTGAGGTGGCTCAACCTCAGCCTTAGATCTGAATTCAGATCTCCCAGGCTCTGTCACTGTAACTTCTTTCTTTTAAAAGAAGAGTATTTAAGACTTTTAATACATAATAAAATAAATTAAAAGTTATTTTATTAAATGTTATTGATTATAGGCTATTTTATCAAATATTATTGTTGACTAGGCTTTTAAAGCATTCACTCATTGTCTCTCTCTCTCTCTCTCTTTGGTCCAGGAAGTTTTGACCATGACTGCATAGAAATATGGAAACTAAGAAACTCTACACAAATAATTATTTAAGCGTATAATAGATAAATGTTATCAATTTCTTTTTATTAAAAATACTTTTAACAGCAAGAATGAATGAATTAAAACCATCAGAAAAGGACTTTCTGCACACAAAATAGGTTAAGGGGATCAATGCCAAGAATGAAACATTATCAAGGGTCCATTTTGCGCACAAAAGGTCATACATACATTATGGACCATTTGTGCCAATTTTCCTTTATTAAATACTCTTCCCGTTTCATTTATATATATTGTTTTTGTTTTTCACATAGATTAAGAATATCATTTAATGTTATTGAAAATCAATTTTTGTCGAAAACTTTCCTAATTTACCTTATATATATATATATATATATATATATATATTTACAATTTCACGATTAAGTGGAGAAAACTGATTATAACTATATTAGTAAATGAATAATAATAATAATAATAATAAATTTTTGAATAAAGAAACATGACAATATAATTGAGACAAAAAAAAAATCAGCTTATATAAATGGGACGGAGGACTAGCAATTGTGATTACCAACTGATAGGCGACCATAATGAATATCAAGCATTTTTTTGTGGTTCAAGGAAAATACCAGATAAAGGGAATTCATTATAATGCCAAGAATGTCCCTCATTTATTAAAAGACATGAATTCTAATGTGAATTTTTATAACTTGGAACATATTCATGTTTTGAAAACGATGACTAGATAACTAATTTTCTTGTAGAAATTCTTGAAGTAAAAGGAACGAAAGTTCTAATAAGCCGTTGCAAATGAGTTTCTAAATGTTTTAAGTTGAAAAATTGAATGAACAATTATTTCTTCCTTCTCATTGCCCAAAATTGAAGTTTTACAAGTCTCATATTCAAATTTTTGGTTGCCTAATATTTGATTTGGCCTTTGTGACGTCCAATCTGGATAATAAAATTATTATTATTATCTTCATGGGATTTTCTATTTATAAGAAGCATCTCACATATAATTGAGAGCACATTTAATTTTAGAGGATAGAATTTTTTATATACTTCAACAATACCCTCTATTTTGGTTTTTATTATTTTTTTTCCCAAAGAAAAATTTGGTAGGATTGAAAAAATTGAACTTTTCGAGGAGAGGCAAGAAATTCGAGAACATTAAGCCCTATACACTTTAAGATCATTTTACTCCCATTTCGAAATTCAAGAACATTAACTGATCTCACCAACTAGCTAATTAGACGCAAGCCCCTCATCGAGCAGATTCCTTCTTCCCATCTTTTATTTATTTATTTTTTATATGTCAATGATCAATAATTTCACATATAATTTGAATAATTTAAAAAATACAGTATTGAATTCCTTAACTTCTTAAATGCAATAATTATAAAATAAATATAGAATGATTTTGACTCTCCAAATTTGGAGAGCCAATTTCACTCTCTAGAATTGGAATAGAAAGTCTCTTGTAGGGAACTATTGTTTATTTTATTATTATTATTATTTTTTTTTAAGCATTGATTCTGTAAAAATAAAGAGTATTATGTATTTCTTGGAGATGTTCTAACATCCTTTCTAGTTCAAACTTGACAGGTGAGAAATTATTATATAGTTAGGTGGGAAAGGAAAAGAAAGAATGCAAAAGTTGTAAATTGAAAAAAAAAAAAAAAAAAAAAGGGATTGCAATGAAATAACAGGAAAATGGTAGGTTGCACGAAAATTGTAAAAGGAAAAGGAAGAACGAGAAAGTCATAAATTCAGAAGAAGGTGATGCAAATGATAGGGAAATGGGAGGTTGCATGAAAATAGTGGCAGGAAAAGAAAGAACGAAAAAGTCAAAAATGGAAAAGATTGGATTGCGACAAAACGATGGAGAAATATGAGGCTGCATCGAAATGGTCAAAGTCATTGTTAATAAAGTTACGAGGCATTTTCAAGAATGTCCAATTTTAAGGGTATGAGTTGAAAAGTGTCCATTCATTTGAATTTAGTGTCAATTTGTCTATTATGCCCTTAATGAAAAGTTACATTTTGAAATGGTATTTTCGACATTTTAAATGTCATTCTCGACATTTGATTTTTTTATCAATTTGTCACGAATTTTGAGAAGTGACTTCCATGAAAAGTTACATTAAAATAAATTTGACGACAAAAAAAAAAGAAAATATAATACTTTAAAAAAATAACGTGAAAGCAAAAAATATGATACTTTAAAAAAAAAAATCACATCTCTGTGTCACGGAGACATTCTCGACATTTGCCTCTGTGTCACGGAGACATTCTCAACATTACATATGTCATTCTCGACATTTGAATACTATTTCATTAAAAAAAAAAATTGAAAAAATCACATCTCCGCGACACGGACAAGTACCTCCGTGTCACGGTGACATTCTCGACATTACATATGTCATTCTCGACATTTGAACGTTTCATTTGTCTAGAATGACATTTTATTTTGAACATAACATTTCTTGACATTTGAAAATATCGTTCTCGACATTTTTGAGTCAACGAAAAATATAGCATTTATTGTGATTTGACATGTATACTTTTGAAATAAATATGGCAGGTTATGTGTCAAATTTTTATTCGCCAATAACAATTTTGCAAAAATGTCCATTTTTTGTCTTAGTGTGGAATTAAAAATTGTTAATAAGGGTATTTTGGTCTAAATTTTTCCAAATTGGAAATTTTTGCAACGGTTTGCAATAATGGACATTTTTGCAAATGACTAAGTAAAAATGGACATTTGATGAAATTTCCTCTAAAGTTATATGCATATGTAGAGCTTGTTTAGTATAGTTAAAATTTCAATTAAAATCAATTTTTTTACCGTTATTTTACTATTACAGTCGTCATTTTTAAATTCTTCTTTCACAGATAGAACTCATTTTTTCTTTAACGTTCAAAAAATCAATTATCAAAATTCCTACCAAACAAGTACCTAATTACAAAAATATGCATTTCATATGGATAAAATTTGAAAGTGAATATCATTCGCTTTGGATATTATACTGCGTTATGTCGTGCCGTGTCTCCCATTCCGTCTAGCTTGAATATATTTATATGTTTACATTTGTCCAATTGTGCCCCTATTTGACCCCTATTTTATTCCAAAGATATATATTTTTATCTCTCTCTCTTATTTTTCATCACACGTTTTTTAATGAAATAATATTAAAAGTAAATTCAAATTTTTTTCTTATCTTTTCATCACACTTTCTTTATTAATCTATTATTTAAAAATACATTCTACACAAAAAGATCTCAAACATGCATTGTATATGAAATATTGTGTTGTCGGAGTTTCATTGGTCCACCTGTTTTTGGAAATTCAATTGTACACATCTTCCCATTTAGCTTTCATCATTAATGATGACATTGATCTTTCAAAATTCCTCAAAATGCAGCGGTGGTATTAGTTGCTACTCCTACATTAATGACGAAGTCTTTCAACTGTTTACTAGTAAAAGCTCTCATTTTCACAATTCCTTTTCTTTCTATTTTGACCAAGAATATGGTTTTGTTCCCTCCCTCTATCTCAGTTGCTCTACCTTAATAATCAAAATCACCATATTTTCTTCAATAAACCATCCTCTCAGTGCAAGGAATGGAAGAACAAAGGTCTTTGGAGTTCCCCCAATCAAGAATTGGGGCCTCAGCTGAATTGAAATGATTGGGGAGAGTAGAGAAAATGTTCCTTTTTTTTTCTTTTAATTTACTCTTAAAAAATAGATTCAGTGAAAACGAGGTGGGGCCTGTACTACAATCGTTGCATTGGTCTTTGCGGTCCCAAATTTGGTTTGACGGGTGGTGTGTATAAGGTTTGAGCACAAATTTACCGTTGTATGATTGTGTTTGATTGATAACTTAATTAAATATATATATTTTTTATATTAATCATTTAAGTTGTACATCGTAATTATTATTGTAAATATACAAGTTTAGAAAAAAATTTCCACACCATACATTGAAAGTATGAGTTGACTCGAAGGTCTTCAATCAAGAAACAACCATCCCCTATCCTTTATACATGGAAGTTTTCTTTGATATTTTTATGTGCCAGATTTGCTCTAACAAATAACAATGGCTTATGCTCTCTTTAACTTCATCTTCATCTTCTTGATAATATTTCTCCTCCCACTCTGCACCTTTTCTCAAAACAATGGTAACATAACTGCGGGTAACCGTCTGTTTGCAACAGAGAGGTCCACTCCATGGCTTTCACCTTCTGGAGATTTCGCGTTTGGGTTCCAGAAACCTCAAAACAATGATATGTTTCAACTTGCTATATGGTTTAATAAAATACCAGAGAAAACCGTAGTATGGTATCCAAACGTTACAAATCCTATTCCACGGGATTCGAGGGTGGAGATTGATGCACAAAGTGGGCTGGTGCTTCGTGATCCTCAAGGCGGCCTTATATGGAGGACTAATGATATTGTTGATGATGTTTCCCATGGATTTTTGAATGATGCTGGAAATTTTGTTTTAATGGGCAGTGATTCTGTTTCGATATGGGAAAGTTTCAATTATCCAAGTGATACAGTGCTGCCTACGCAAATAATTGCGATTAATGGTACGCTTGTTTCGCGAAAGTCTGAAACGAATTTCAGTCGAGGCAGATTTTATCTTCGCATGCGTAGCGATGGGAATTTAGTGCTTAACACTCGAAGTGTGCCGACGAATTCGGGTTTTGATGATGAGTATTACAACAGTCAAACTTCTGATCCTGCAAATGATTCGAATTCTGGTTATCAACTGGTCTTCAATGAAAGGGGTTTGCTTTATGTATTGAAGAGAAACAGAGAACGAAAAGTCCTAACGACGGAGAGCTCAATTCCGACAACTTCGGATCATCATCATAGGGCAACTCTTGATTTTGATGGAGTTTTCAGAACGTATTATTATCCAAAGAGTTTCAGCGGCGATCCAGGGTGGACTGTAGCTGAATTTTGGCCAGGAAACATATGTATGATCAACGGAGAAAAAGGCAGCGGGGCTTGTGGGTATAACAGTGTCTGCAGACCCGAAAATGGAAGACCAATTTGCGAATGCCCTCCACGTTATTTTTTCTCTGAACCAAACAACTCGTTTAGTGATTGCAATCCCCCGTTTATTCCAATCTGTGGTGAAGATGATCAGAAGGGTTCTGCCGAAGATCTATATGAAATGTCGGAGGTTTTGGATACTGATTGGCCATTTTCGGATTTTGAGCAGCTAGCCCCTTTCACAGAAGATGACTGTAAAAATGCCTGCCTGAATGATTGTTTTTGTGCTGTTTCCATTTACAGAAGTAATAGCTGCTGGAAGAAGAAGCTGCCACTGTCTAATGGGAGACTTGACAAAGCAATTAATGCAAAGGCTTTTTTCAAGTTCAGGAAAGGTAATATTCCTGTACAAGGACCGAATTCTCCAACTCCAGAAAAAAATGAAAAAGGACCAGGGAACATTGATACTTGTGGGATCAGTGCTCTTGGGCAGCTCTCTGTTCGTCAACTTCATGTTTGTAGGGGCAGCTTGTCTGGGATTTTTCCTTATTTTACAACAAAAAAACCACAAATTTCCTTCCAATTCATGATACAGGAGCAGGGAATTTGCGGTGTTTTACTTATAAAGAGCTCGCACAAGCTACAGATGGTTTCAAGGAAGAACTGGGGAGAGGTGCTTTTGGAATTGTCTACAAAGGGGTAATGCCGCCGGGGTCCAATGGCACCATGGCAGTGAAAAAGCTGGATAGGGTGGCTCAAGATACTGAGAAAGAATTCAAAACAGAAGTGAATGTCATAGGCCAAACTCATCATAAGAATTTGGTCCGCCTACTTGGATTTTGTGAAGAGGGTCCTCATCGGCTGTTGGTGTATGAGTACATGAACAACGGAACTCTAGCAAGTTTCCTTTTTGGTGATCTGAAACCGAAATGGAATCAAAGGATTCAAATTGCACTGGGAATAGCCAGGGGACTTGCGTATTTACACGAAGAATGCACCACTCAAATCATCCACTGCGACATCAAGCCTCAGAATATACTTCTTGATGAATATTTTAATGCTCGGATTTCAGACTTCGGATTAGCAAAACTTCTGATGATGAATCAGAGTCGTACCCTCACTAATATCAGAGGTACAAAAGGGTATGTTGCTCCCGAATGGTTTAGAAACACTCAAGTCACCGCGAAAGTTGATGTTTATAGCTTCGGAGTTTTACTACTAGAGATCATTACATGCAGAAAAAGCCTGATAGATTTGGAATTTGGAGAGGGAGAAAATCCAATTCTTACAGATTGGGTTTGGGACTGCTTTCAGGATGGAACGCTAGATACTTTGGTTAAAAATGACACTGAAGCTTTAAACGACAAGAAAAGACTAGAGACGTTTGTGATGGTTGGCATTTGGTGTATTCAAGAAGATTCATCTCTGAGGCCAACCATGAGAAAAGTCATCCAGATGCTCGAGGGAATTCTTGAAGTTAATATTCCCCCTTGCCCATCTCCTTTCACTTGAACTGGTTAAGATATTAAAAGCTTGTCCATTACAGTGCTTTTTCTTCATAAAAATTTATGGTCAGTAATTTTCATCTTGAAGTCATCAGTCTTTCAAATATTTTTGTTTTTTATTACCCGCAAGATGATACACTTTCTATTGTTGATATGGAGACCTGCTTTTGGAGAAATCGGTCTTCCACAATATAGTAGTATCTCTTATTGAGAACGTGTTATCTATTGTTGTCTCCTCTACTTGTACATTTATGCTTACAGAAATTGAATTCCCTTGTTGTATTACTTTATAAAGTTGCTGCTAACTTCATTCCTAGATAGGCATAAATGATGTTGTTCGAAAAATCATCTCTACTAATTTAATTTACTGAATAAATATGCAAGTCAAATTTTGGCAGTGCACACAGATGGGTGCACATTTACAATAGCAGTCTGTAGGCAGGGGCAAATGTGTACACATATTGCGATATGAAAGTCGATAATATTCTGTGTTACAGAGAAAAAAGTTTATTCCCTTCCATCTAGGAATTCTCAATTCTTGATGATGGTATCAATGCACAAAATGATGATAAGTAAATGGTTAGCAACATGTCAAATCCTT
>NC_036247.1:16499891-16505941 GCF_002742605.1 Olea europaea var. sylvestris | reverse complement strand
GTGGACGGTCTAAAACGAGCGGTTCAAAGGGGCGTGGGAGTAGCCCAACGATGCGGGACGGTGACGTTCGGAATCCGGCGGGTTGTTCGTAATCCGATTGTACAATAATTACCAACCGGTGCTCGTAAATGTATATGTAAAAGTGTATAAACTTGATTTGTGTATTGCAAATAAATGAGAGAGAGTTGAGTAAATATAGTCTTTAGTATTGATTCTTGCCTTAGCCTTTGACATTACACAACGGAAGTATTTATAGTGATACATATGAAATGGAAGCCCTTGGATGAAGTGGCACGTGGCCTCATCTCTTTAGTTCAAACGTCTTTTCTTAGGTATGGGGCTTGACTTGCTAGCTTACGGCGCATTTATTGCTTGCGCAGGACCTCCATACTAGTGACAAGACTTGACCTTTATGCTTGTGACAAACGTTCCATCAATCATTCGAATAAGATCTCTGAGCAGGCGATCTCTTGGGAGAAGTGACTGTGGAGGAAGCTCCTTATGGTTAAGAGGCTCGTGCATCGGTTTCGGGGCTTCGACCATTTGACAAATACTTCCACTTGAGGACCTCAGCTACATTCAATAGGTTCCATGCTTCGGGTCATGGGCCTTGGTAGTTGGACTTCGGCAGGCTCCCGTACATTGGATCGAGGAGCCTCGGCGGATGGACCTCGGCCTGAAGCACTTTGGATATAACCCACCTCGGCAATGTGTGCCACCTCGACAGGAATGCCACGTGGATCAGGATGAGCACCTCGGCAATGTGTGCCACGTGGATCAGGATTAGTGGGCCATTGGCCCAGGGTGGTAGGACAGGTGTGACAACACGCAACAATAGTCCCCCAAGTCCAAGTATAGATATTTATATCATGGTTGGAGTTTGAGAAGTGTTGCTGCGGGTGAGCGATGTAGTAGGCGAGGTGTCTGATCTCTGAAGATGAGCCGAGGTGGTTGAGGAACCGAACCTGCAAGGCTTTATTGCCGAATGGTGAAGAGGAAGCCGAGGTGGGTAAGGAACCGAACCTGCAAGGCTTGATGCTGAACGGTGAAGAGAGAAGCAGAGGTGGTTGAGGAACCGAACCTGCGAGGCCTAATTGCTGAATGGCGAAGAGGAAGCCGAGGTGGTTGAGGAACCGAACCTGCGAGGCTTGATTGTTGAATGGTGAAGAGGAAGCCGAGGTCCAATGGTAATGATTGTGCCTTGGCTGCTGTGCTAATGATTTGATATTTTGTGCTTGTTTTCGAGGAAAAGTGGCTGAACTGTTACGACTTCCAAGGCGCTGCTGTCGTTGAATTAAAAATGCAATTATGAGGGTAGCTGACGCTTCTAGAAGCAGACGCGTTGGAGAGGTGCGTGGGAGGCACGCATAAATCTGAAGCGTAGGATTTAAAAACCGTTTGAATTCAACGCCTCAGATTGGATCTGAAATGGAGGGCTCGGATTGACTGAGATTTGATCTGACGGCTGGGGTTCGTCTTGGACCTTTATAAAAGGCAAATAAATCCTAATTTTCAGGATTTTTGAACACTTTGCACTCCGAAACTCTCTCAAATCTCCAAATTTTCTGGCGTCGAGGTTGACTATAATATTAATTTCCGGCCAGTCTCCGTTTGTGTCGAATTTCCTTAGGTATTGTTTGCACAAAAACCCTTCTTACTGTCTTTTTTCTGAGAAAATGGAGTCCACTTCGGGTAGGGAGCTTGTTACAGTGGCGTCTTTAGACTATGGGGTCGATCACGGGGGGATGTCCGAGGTGGATAGGTATGCCATGGCCGAGGAGCCTGTAGATTATACCCAGGAGTGGGGGGCTTCTAGGGTGCCTTCGAATATGACGGGGAAGAGGTTGGGGGAACTTAGGGAGAGGTACAATGTATCCCACTACATAGAAATGTTAGTCCCCGAGCCGAATGAGTGGGCCTGCTATCCAAGGCCCGGTTGCGTGGCCGTCAGTGAATACCTGTTCAAGACAGGTATGCGTCTTCCTCTGCACCCCTTCTTTAGGGCGGTGCTTAGGAAATTCATGCTTTCGCCGACCCAAGTTCTGCCGAATGGGTGGAGCCAGCTGGTTGGCTCGTACTTCCTGTGGAAGGAAGTGTCACTTGGGAAGGACATGCCTCTTCATGTGTTCATGACCCTGTTCCAGCCCCGGGTAATTGAGAAGGAGTCAAGGGGGTGGTACTACCTCACGCCTTGGGGGGCTCACACACCCTTTGTGGTGGGACTTCCTTCCTCTATCAAGGGGTGGAAGGAGTCTTAGTTCTGGGTACGAGGTAAATGGCAGGCAGTGGAGGGGGACAAAGCCCTGTCATGCACAGTGCCGACCCAGTACTATGAAGCTCGTGAATCTCCCGACCTCTGCTTGTCTTTTGAAGTCAGAATATGAATTCGTCTAACTGTTGGGGGTTCCTTTGCAGATAGTAGTACGAGGTTCGAGCTCAGCAGGGAGGAATTCGAGGTGATAGAGGACATTTACAAGAGGCCTCTGAAGCTTCGCCACTTCGATCACCCGATTGATAGGAGCAGATACTTTCTGGACTTCGAACTGATGGCATCCAGAGGTAGGAAGACCCAACACTTAAATTTTCCTATCCCTTGTTTTTATACTGATGCTGATCTGACCTATTGTGCAGATAAATTCAAGAAGAGGGAGTACGCAGCTCCAGACATGGCCTCTATCTTGAAGGCCACGTCTACTGTGAAGGCGAGGCCCCTGAAGCCTGGGTCCAGCGGGGCAAAGGAAGTCCAAGGCAGGGTTGAGCGCCTGTCCAAGGACTGTACTCCCAGGGCTTCGGAGGAGGCAACTCCTCAGAGGCCAGAGAAGTTGAAGGAGCCTCGGGGCAAGGAGAAAGTCCCTGAGGAGACTAAGAAGAGGAAGCTGGTGCACATCTCCAGTTTAGCTGGAAAGTTTGGGACCTCAGTGTCCCATAGGGCCGAACAGACTGGCGAGCCGAAACTTCTTGTTGCAGCCTCCAAAGCCATCAAAATGGAGATGGTTAGAGAGGTAGAGGCTGAAGAAGCTAGAGCAGAGGCTGGAAGGCGAGCTGCAGAAGCTATCGAGGAGGAGGCAGTAAAGGAGAAGCCGGTGCGAGAGAAGGGGAAGTCTCCGAGCTTCCTAGCTGGGAGGGAAGAGGCACTGGCCCCAACCTTGGTGGAGGCTCTCTCTGAAGAAATCAGAAGTGACACCGAGAGCTTTTACAAGTTCTGAACGGAGAGGTGGCAACTGCATGCCTCCTCTTGCGATACCACCGACTTGACAAGGGCATTGGTGAGCCAGAGCGTCCGGACCTTTGGCCTCGCGCTCGAATGCAAGGAGACCTTGGGCAAATTTCAGATAAGGACCCAGGCCTCGGAGGGGAAGACTGCCTCCCTCGCAAAGAAGGTGAAAGCTACTAAGGCCAAGGCCGAAGAAGCCAAGGCCCAGAGAGATGAAGAGGCGGTGAAGCTTGAGTCTGCTCTGGCCCAGATCGAGGCCTTAAAGAAAGAAGTGTATGAGTCACAGTGCGAGGTGGCCTCCTTGACAAAGAAGGTGGAGGTCTCCAATGAGCACCAAAAGGTGACTACTGACACTCTTGAGAAGGCGAATCTCTCCTTGGCCGGTGCTCAAAATGCTTATCAGTTTCTCGAAGGCCAGGCAAAGTGGTACATGAACGACATCGCTGTCGCGAGAGAAGAGGCCCGAACTGCAAGGGAGGAGGCAGTGAAGGAATACATCGCCAATTTCCACACTACAGAGGAGTACAAGAGCTTCAGTTTGTACTGGAGGAACTTCGCCTATGCCGAAGTGCTGGAGCGGGCAGAGGAGCAGTATCCCAATTTGGACCTGGTTCAACTTAGGTCCGAATTTGTGGATGAGGTACCTCAGACCCCAGCTGAGGAGGTCCAGGGTGATGAAGAAGTTGATGCCGAAGCCCCAAGTGCTGAGGCAGAGGAAGCAACTACTGATGCCCAAGTTGCCGAAGCCCCAAGTGCTGAGGCGCCTCCGTCATCTAGCCAGTCATAGACTAGGTTTTACTTTTCAGTATTTTGGATGTAATGGCCAGAGGCCCTCTGTAATCTTCTTTGAAATATCAATATAATGTCTTTCTTCTTTCATTGTTGTTCTTTGTCCAAGTTTTTATATCTCGTTAAACAAATGAACTGGAACTTGATAGAAGTTTGAACTAAATAACTTTAACTTGGTACTTTGGCTCCAATCAATCAACTTTATGAGCCTCGGACTGAGATGAACATAACTTGAGTGACTGAACTGTGCGAACCTCGGACTTAAGCAAATTAACATGACTTAAGGAGATGAACTGTGCGAACCTCGGACTTAAGCACATTAACATAACTTAAGGAAATAAACTGTGTGAGCGTCGGACTTAAGCAAATTAACATGACTTAAGGAGATGAACAGTGGGAACCTCGGACTTAAGCCCATTAACATAACTTAAGGAGATGAACTGTGTGAACGTCAAACTTAAGCAAATTAACATGACTTAAAGAGATGAACTGTGTGAGCCTCGGACTGTAGCGGTTGTGGCTTCTCCCCTTGGCGTTCAGCAAGGCCAAAGGGAGGCATGTGCTAGCGCCTCGGAGTTCAAGCGAGGTGGCCCGAGGTGGGTCCTGAGCCTCTCCTCCGAGGTGACGACGCATCCCAGACATGGTGGATGGTGCAGCCATGTTGAGGCTTCTCTCCTTGGCGTTCAGCAAGGCCAAAGGGAGGCATGTGCTAGTGCCTCGGAGTTCAAGCGAGGTGGCCCAGAGGTGGGTCCCGAGCCTCTCCTCCGAGGTGACGACGCATCCCAGACATGGTGGATGGTGCAGCCATGTTGGGACTTCTCCCCTTGGCATTTAGCAAGGCCAAAAGGAGGCATGTGCTATCGCCTTGGAGTTCAAGCGAGGTGGCCCAGAGGTGGGTCCCGAGCCTCTCTTCCGAGGTGACGACGCAGTACAACACGATGATTTAATCAATGCATTTTATTGAGCCATAGAAATATTACAAAGGTTGGGGAAAGTCATCCAGCATTGTACAATTCATTGATAATAGATTCTGAGGTGTTCAATGTTCCATGGACGGGGTTGCGCCTTGCCGTCCATGTCTTCAATCCAGTAGGTTCCAGGTCGAATTTCTTCTCTGATTTTGTATGGACCTTCCCAATTCGGGCCTAGAGAACCGGAACCAGGTTCTTTTGAAGATAGGAAGACCGTCCTAAGAACAAGATCGTTGATTTGGAACGACTTCTTCTTGACTTTGGAGTTGAAGTACCTTGTCATCTTTCTTTGATAGGTGCCTAGCTTCACCTGGGAGTCATCCCTTCTCTCCTCAATGAAATAGAGGTCGAGCCTCCAGAGCTCGTCGTTGGTCACTTCGCTGAAGTGCAGACGTCGTGGAGATGGAAGTCCGACCTCCATGGGGCTCATCGCCTCAGTCCCATATGCCATGAGAAAAGGGGTCTCCCCAGTTGGGGTCCTGGTGGTGGTTCGGATTGCCCAAAGTACTTGGGGCAGCTCATCAACCCAAGCTCCCTTGGATACATCGAGCTTCCTTTTCAGGACGTGCTTGATTGTCTTGTTTACGGCTTCAACTTGGTCATTAGCTTGGGGGTGGTGAGGTGTAGAGAAGTGCTTCTTTATGCCGAGCTCTTCACACAGTTCTCTAGCCTTCTTGTTATCGAATTGTCTGCCATTGTCTGAGACAATCGAGTAGGGAATTCCGAACCGACAAATAATATTCTTCCATAGGAACTTGGAGGTGTTTGCTTCTGTGATTTTTGCCAGTCAGGGGCTGGAGACTGTAGTCAAATCTTGTGATGGTTGTCTTTGAACGGGGGAGAATCGTTGGCACTTATCACATTTTCGCACAAATTCGAGGGCATCCCGTTTCAGGGGAGGCCAGTAGTACCCTTACCTCAGTATTTTTTGTGCCAGAGATAGGCCTCCAAAGTGGTTGCCGCACACTCCTTTGTGGACTTCTCTTAGTATGTAGGTAGCCTCTTCTCCTCCGACGCATCGTAAGAGTGGAGAGGAGAAGCTTCTCTTGTAGAGAATGTCATCAATGAAGAGGAAA
>NC_036247.1:16498736-16499630 GCF_002742605.1 Olea europaea var. sylvestris | reverse complement strand
TTTTCGATGCGGGGAATCTGGGTTAACTCGAACTTTTCAAAGGATGGGATGAGGTTCATCACCATTTTCAGATAGGAGGCCATCGTTTTGTCTTTGGCTGAGAAGTTACCATTGACTTGGCTAACAACCAGCTGGGAGTCACTACTGACGAGTAGCTTCTTTACTTGTGTTTCCTTGGCCAGTTTGAGGCCTGCAAGGAGTGCTTCATACTCTGCAACATTGTTGGTGGCTTTGAATCCAAACCTCACGGCCGAGGTGAGTTTGTGACCCTCGGGGCTGATGAGGACAACCCTGACACCTGAGCCGACCTCGCCAGCTGAGCCATCGACAAAGAGGCTCCACGTGGGGGGTTCGACGGATTCCATGATTTCATCCACCTCGAGTAGGTTGGCGAATTCAGCAACAAAGTCAGCTAAGGCTTGCCCTTTGATGGCTGCCCTAGCTTTGAACATAAGGTCAAATTCACTTAGTTCCACTGCCCATTTTAACAATCTTCCCGAGGCATCGGGCTTTTGGAGTACTTGCCTCAGCGGAAAATTTGTAAGTACATGGATGGTATGAGCTTGGAAGTAGCGTCTCAATTTCCTAGAGGCCGTGATTAAGGCCAAAGCAAGCTTCTCCATATCGGGGTATCGGGTCTCCGGCGATAGGAGCGCTTTACTCGTATAGTAGACGGGAAGTCCGGTGGACCCTTCTTCTCGAAACAGAACTGAACTGATGGCGTCATTGGAGACGGCAAGATATAGTTACAAGATGTCACCGGGCTTTGGCTTGGAGAGGAGGGGGGCCTGTCCCAAATGCCTTTTCAGTCCTTGGAAGGCCTCTTCACATTCCTCAGTCCATTGGAATTTCTTCCCAGCCTTGAACACTTTGAAAAATGGGAGGCACTTGTCA
>NC_036247.1:16491585-16498366 GCF_002742605.1 Olea europaea var. sylvestris | reverse complement strand
CTTCGGCGTTTTTCAACCCGAAGAGCATCATTCTATAGCAATAGAGGCCTCGGTCCGTGATGAAAGAGGTGTGCTCTTCATCGGCCGGGTGCATGAGGATTTGGTTGTAGCCGGAGTATGCATCCATGAAGCTCAACAACTCGTGCCCAGTCGTGGAGTCCACCAATTGGTCAATCCTTGGAAGCGGAAAGCTGTCTTTCGGGCAAGCTCTATTGAGGTTGGTAAAGTCGATGCATACCCTCCATTTACCATTGTGTTTCTTAACCAAGACCGGGTTGGAGACCCACCTCGGATAGGTGGCCTCCCTGATGAAGCCATTTTGGATGAGCTTCTGAACCTCTTCCTTTAGGGCCTCATACCTCTCAGGGTTGAGGGCTCTCCTTTTTTGTCTATGCGGGGCAACATTAGGATCAATTTTCAAGTGGTGGAAGTTGATCTTAGGGTCTATGCCCACCATGTCCTCATGCCTCCAAGCAAAGACGTCAAGGTTCTTGCCTAGGAAGTCCTTAATCTTTTCTCTCAAAATGTTGGATAGGCCTCTGCCTACTTTCAACACCTTGGACGGATCTCAGGGGTCGGCTGAGAAGCTCTCAAGTTCCTCTACAGGGGATGCTTGAGGCTCATGTTCCATTATACGGGGGTCGATCTCATCAACGATCAGCACCTCCTGATTAAGCGGTGCGTCAATCATATCAACATCTTCTTGGTCAGTGGGAGCGTCACCTGGGACATCCGCCCTGACCACATCAGCCATGATCACGTGGATGTCCCGGGGCTCTACCTTCTTAATGGAGCTTAGATAGCACTCTCTCGAGCCTCTCTGGTCGCCTTTCACCGTTGCCACCCCATTTTTCGTTGGGAATTTCATGCATAGGTGGTGGATGGAGGTGACTGCTCCCAATTCCTTTAGGGCCGGTTTGCCCAAGACTCTGTGGTAAGCCGACCGGCTGTCAACTACGAGGAATTCTATGAAGTTCATCGTAGTTTGAGGAGATTTTCCCATCTCCACTGCCAGTGTTATCTTTCCCCTCGGAGTGATGTTATCTCCTGTAAATCCGTACAATGGAGTGGTGGTGGGCGTCAACTGGTGGTCCAATATCATCTTGTCAAAGGCGGACCCGAATAGGATGTTGACGGAGCTGCCGTTGTTGACTAGCATTCGTTTGAGCCCATTTCGGGCTATGACTGCCCTCACCACCAGTGCATCGCAGTGGGGGTAATGAACTCCTTCGACGTCTTCGTGGGTGAAGATAATGGGTGGTACTTGGTTTTTTCGAGAGCTACTGTCCACAATGTAACTCGTCAGAGGGGGGTGCTTAGCCTCCCTAGCATAATTTCTTTTGGCGTTACGTGTTTCACCGCCAACATAAGGGCCTCCAAATATGGTACCTATCTCGTGGATAGGGGCCTCATCTTGAGCTTGCCTATTTCTTCGGTGTCTACGCCCTTCCTTGGGCCTCTCTGTGTCTTGCTCTCTTCGCCTTGGGGATACATCCCTTTGACGAGGAGCGGCCGCCTCACGCCCATTTCGTTTGTCGTGCCTGGGCGGGGGCCTGTTCACCTGGGGTGAGTCATGTCTTTCTCTGGTGGGTTCCTGTCGGGAGCGGTGTGCATAGTCTCTACAATCCGCGGTGTCGTGCCGGTAGGACCTATGGTGCAAACAGTATCCTGGGAGGTTCGGATTGGACCTATTTCTAGGTGCAAAACCTCGGCCTCGGCCTCTCCCTCTACGGGGTCCTTGCTGGGCCTCCATCTAATGTGGGTCAGCAGTTAGGTTGACATCCTCATATGCCAAGGTAGGAACCGCGTTCAGAGTTGTGGTGGCCAGAGCTTGGCCGGAATTCTCATTTCCGGCTTGGTTCATCTGGTAGTCCATGAGGTGGGAGGTCGGACCCTTACCTCGCTGTCTTCGAGGAGGTGGGATGCCTCTGCTTGTCCTGTTCCTATGCTCAATCAATTCTTCATTGATTATCTCCCTTCTCATCATCTCTAGTAGGGCGTCATAGGTGGTGGGGTCTTGATTCTGCACATCCCTCCAGAATAGGGTGTTCATGTTCAAGCCTCCTCTTAATGCAGATAGTGCTTCTCTGTCGGTGATTTGTACGCAGTAGGTCATCTTGTCGGTGAAGCGGGATAGGAAGCATTTTAGGGACTCGCCATGCGCCTGTCTCATGTCTTGGAAACGCTGGATGGGGGCCTCTCTTTCCTTGCTCACTACGAACCTCTTCAAAAAGGTAGTCTTGAACTCGGGCCAGCTTCGGATGCTCCCAAGTGGTAGCCTACTATATCAGATTTCAGCCGCTCCACTGAGGGTTAAATGAAATGCTCTGCACTTCACGGCTGGGGTGGCGCCCCTCAAACCCATGTGAGTTCTGTAAGCATTGAGGTGCTTTTCTGGGTCACCTCTTCCATCATACTTTGGTATTTTTGGTATGACATAGTGGCTCGGACCTGGGCATTTCTTAGTTCTCTTGAGAATGGCAAGTTCTCATCATCATCGTCCAAGTCACAGGACCTCGGCTGCTCATCAGAATCATAGTCATCGGCCTCGTACCTTGGTTGTTGGTGAGAGGGTCCGGGCCGGTTCCTAGCCTCTTCCTCCCTCCTCTGCGGCCTACTTCTAGGCGGGACAGCGTGGGGAGCATTTTCATGCCTACTCTCCGGCTGCTGGGGCATCGGAGGTGGAGGCTGTGGCCTCGTCCGAGGTTGCTGGGCCTGCTGTTGATTAGGCCTCGGTTCGGCAGGGCTGATTCTGTCAAAAACACTTCCTGCTCTCCTATGTCTTAGGTCTTGCTCATATGGAAGTGGAAAGTTATCATGGCTCATTTGGACCTTGGTGGGTTGGCCAGATGCATAGTTGGAGGAAATGTCGACTCCCACTTCCCTCTCGAATGGGCTTTCACCTCGGCCATAGTCTGGCGAGGCAGCCCTATGACTCTGGACCTCGTCTTCTTGCTGATAGTGCCTGTGGGGGGCATAAGGAGGAATGGGGAAGCCTCCCTGGCCTTGCATTTGGGCCATGAGCTCCCTCATGGCCAAGTTTTGGTTGGCTATATCCCTCATGTTGGCTGCCATGGTAGCCATTTCTCTTGATAGTCGTGCTGTCGCACGCATCCCACCTCTCCTTTGGTGGTGGTGGAGCCTCGGCCGAGCTGTCGGGGCAACAGGCTGGAGAGGCACATTCGTGCTTTCTCTTACCCTCCTTGGGGGAGTATCTTCGTTAGAACTCATTTTTCTTTTATCAAACTTAGATTTCTCTAAGTGATAGGGGTTCCTCCTGTTCTTTTCCAAGAACAAATTCTTTTTCAAGGGGGGTTGCCCAAATGTTTTTCAGTAAGCTTCTACCACAAGGTTGCTCGTGGTTATAGTATTGTTTCCCGCAGACGGCGCCAATCTGTTGACCCCAAAAAGTGCGCCAACAGATGTCGGTCCCACTCGCGCTTGCGTGGGCGAATGTCCAACACGCTAAAACACGTGGACGGTCTAAAACGAGCGGTTCAAAGAGATTCTTGCCTTAGCCTTTAACATTACACAACGGAAGTATTTATAGTGATACATATGAAATGGAAGCCCTTGGATGAAGTGGCACGTGGCCTCATCTCTTTAGTTCAAACGTCTTTTCTTAGGTATGGGGCTTGACTTGCTAGCTTACGGCGCATTTATTGCTTGCGCAGGACCTCCATACTAGTGACAAGACTTGACCTTTATGCTTGTGACAAACGTTCCATCAATCATTCGAATAAGATCTCTGAGCAGGCGATCTCTTGGGAGAAGTGACTGTGGAGGAAGCTCCTTGTGGTTAAGAGGCTCGTGCATCGGTTTCGGGGCTTCGACCATTTGACAAATACTTCCACTTGAGGACCTCAGCTACATTCAATAGGTTCCATGCTTCGGGTCATGGGCCTTGGTAGTTGGACTTCGGCAGGCTCCCGTACATTGGATCGAGGAGCCTCGGCGGATGGACCTCGGCCTGAAGCACTTTGGATATAACCCACCTCGGCAATGTGTGCCACCTCGACAGGAATGCCACGTGGATCAGGATGAGCACCTCGGCAATGTGTGCCACGTGGATCAGGATGAGTGGGCCATTGGCCCAGTGGGTAGGACAGGTGTGACAACACGCAGCAGAAAGTTTATTCCCTTCCATCTTAGGAATCTCAATTCTTGATGATGGTTTCAGAGCCGAACTATCGAAGCTTCAAAGCACAAAATGATAATAATTAAATGGTGGCAAAATGTCATATCCTTAATTATAACCTAAAGCATAGAGGATACAAATGCCTATCCTCAAATGGGAGACTTACATTTTTGGCATGTAAAATTCGATGAACATTAATTCTCCTTTACTACGTTAACCACATAGCTACCTGACCATTCATCATTCAAGGATTCAACACATTCACATTACATCTGGAATCTGCTAGCTATGCCACAAAATAAAACCATAGCTGCATCTTGGGCTTTTTGCATATCAAAGAGTCCGTCTAGTTCATCAAACATTAAACCTGAAACAACACAAGTACCTGATTTATCTCCTAACGCTCCTGCAGTGAATTATTTTATCAAATGAACCTATAGAAAATATAGAAGAAACCTTTAACCAGCAATCTATGGTGTGACAAGGAGTAAGACTGTAATTCATAAGCCTTAAGTGTTACAATCTTTTATTGTTTCTCTACAGCTAGTTAAGTAACCTGATAGTTCGTTACAGAAAAAAATACTTGGAATTTGGTTTAACCAGCAATCTATGGGCAGCTACTATATCTCATGATCGAGTGGCCTTTGGAGCCATGCTTGACACTGGTAATTTTGTGGTAGATAACAACAGTTCAGTTGTTTTGTGGCAGAGTTTTGATGAGCCAACTGATACATTATTACCAACACAGACACTGAATAAAGATGGCAAACTTGTTTCCAGCTTCTCTAAAACAAATTATTCAAGAGGGAGATTCCTCTTCACGTTACCAAATGGTGGAAATCTTGTGAATTACACCAGAAATTTCCCCTTGGACGACGTGATTTTTGCTTATTAGTCAAACAAACTATAGGCAGTGGCTTCAAGTTGATCTTTAACCGGGTTGGTTTCATCCTTGTGGTTGCAAAAACTGGAACTGTACTCAAATTATTTGTCTTCAAATAAGGCCTTGACTTGTGAATTTTACCGGAGAGCAATATTGGAATATGACAGGGTTTGATAAGTGCTTTTTATACATTATTTAGGCCACAAAACATGAATAATTGATGGTAAATATGTTAGAATATGGCTTAAATCTATATAAATTATGTTTTGTAGGACAATATTGATGAATATGGTGGAATTTAAGAAAAACAAGAGAAAAGGACCAAAATGGAAGAAAATGAAAGTTCAGAGACCAAAGTGTAAATGTTTGAAAGATGACCTGAAAGTGGAGACGAAGATGTGAAAGAGTCAAGGACCAATTTAGTGAAGACATGAAGTATTGGAAGAAGAAACAATGAGAAAAGAGGTCAAGAAACAAGAAAATGGAGTCGGGGACTAAACGCAACTTTTGAAATCTTATCAATACTATGCGGTCGCATAGTAGGTTTTCCATGTAGTCGCATGGTGATTTTCAGAAAGTTCCAAGGCTCAATTCATTTGAATATGCTATAGTACTGATTTGTACTTTGCAATAGCATAGGCAGAAAAATTATGGTTTCCTTGTTTGATTCAAATTTTTATGAAAACAAGTATTGGGGACATCTTTTAAAGACTTAAAGCCACCCCTAAGTGTTCATTAAAACAAATCTTATATGTTCGCATTCGTCATAGAAGTATAGTTAGGTCATATATGGGAGTATGTTTAACATTACTCGAGAGAGTTTGTTGAATAAAATAAGAACATTGATTCTTCAAAATTCAATCTTGTATGAATATAGTCGGGTCATATATGAGAGTAGGTTAAACATTACTCAAGATAGATTGTTGAATAAAATAAGAACATTGATTCTTCAAAATTCAATCTTATTTTCAGAGTGTAAAAGTAAGGTTAAAAAGTATTATTGTAAGGGAATTTAGGATCCTAGTGCGTTTGTCATTCATTAAAACACATCAACATTCATTTATCACACTTTGCGTTTAATTTAGTTAATTCATTCATAATTGCATATGTAACTCACTTTAGTTATAGTTTTATCACAACGACCACATCTTAACATTCGTGTTCTGGTTAAATTCGTGATAATTGAAATCGAACTAAATCAATCTCTGTGGGACAATACTTGAACTTAAAATCCATTTTATTACTTGTTAACGAACAATACACATACGGGGGTTTTAGATCGAAAGATATTTCACATAATAAGTTTTTAGTGTCGTTGTTGGGGATTGAATTTTAGTTTTATTTTATTTATCTTGACACTAATTCGGACTTCTACTTGTATTAATGTATTGTTATTTTGGCTCCATTTTAGTTTTAGTTTTTTTTTTCTCTCTTTTCCTGGATATATAAAAGAATAAAAATAGTAGGATAAAAGATGGATGTGGTTGATTTCAATAAGATGCTCGTACGTGACTTTATAAAGCAACAATTGGCGGCTCAAGAAATTGATTTGGAGATATGCTTGTGTGAGATTTCATTATAGGACAGTGACTACAAGATTTAAAAGTAGAATGTGAACTTGATGAAGCTGTCTAGGTGACTTATATGTTGCATTATTTCTCTCACCACGATTTAATATGGGTGATTTGCCTATGAGATTATTTCTTTCACTGGTTATTAATGGATATCAATTAGGGAAATCCCATAATCGGACTTCTTAT
>NC_036247.1:16488247-16490136 GCF_002742605.1 Olea europaea var. sylvestris | reverse complement strand
ATCTGCAGTAATAATGAATAAGATAGGGTCTCCCTATCTGAGTCCATGTGAAGATGGGAATAAACCACATTGCCGGCCATTCAAAGGCACTGAAAAATGACATTTCGAGATACACCGTTTGATCCTGTTTAACCATAACTGATCAAAACCAAATGCCTCTAGAATAGCATAAATAAATTTCCAATCCATACGATCATATGCTTTAGCCATATCAAGCTTTAGCATAGTATTTTCTCCATGCACTCTATTATCCAATGTGTGTAGAAGCTCCTGAGTCAGTAATACATTGTCCCCAACAAGACGATCGGGGATAAAATCACTCTGCTGAGGAAAAATGATATGTGGTGGTAATAAACTCAATCTAGTGTTTAATAGCTTTGTAATAAGCTTGTTAAACACTGTGCATAGGCTAATAGGTCTGTAATACATCCATTGACAAGCATTATCCCTCTTTGGGAGCAAAACAATAGATGTAGTAGAAAAATCTCTTGGTAAGTGGCCACCCTCAAAGAAATTAATAATTGCATTGTACAAATCATCCTCTATAATATCCCAACAGTGCTGGTACAACAAGGATGAAAATTGATCTGGGCCAGCGGCACTATCAACATTAATGCTAAAAACTGGCTCTTGCACCTCATCAATCAAAGGAGACGGTTCAATACCTTATTATCTACCTCTGTTAATATTCTGGGTATGATATTAGGATGGATGGGCTACAACAAATGTGAAGGAGTAGATAATAAACCCTAAAAAGAGATGTTGCCGAGCTCTGTATGTCTTCTGGAGTAGAAAGGTTTTTCCTTGCCTGAGTCGTGATAGTCCTAATTTGAAATCTGATTCGTCGTCCATGTACCATCGTATGAAAATATCGGGTGTTGTGATCCTCTTCACACACCCAACGAGAATAGGCTTTTTGCTTCCAATAACCTTCTTTAATAGCTAAGGTTCGATTCAAATCGACCTATGCATGATGAAGTAAATCACGAAGTTCTAGTGTAGGGTCCCTATCAAAATCTATCTCTGCGTAGTCAACCCTAGCCTCAGTGTCCCTCACTCGCTGAAACACATCATCGAATACTTGTCGATTCCACCATTGTAGCCCCTGTTTTAGCCTAAGAAACTTTTTCCAAAGAGCAGCCATCCCCGTAAGATGAATAGGAAGTAACCATTTTTAAGAAATAAAAGCTGAGAAGTCATGATGTTTGGTCCAAACATTGAGGAATTGAATTGGTCTAGGTCCCATATCATCATCAGAAAGCCAATGAAGAAGTAGCGGTGAATGATCAAATGAAGTCTGATTGAGATGCGTCACGATAAGTAGTTTACAAAAATCTGTAGCTATAGAGTTTATCAAAACTCCATCCAATCTCTTACCGACCCTACCATTTGTCCAAGTGAATTGAGACTCAGAAAAACAAACATCCTCTAATCCACAATCCAACATCATATCAGAGAAGGCACTGGAGCCCTAATCTCGCCTACTATGACCAGTACGCTCACCCTCATAAGCAATTACATTAAAGTCTCTCCCAACTAGCCAAGGATCATCTATAGAGAAGGAAATGTGGTGAAGACCGGTCCACAAGTCCCTCATAATAGAGGCCTCACAAGCTGTATATACATGTGTCAAATAAATAGGTCGTGCTAATATGGAATCCTCAACTCTAACATATAAGAAGTCTATCTAATCATTAATAACAGTAATGGTAGTACCTACATTCCAGAATATCCAAATCTTATTCTACTTATTCTAAACCCCAGAGTCGAAATGCAAATAGCAACGAACAAAATCAATATTCCTCTCCAAGACCATAGGCTCTAAAATGATCAAAGTATATACCTGATGAAGCTGGATAAGTTTCTTCAGGCGTCTGCGAGTAGCTATA
>NC_036247.1:16431941-16487006 GCF_002742605.1 Olea europaea var. sylvestris | reverse complement strand
AGATTGCCCTATTTTCGGCCCTTGTAAGGCGGACTTCGCCACTGGCGAGATTTTTTGGTTCAAATCAGAATTATGGAGTGTTGGTTTGGTTAAATTGGAGCCATGGCTGGAGCCGTCTGAGGGTGGGCAGTTTACGGTAGTAGTGAGTGAACTTGGGTGTCACCAGAGGTGGAAGTTCCAACCGAAGCAGTTTGTGGCAGATATGGTTTTTAGGCAGATTTTTTTTTATATCTATTTTGGTTGATTTTTGGGTGATTGTTTGTGTGGTAGTTGAAGAGGGGATTGAGGGCTTCACAATGGTATGTAAATCTGGTGGTTTTGGGGGAGGTTGGCTGAAGTTTAGAGGGTTGGAAGGTGGCGGCTCAACCATGGTAAAAGTATTACAAAGATGGAAGGTTACTAGAACTAATTGCTGGGCAAAAAATAACTTGTTGATTTAAAGAAGAGAAAATTAGCATGCAATCACTCAACTTTATCTCAAAAATTGATTTTGTGATTAAAATATATGAGAAGATTGAATTTTACATTGTTAAGTTCAAAATGGGTGACGAGGGAGAGTCATACTACTTCGAGTAGGGTAAGATTAAGATTTGGAGGAAAGTTGTAATATGAAACAAAATCATAATGACCAAGCTAAGCAGGACCTCCTAAGTCATACACCCTCGTGCCAAAAGTTGAGCTCTAGACTGTAAATTGAGCGCTTATGGGAGGCAACTCATTTTTCTATCTCTTTTCACTGAGTTTGATTAGCTATTGCATTACACGTATTTTAAGGGATTATGTTAGTATTTTAGGGCCAAGCTTAGGAACTTATGCATTTAATGATTTTTAACACATTTTAGGTAGTATTTAAAGAATTGCTTTTGTAACTTATGTATATTTATTTATTGAGTTCATTTTATTTAGGCTCATCATTAATATCCAAGCATTAAATTGAGCTTTTGTTGATGTGATGTGCATTCTTATGGTTAAACCAATCTGGATCTATCCCGGAGAGTTTTTGTTCTTTACTAATTTATCTTGATTATTTTTTCTTTTACATTGAGGACAATATTTTGTATAAGCATGCGGGCGCATAATATTCACGACACCATTGACATTCATCAATATTTGTGTATAAGTTACTGCTTTTTGTGATTGTTCATGTGAAAAAAATTGTTGTAGTCTTTATTTATTTTCTAGTAGTTGTTTATTGTTTTGTGTTGTATTGTAAAATTGAAATATATATGGACTATAAATAGTGAAAATAGTGCATAATTAGATTAGCCAATACTTGTTTATGTGAAACTTGACATTCTCTGTGCACAACACTCATGTTTTACATATTAAGTTGGTGATTGGTTCATTATTTAGAGAAGAGTTGAAAAGAATAGTTTAAACCTGAAAAACTTCTATTGTACTTATCAATAATCCATTATTTTAGTAGTTTGGAGATGATTGAGTTATTATAGGAGAACGTTGGGATGAGTATGGATTTCATGTTGTCTAAAACCAATAAGACGAAGATGAGTTGAAAGTCTTAAATTTGAGGTTGGATTTAGAAACTAATTTCTAAAAGAAAAGGGGGTATAGTATTAATCTGTGTGCAAAGAACATTCTCTCAAAACCTTTATGACTTGAGTAAGTAAGCCTACAAAGGTATTTAAAAATCTGGCACCCTATAGCCAACTGGCTTGGGAGTCATCGATCTAAAACTCGATACATGGGTCATGTAGAAGATAAAAGGGGGAGAAGTTAATAAAAATTATCTAATCAAGGCTTTATAACTTAAGTGAATAAGCCCGTAAGGGTATTTGAAAATCTCATGCCCTAAAGTGTATTGAATTGGGAGTTATCTGCCTAAAGCTCATTATATAGAAAGCAAATGAGAGACGATCTTAAAAAAAAAAAAAGAGAGAGAGAAAGAGAAAACAAGAATAAGTGTGGAAAGATACAATTGTATTGATTAAGCCCCAAGACATTAGGTTGATAGAACTATACATTTAATGCGAGGCAAGAAGCTAAGTTTAGTCTTAAAGGTTTAAATAATAAAAAATAGGAGAATCCCTACCCATTGAAATGTGAACTTGTGATAGCAAGATCTATCCAAACTAAGAGAGGGTAAGGATTAGAATTGATTAAGCTTTAACTTTAGAACACATCCTAGGAAAATTGAGTGAAAAGAATAAGTTTGGGGGGCATGTATCTCTTGAGCGAGGAAAGGAAATATTTGACTACAATGGGTTGAGAGTTGAAACAATCATAAGCTTGATATGTCTATATAAGTTAACACACATACGTCGAGTTATGTAGATGATAGATGGGGGTTGATTTGATTTTGTACTATTGAAGCTGTTTATTATGTTGATTACTGAATTCCAATCTTGAGACATGGCAAGTTGTCAAACAATGTTTTGTGTGGAGTTAAGCAATAATTTTGTTTGAGGACAAATAATAGTTCAAGTTTTGGGGTTTGATAAGTACATTTTATACATTTATTTAGGTCACAAAACATGAATAATTGTTAGTAAATATATTGGAATACGGTTTAATTCTATATAAATTATATTCTGTAGAACAAAATTGAGTTAGGAAAAACAAGAGAAAATGGACCAAAATGGAAGAAAATAAAGTTTAGGGACCAAAGTACAAATAGTTAAAGATGAACCAAAAGCAGAAAACGAAGGTATGAAAGAATTTAGGACCAATTTAATGAAGACATGAAGTATTGTAAGAAGAAGAAATGAGAAAAGAGGTTAAGAAACAAGAAAACAGAGTTCGAGGACTAAAACGCAACTTTTGGATATCTTATCAACACTATGCGATCGCATAGTACATTTTTCCACTCGGTCGCATGGTGATTTTCAGCAAGTTTCAAGGCCCAATTCTATCGAACTATGCTATATCATTGATTTGTACTATGCTATAGCATAGTACATTCTCGGCAAAAAAAAGATTATATTTTCCTTATTTGATTCAAATTCTAATGAAAACAAATCTTGGAATGTCTTTTAAAGGCCTAGGCAACCTAAGTGTTCATTAAGCATTATAATACATTCATGGAGGTTTTGGAACATAGAATGAGGCAATAAACACGAAAAATGATTCCAAAGACTCAAAGATTCAATTGAAGATTTATTTGGGTGATGTCGTTTCTTCAATATTTCTTTTGCTTTTTTCTTCCTAACATGCTAAGCTAGATTTATTTGGTAGGAGAAGGAAGAACAATGTAATATGAATTTTTATTCTTTAGTTTTACATATTTGACATCAAAAATATGTTTTTGGATATTGAACGACTTATATGATTTTATTTTTTACACAATTATTGTGCACGGTAGTTGTGTAAACTTGGTGACTTATTTTATGCATTCAAAAGAAGGAAACTGGGCTCGATATAGTATAAATCGTCATAGAGTCTGATAAAGGATAAAAAAAATATACCACTACGCCTTATGTGAATCTTCAAGCATTGATAAAAATTCATGCATTTTTGTATGTTCGCATATGTCATAGAAATATAGTTGGTCATTTATGAGAGTAGGTTTTAATAATACTCGAGGGAGATTGTTGAATAAAATAAGAACATTGATTTTGAAGAATTCAATCGTATTGTCAAAGTGTAGAACTAAGGTTAAAAAGTATTATTGTATGGGAATTTTGGGTCTTAGTACGTTTATCATTTTTTAAAACACATCAACTTTCATTTAGCACACTTTGCATTTAATTTAGTTGATTCATTCATAGTTGCATATATAACTTACTTTAGTTATAATTTCATCATAAAAACTATGTCTTAACATTCTTGTTCCCATCGAGGTCGCGATAATTAAAATCGAACTAAATCAATCTCAGTGGGACGTTACTTGGACTCAAAATTCACTTTATTACTTTTAATGAACTGTACACTTGCGATGGTTTTGGATCGAAAGATATTTTCGCACAACAGTGTTCTCAAGCATTATGTCTACCTTTAGTCTTCCAATTCAGCAGGTTTAAGAGCGATGGCATAGTCTAGTATAAATTTCATACCTTCTAATATATGCTTGCGCATTACACAAAGTACTTGTTGGATTTTTATAACCATTAATTCTCTAGCTATGATGTTTATATGGGAATATATTTCAAAGACTTCAATCAATAAGTGAAATAATTATCAACAATCAAGTCCAAAGGCTCTATCTGGCACAGTTATATTACCTATTGGATGACCTTGAATCTTGGCTCATTTAGCTTTGTTATTGGTCAAATTAAAAACCAAACCTAACCTTACTCATACGTGTTTTATCCTAGCCATTTTAGAGTGTGTGCAAAAGAAGAAACCTTATGATTGGCCGTCGTTGTGTGAAAAATGGTTGCCTACATTGTTTCCAAAATCGGTGGAACACATTAATTCCTCTTGTTCCCGTCCTTTGCTTTGGGGCTTGTCCCTCGATGTGGTCAGTTGCTCGCTCTGGGCTGATGTCTCTACTCTTTATAGGTCAGGAACTCTTCTACAACCCTGGTCTCGGTTACTTCCCTTAGAGTAGGGAATCCAACTGAAGATAGGAGTGGGCTTCCTCTTTCATTTTTTGGTCTTCTCATATAACTCTTTAATTTTCTTGCCCTTGTGACTAAAAATCAACACCATTATCTTGTCCTTTGTGGGGTGAGATCGAAAAACAATCAAGGTGAATATATTGGTTGTGGATTGGAGTCAGTTGGATTGGCTGTTTGATAGAGAAAGGTAACGTTAAACTGAGTCCAACAACTTCGATTTGACGATCTTTGGAGTAAGCTTCTGCTACAATTGATATCAGAGCTTCAAGGTAGTGGACTTTGCTTGAAAATTTGACCAAAAATCGTCAAGGAAACAGGTAGAAATGAAACATAAAGGTCACAAGAAGGTAGGTCATCAACCATTAGGCGCACCTGTCACTCTTGTATTATCGTTTACATAAGAAATCAGGTCATAAACTACTTCTTAGGTTGGCAAGATAGAAGACCCCTCATTTTCGTTCACCTTGAAAGGTCTATGTGGAGAGGGCTATTATGGCCTCTGATTTCATAACAGAAGAAGTCAAATTGAAAAATTGTTTGAAGATTGCCCAAAAATGGCCTTTGTTTTCGCGATTTCCTGCCAATCCAGAAAACTTTTAGTAAAAAGAAGACTAGTGGTGTAATGCGTAGGTGGAGGCGCTCCCGTCGATCAGGCGCATGATCGATGGTAGTGATGGGTGAGGCCTATCCACAGAGAGAATAGGCGATACGTGAGAGCACATGAAGCGTTGTCTGGTGGATGTTTCTTCCGATAGTCTGTTCCTGACAATATTTCTCATATTTTGGTGTTGTTATTTTCTATTCCAAGTAATACAACAAGGTTTGAACGATTCTATTCTTCATGATTTGGGATTCGATTGTGGTGGATTGATTTTTACGATTACTGAAGACTTTTGGAAAAATAATAGTGGTCGTACAGTGATGAATTTTCATCTCTCGTAATTTACGGATTCATATTGGTCCACCTTGGTATATAAGCTTATCCCAATCTAATTTTCAACATAAGTGCGTCATCGTGTGAGGTAACTCAGGATTGGGGTTAACATAAAGGGGAAACCATTACTTGTTCTAGAAATTTAGGAATTATTTACTCTGCTTGAAATGTTGAACTTAGCTACAAGTTTGTGCTTTTTTTTGGTAATTTACTTATCGTTTTAGTCATCCTGTGAAACTGTATTGTGTGAGAATTTTAATTTTTTTGTTAACATACCTTCATGTTGCATGGATTATCCTATTAGAATACTTGGACTTGACACGTTTGAACACTTCATTGATTTTAGATTGTGAATCTTACGAAACCCTGGGAATTCAGAATGGTGTATACTAAAATATCTTCACATTTTGAAGTTGAAATTTTCAATGGGAAATAGGAATTTTCAATTTGGCAGCAAAAGATGAAGGGGATTTTGGCTCCACAAAAAGTTTCAAAAGCCATAGATGGAAAATTTCCTACAAATTTGACAGAAATACAAAAATGGAATATGATGACTTGCTTAAACTTCAATTATTTTACATCTATATGATATGTTTTGGGAAAAATTGGAAAGCTTGATTCTATAAAAGAACTTTGGCAAAAGTTGGAGGACTTATATTTGCATAAGTATACTCCTAATAAGCTGTATTTGCTTGAATATTGTTCAGTTTTAAAATGGATTCTATAAAGGATCTTGATGTCAAATTGGGCGTTTTTAACAAAATCATTCAAGATATTGTTAATTGTGAGAAAAAGTGTCTGAAGACATACAAGGCCATTATTTTGTTTAATTCAATGCCTGATTCATATAGAGAGATTAAGAATGTAATTAAGTATGGTAGGGACACCTTAACATCCGAGATTATCATAGATTCTATTAAGGGTAAGGACATGGAATTAAGGTTGAAAAAGAAGATAAGAGGAATTGTGAGTTACACATGATGATGAATAGAATGAAGTTTAAGCAAATGAATTTGGGTAGATCTTAATACAGTAGTGATTTGAGTACTGACACAATTGATGAGGGTAGTAAAAAGAAGGGTAAGAGACGGGTCAAGTCTAGTGGTAAAAGGTGTTACAGTTGTGATAAGTCTGTACACTTTATTAGGGACTTTCCCAAGAAGAAGGATAAGCAGAATGGTAAGCTGAGAGGTGAGACAAATTTGGCTATAAGGTCAAATGATGACCCTAGTGACTAAACTTACTTACTACATGTGCATCTTTGTCTAATCCTTTTTTGCATGTGTGTGATTGCCTAATTCTGTTGCATGATTATATGTTACATTTTCAATGTGTTTGATATATATGCATTTACATGAATTAGAGATATCTTATTACTTGGTATAATTCTTTGCATGCACAATGGATTGGGATGCACTTGCAATGTGTTGTATTTTTTCTGGTAAGGTAAAGTATAGCTGCCTAGGTGTACATTGTGGTTTGTACTAGGGATGTGAAGTGTGATATTTGGATCACGAGTAGATAAGTGATTGAATATCTAGAATCCTTTATTTGTGAAAGACAATGATTCTGTTAGGTGGAGGCCCATTATCCACTTAGGATGAGAAAAATGATATCGTGATAGAGGATTATCCTGAGAACTTAGAATCTATTGTGATTTACTAGTTAAACGTAAGTTGAGTGATCAATTTAGTGAGCATGGTGGGCGATCAGAGGAGATATGTGTTTTCGAGGTGTGAGCAACACGGAATGTGATAGGATAAGTGAGGTGAGATCTTTTCAAAGGGTCATTTATGCATTTGTTGCATATATTTTTGACCACTTGATCGATTATCTTTAGTGTTAATCTGTTGTTCTATGTGAGCGTGTTTTTTGAAAATATTTGTGGGTTATCCTATGTTATATCACCATTGCATGATTATTTGTTTTTGAATGTTCACCGTGATTATTTGTTCCTACTTGGATGTTTCTTGACCTTAGCCCTGGTGAGTACATAAAGCAGTTATGGTATATGTTTCGAGTTCGAAACACGAGGTAAGATCTATGATCCTAATTTTATTGGTTACCTTAATTATGCAAGTACCAACTATGTGTTTGAATCGCTTACAGATTTATTGGGTATCAAGGTGTGAAGATTTGTTGGAATTTGATACCAAATAAATCTTAGGCTATGATGTTAACGTGGAAAATTTATTTGATAGGCCTTAGACGATGAGTGAAATTTTCAACAACTAAGTCGAAAGGCTCTATCTGGCCCAGTTATATGACCCCTTGGTTTACTTTGAATCTTGGCCCATTTAGCTTTGTTATTAGTCTAATTAAAAGCCTAACATAATCCTACTTATATGTGTTTTACCCTAATCACTTTAGTGTGTGATTTGTGCAAAAGAAGAAACCGTTGGTTGACCATCATAGTATAAAAATGGCTGCCTTCATTGCTTCCAAAATCGGTGAGTTCCTCCATTTTTTTGTTTTGTACATCTTTAATTGGTTTTTCTTATTTCTTTTGTGGCTACAAATGAACTCCTTTATCTTGTCCTTTGTGGATGAGATTGAGAAACCAACTGAGGTGAATATATTGGTTGTGGATTGGAGCCGATTGGATTGTTTATTTGATAGAGAAAGATCTTTGGAGCAAGCTTCTGCGACAGTACTGGTAGTGAATTTTGTTTTTAACAATATCTACTTTTGGGGACTGATCAAATTCCAAAGTGTGACAGCCCTTTTGGTTACTTTGTCATATCATAGGATGAGTGGATGCAAACCAAATTTGGTTGTACAAAAATGTGATGAAAAGGCACGTGGAATAGAACATTTTAGATTTGCTGATATGCCCAATACTGATTGGCCTCTCTCTGATTATGTGTATTTTTGGCTAGTAACAAAATATCGGTGTCAACAAAATTGCCTCGATGATTGTTTTTGTGCTATTACGATTTATAGACACAGTAAGTGTAGGAAGAAGAAATATATTCTTTCCAATGGGAAAATCGATTCTAGTGTAGGGGGAAAAGCTATGATAAAAAATAGGGAAAAGTGTAGCCAAGGTACCAAACCTTTTGTTTATTCGCAAACTTTGCCCAGACCTTTCATTTGTGTCACTGTAGGTATCAAACCTTTAAAAAATTCGCACTTGGAGTCCAAATTGACAAAAATCGCTACTTTTTCCATTGATTGACCAAAAATTAAAGGTTTGACCACTAATTTTCAAGGGCAAAAAGGTAATGTTGCAATAATTAAATACAAATATAAAAAAAAATAGAAATGGGGAGCCTATTCTTCTTTTCCAAATCCGCCGGGACCATCATTCCTTCCACATATCTTCAAAAGGAAATGTAGAGTTTGAAATCTAGATTTCAGACACGGAAAAAGTACTGTAGAGTTTTTCAACAGAAATGTTTTAAAAATATGTTTTACCCCGAATAGCGTTTCTTTAATATTCACCTGCACCATCATTTGAGTATAATCCCCAACAGTGTTAATGGCGGTTTCCAAATCAGATTGTAGGAATCCAGCGAAAAGGGTCCCATTCTTTTCGACCTTAATCGGAATCCTTCTCCATCTCCATTCGCAACCACCGTCCCATCCACCGAAACCAGTAGCTCCTCATGTTGAAAACCAATTAAAATCTTCCACGATTTTAGCTCATAAGCCCCTGCATTCAACGACATTGCGATCACCTTGAACGACCAGGCCTGCGCGGAAGTGTTCTTCACCAATGGATAAATTTTCTCTCGCCCCATAAAATCATAGGTGACAAAAATGCCATCACATAGGAAAGGTGAAAACCACGTTAGTGGATTGTTTGTGCTTGTTCTCAAGATCTGTGGAAAGAGTGGTGGTGCCGACAGATTTGGTGGCAATGATGATTGGTGGATTTAAAGGTGGAAGGTGGCGGTGGTCTGATGGCTGTGATTTGGAGAAGAAGAAGAGTCTTCCCTTTTCTATTCTATTTTTTTTATATTTGTATTTAATTATTGCAGCATTACCTTTTTGCCCTTGAAAATTAGTCAACAATGGTCAAACCTTTAATTTTTGGTCAATCAATGGAAAAAGTAACGGTTTCTGTCAATTTGGACTCGAAGTGAGTATTTTTTAAAGGTTTGGTATCTCTGTTGGGACAAATGAAAGAGCTGGGCAAAGTCTGCTAATAAACAAAATGTTTGATACCTTGGCTGCAGTTTTCCCTAAAAAATAAGGTATAACAATGGAACTGCATATTAGGATATGTATCTTGAGAATGTTATTTTGTAGCTCACGATGATATGATTAATAATACTATGCAAGGATATGTTATTATAAGTTGTACACTTCAGTTTTTAATAAGTATGAAAAGGCACAATCTATAATGTGATCATTTTTTTCATGATTAGTAAATAAAGTTGGACGCTTTACTTTAAAAAGTGGCATTTTTTGAACTTGAATTTATCTAGAACTAATTGAACTAGGACCACCTGAAATCTTAATTATGACCATGTAAATAAGATATCACTAGCTTAGAAAGAGTGACCTTTGTCATGAGTAAATGAACTTTGATTGCTAGTTTTGTTGAGTTACCAATGAGTTATATCTAATTAATATGATTAATACTTATCTAGGAATTAAGAAGACATAATTAAGTAAAATATATATGTAATATGAAATCTATTATTCATTTTGTGGGATGCTTGTCACCTAGAGTGGTTATCCTGTGAGCAAGATAGTGTCAAACAACTTCAAAATTATCAATCTTTTTTCAGCTAGTGTAAAGACCATCAAAGTCATTGTTCCTCTTAACTCAGAAACACTAAGAAAAGTGTTAGTTCAGAACTTAGTTGACATATTAAGTAAAAGACTAGTTACCAAATTGTATAAGCAAATTAAATCATACAACTTAATTGCACCCAAAACTTTAAATATCAAACATCGTAAGCAATGTTTAGTTATATCAGCACACATTTAGTTTTAAACATTTTTTCGCGGAATAATACATGCAATAACTAAAAGTAATATTAACAATGAACACAAAATACCCACAGGTGAAACCAGGCCTGCAAAAACTCTACTAGAAACCAACGACAATGAATGTTTTGTGTTTACAAAATTTCTAGCCTCCAAATACAATTTAAACCGAAAATATATAAACGGAATTACAAGATACAAATTTCCTGTATTTATCCCTACCGGAGCTCGAGTATAATTGAGACCTCCAATCTTTATTTTGTTACCATTCCAATAGAAACTTAGATCCACAATCACAAACTAGAGTCAGACCACGTCTTTGCTTATTACCAATTTGCCTTTCTCGTAAATTTTTTCATGTGAACGCTTGTGATCCTTGACACTCACCCTCGTCAATATTAACTCCCCAACTTAATCACCAAAAATGGTATATCACCAAAATCAAGAAGACTCTTGATTTTTTTCAAGTACAAAAGCTGTTCTAGAACAAGAAAAGTTCCATCCTGAAGCCTTAACGTCCAAGAACAACTTAGATGAATGAAGGCTACTAAAAAACTCCTCAAGAAAGATTATTTCTTACTGAAAATTTGAGGAAACGAATAAACATCCTGCACTATGTTTCAACACACTGTGGGAAAATCTATGTGGTTCCATTAAAGATGAGTACCCATGCATGTCAAGTTCAAGTATATTTAGTCCCTTCTTGGTGTAGCTAAAAATCAGATTTTTAGTATATTTTGATAAAAATTGATGAAAAGTAAGGAAAAGTGTGGTTGAAAAATTGTGGATATATAACATGTGGTTAAAATTAATTGTTGACTTTAATTTAATTTTTTATCAAGATTTAATTCACATAGATAGGGGCATATATTAATACACCAGGAAGGAAGTCTAGAACCCTAAACTATCAAAAACTTGAATTTTGAAAAATAAATATACATTGTTTGAGCTCCATTTTATCAAAAATTCATTTTTTCAAAAGTCGTTTTCAACCACGCATTTTCTAATAAAATAATTTTGCACCTAAATCAAATTTTTATTTTTATTTTCTAATCTCAAATTCTCTAAAAAGTAGTATCACGAATTCTTTTTTCTCCAAAATGGGGCCCAAACAAGGGCAGCTATGTAGTTAAGTGAGGAAGAACATTAAAGAATAACTTTCTTGTGCTTATAACTTTTAAGCATCTTTCTATCTGAAAAGTAGTAGAGCATTTAATTTCCATAAATACTAAACCTTTGAAAATTGTTTCCAAAACTTGAACATCCGATATTGTGAAAAATTTTACTGTGCACATGTTGTCAAATAAATCTGATTAGGATCCTGCACGTCAATCGATCAACCTGTACTCTCCTCCATGCATATGTTACCTATGCGCTTGGAACGCTTGCATTGTAGGCAAAGGACTTAGGCCCCGTTCGAGAACGACTAAGGCAGGGGGAGTTTGTGATCATACAAGTTTTGATGCATGATGCTCATACCTGTGAAAAGGACAATAGAATGTATGTGAGTTTGGGAGTGACGCACTATTGGTAAAATTTGGCGTGCATAAATTATATTTAAATAACTAACATTTTACGTGCATAAAATATATTTTGATAACTAACCTTTTACAGCATGAAGTTGGATAGAATTTCAAGTTACTAAAATCGAATTCGTAAATAAGAAACATAAAATGCATGAATATGAATTTGATTGAGGCAAGAGTTTGAATCTTTTTTCTTAAGATGATAATATATCTAATGGCTGCTAACGATTTTTCGACATTTGCTTTTCAAGATACGACGACCATGTTTCGTAATAGGACACTCCAAACCACGTAGACCAACATATTATGTTTTGAACCCTCTTTATTTGAAACTCTATTTCAAATAAATATAGAATTATTTTGAACTAAATATACATTAATGTGATAATGCAATGATGAAAATGATGACTGAATATCCAAACTGAATATCCAAACACACGTGGTTTATATAGTTGTTGAAAATTTATGTCTTAAAAAATACAAACTAATGAAAAGGCGTGCCTAAAAGGACAGGCCTTATTGAAAAATACGTCCAAAAATGTCTCTACAATAAAAAACATGTGACTTTTGAAATATATAATTTCTAACAAGACAAATTTTCATCCAAACAATTTCTGAAATATTCCATGACATTCGACATAATCTTCCAACTGTTTCACGTATAAGTGACTTAAACTTAGCTTAATTTTTCATTCAACAAATAATGATTACCACTTAAATAATCATTTAAAAACCGATCAAAATCAATTTTCTATACAAAATTTCAACAATCCCCAACATGAACGAAAATTAATGCAAATGACTATGCAGACACTGAAGAGAGTTCAAGCGAAAATCTATTGCATTTGGATAGGTACCTTATGGGTTTGAACCTTCTGTAGTGGAATACTATCGAATTTACTTGGCTAATCAGTGAACGAGATGTCTTGAACTATCAGTTATTGATGAAAACTAAGACAATAGTACCTACAACATAATCTCCCTAACAGTTTTGAGTTCTCATGGGTGTGTTCATTTTGTCCTTGAACAATTGTTAGATTTTACGAGTGCTTTAAAGAATCCAAGCCTTGAAATATTCTTAAGAAGCGGCCTACTTCACACTTTTATAGGTGATCTCTTATTAAGAGCATCTGTTGTACTTTACTTGGTTTGTCCAAGCATTGTGAATATTAAAAGTATAACTTAACCTAAAGAGATCTGCAGATATCACCTTTCTTATCGTAGAAATGTGTATGAGTTTACTTCAATTGCTCATTGAATCTCATAACTTAAAACCAAGATCTTGGGATCTCTACTTAGCAAGACCGGGTTACTATTACAAAAATTCTTACATGGTTGACTTTAAAGTACATTCCCCTTGATATGCAACATATTTGCTATCTCAATAAATTTTTCTTAGCGGGTCCATGGTTTATACAGAAAATTACTGTATGTACTCAGAATCCAATTTTAACTGTTGCACATAAACCTTAATGAGAATGCATAACACTTCATATCGATATTTCTTTTATCAAAATTTCAACAAATAAAATCATCCAAATATAATTTCAAAACAAAATTGTAACATGAAAAGTCATGTCCTTCCAAATACAAGACACATGTGAATTCCTCACATGACAGTTGTTAAAGTACAAAAAGATTCAAACAAATCGACGCATCCCAAACTATATAATTTTCTACAAAAGAAAATGAATATAAATTGGACACAATTTTGGCTATGGACCTTTTTAGCGGGCATGCATAGCAATCTGGAAAAAAAAAAGTATATCCTGCATTATGTGGAAGCTCACAACTTTCACTTTAGTATGCCGTTTTATTTTATAAACAAATACTGCAACAAGCCATTTAGGACACAATTTTAACATGCAATATATAAACTAATTACTAAAATAGAACATAACACAATTGAACTTCATAATACGATTTTGGTATGTAAACTTATTTTTTAAAACAGTCTGCAATTGTCAGATAATGTACGTTAATAAATACCATGCAATACAAAGGACAATCAGACTAAATCCAAATCATTTATAACATACTGTTAGGTTTTTGATACCCAATAAATTCGGGCGATAATTTAAAATAGTTGTCGGATTATTTTTCGACATCACAGATTTGACTCGACTTGAATACGACCGACACTTTTGGAAGGCCTTAATTTGAGTTGGATGGTTTTTTTGGTTAGTTGGATCATTTAATAGTAAGTATGAACTTGGTCTTGGCCCATTGAGGAGGATTAAGCCCAATTATTGGTAACCTAATACTATGCTATTTATACACATCTTCCAGTCGTGTGTGTGCATGTGTTAATGTGTGCAATGGAGAGAAAGCGTGAGGTAGCCGACCATGGGAGATTGTGAGTTCAACCATTGTTTCTTCTATTCCCTCCTTCCTTTGTGGATGCACATTAATCACCATAGTTCTATCCTTTGTGGATGATGAAAAAGGGCACCAAAAGTGAAGAAAAAGGTTTGGGTTGAGCCAAGGTAAACCGGTGTTCGTTTGGTTGTTTTCTGAATCCGAAATCAAGACTTATCAAGGGATTTCCACTACACATACAACTTAACATGTGCATGCAATTATTAAATCTACACAGACTTACAATGAAACTCTAATGTTGTTATATATTTGGACAACATTATAGCATGAATCAAAGGTTACGATGCTAACATAATAAAACACGTATCAAGGCAGATTTAAAAATTTCAACACAATGCATCAATGGACAGTAAAAGCATGCAGAAATTATTTCTTAAAGATTGTTGGTTAAAATTGACACGAATAAACTATATTCATCAAAGTTGTCCTACTAAACATACTTTTTATAGAATTAAGCCATATTTCAACATATTTACCAACAATTATTCATTATTTGTGTCTCAAATAAATGCGTAAATTGCGATTATTACCCACCCACAAGCACTAACATAACCACCAATCGCAACACCGCAATAACCATCAGATTCACCGCTACCACTCTAGATCCACCAGCACCACAGCAAATAAAACCACCCCAACATCACCAAAACCATGGAAAACACCACCACGCCAACAACCAACAAAAACCAAAACCATGGCGCTGCTCGTCTATAGATCGATATAAATCACAGGCCATGGCAGTATAACGTGGCTGAGTGGTGGGGATTTGTGCAAAGTGGTGTGGCACATTGCGATGGTACGATGCTGATCAAGGTGGGGGTTGGTGTGTGGTGTAGCACAACGTGTTGAAAAATCAGGCAATGAGGAGAGCACATAGGTTGCCTTCCTACACTTATCTTACACCAATAAGGAGTCACTTTGGTTACGCAGTTCGATTAGCAGGCATGTCGCCTTCCTACATCTATGGGCTCGATGGAGAAAAGGAGGAGAGCAACTGTCACGAAAAGGTGTGGCGGCTCGTGAATTGTTGGTAGAGAGAAGATGGAGAAAGGGAGAAAAATGTGGAATTAATTGAATTAGGGTTATGGGGTGGATGGTAGATTACTTTAATTTTGTATTATAATTATTAGTATTTAAAATTTTAATTATATATTATTTTGAAGGAAAATTTGCAACTCTTAATTATAAATTGAAATCTTGAAGTGTGTTTGATTGTAAGTATGAAATTTACATGGAAAGAAAATAAATTCTAGGCAATTGGATTACCTAGAAGTTATTTACACGGAAATTGTAAATTAATTGTGTTTAATTGATTTTATTTTCAACCTAAAAAATGTTATTGGTATGTAGATGGAAGAGAGAGAGAGAGAGAGAGTAGATGAAGGAGAAAGAGAGAGTGAATTATTAGAAAAAAAACCGAGATAATATTGTACTTGTCCATTTTTTATTGGTGCATAGATGAGAGAGATAGGATAGATCAGAGAGAGAATGAGAGAGTGAATTTCTTGAAAAATAAAATCTCACTCCTCTTAAAGAAAATATTTTCCTTGATTTTGAGGAAATATGGTGATGTGACGAAAGTAGGAAAATGTTTTCTATGAAAAAAATGTTAATCAAACAGTATAAAAATAGGAATTTGAGTGTAAAAAACACATTTTTTTATGAAAAATATTGACAATCAGACACACCATTAGAGTGGTTTGATTAGCTTTATATGAAATCATAAGTCAAGTATTGGACTACAATGGATGGATTGGGTAACACGTCGAGTTGCTAGAATTTCGAATATTGCACTTGGGCAAACCTAGATTTTGTTGTGGAACCATATTTTTCATTCAATTTCTTTAGCCTGTGCAGGCCAGAATTGGCCATGCTTGGGTAGCCAAGCACTTTGGCCAAGCCTAAAGAGGTTAGTACAAGTAATTAATAAGAACATTTAAAATATATAAGTATTTTCATTGATGAAAGTTATAAACACTTATTTTGACAATAAATAAGCGAATTTTACATAAAAGATTAAATTCTATGTAGAAGACAGTGCATAAGTGAGAAATTCGACCATTGGAGAACAATACACTTCGTGAAGCATAACCTAGTTTCCCAAAAATAGAGGTACATTGGATCATTTTCATAATTAGACAGATTGTATAACTATAATAGAAGGTCGAGAACTAATTTGTTACATTTTAAAGGTTTGAAACTCTCTTACTACCGAAACAATAACCTACGGACCAGAAGTGAAATTTTCCATTTATAAACAATTTGGCAATGGTTTACTCAACATGTTGAAGTGATGTGACTATTGTGGATGATTTTAAAACTCTTGACAACATATTATTTCACCATCTATGTAAGATTGTGATTTGATTGAGGTACACTTCTTTAAAGAACATTGTGACACTATGCTTAAAGAATGTTTTTTTATTCTCTTGATTTTTCCTACATAATAACACGATCATTTACATCTTTTTTTCTTACATTACCTTTCTTTACACTGTCTGTCTAGATGATAGTATAGACGTCATGTATATTTTTATTCTTTGGTGATTGGGCTATTTCCTAAATGCACAACATAAACAATGTATTTGTGTCCCAGTGCATCGCTTGCTGGATTGATGGGAGCAAATAGGTTCTTAAGAAAAATTGCAAACACCTGTAATTAAGCTAGATTCTTCATTATTCAAAACTGTATGAGGTTGTTGGATGTTGTTCGAGAATCTACTATACCTTTTTTCTACTACTTTTTTCTAGTGGTTTGATGACATTCATGATGCTACTTGGAGATCTAACACCTACGAAAACTAGGCTAGAACAAAAGTGTTTAACTTCACGTCAGACTGTTGGCTTAATCATACCCTGTGGGCAAGGCCGATCTTGTAATTGTCGGGGTCCGAGATGAAGTCCAAAATTAGGCCCCCCAAAATTAACGTAAATGCAAAATTCAACAATATATTATATAACATATTGTTAACTTAAAACTTAAGATTAAAACAACAAACAAATATATCAATCATCTCACAATTAATGAAAAAATTATTTTCCTTTTCCTTCTTTTAATATTATATATATATATTAAAAAAAAATACCTTTGGGCCAAAATAGACCCTTTGTGGTTTTGGGCATGAGGGCACAGGCAAATATACCGGCGCTGCCTGCGGGCTTCAGATCAGACCTTAAACTACAGAAAGTTGCAGCACAAATTTATACAAAACACATGTTATTGTCAGTCTAAAGCACGAGGGTACACCCAGCAAGCACAGGTAGAGAACACCAAATGCTTATATAAATCAGAATCAAATCTCGTGATTTTCCATTCACACATCTCCATTTATTTTCTTCGAAATCGAATCATAGGCGTACAATACAATGAGAAAATTTCTTCTCTTGGGCCTGATATTGTTTCTGCAGTTGTTCACATGTTCTGCTGAGAAAATTCACACAAGAAAGTTGCTTATTTCTGTTAATTCATTTTCCGCCAATCGAGGAAGTTGACTAGAGAAACTGTCGAGCCTGAAAGGCCTTGGAAAATGGTCTGAGAAAATGGCCGCCGAGTTCTTCAAATCCTAGCCAGAATAAATGACGTCTTCAACCATTTCTTCAGAAAAGAAAATTTTCAACAATTTTTGCAATTTATTCCTCTTATTTATCATGTAACATATTTCGTCTTTAAGTTAAATTTTCTTTTCTTTCCTTTTCCTTTTTTTTTAAAAAAATTTAGTGTAGCTAAAGATGTGTTAAGTTTTGTGTTATATAGATTCATATTCAACCTGTTTATTAATGCCAGAAGCTGTCTTCTTAGTTGATTTTTTGTAAAGTTATAACTAAATTTTCATAAAGCCTGTTTGGGAGTGATTTTGAGAATTGATTTTTTGAACGTTAAGAGAAAAGTGGGATCCACTTGTGATAGAAGAAGTCAAATATGACGATCAGAATAGTGAAATAATGGTCAAAAAATCAATTTTTTGGGCCAAAAAATCAATTTTTTGGGCTAAAAAATCACTCCCAAATAGACTGTAGTTGATTTATCAAAAAGCACTCTAATTGTGATTATAGACGAAATAGAATTAGTTTGCACTATCATGTCTACTATTTCCCTCTATTAAGAAACACGGGTTGTTAATGTGCTCACTGCTCAAGTTCCGAAGTTGTATAACTAAAAATATATTCATATTCTTGAACGATAGAAAATTAATTTCCTTGTAGCATTCTTGAACCTCTTCTAACTTATTTGAATATATTTTGCCTGTCATGAATTGAGATATCTTTGCCCTATGCAAAAGATTTTTGTTTTTTCTCTTATTTTATGTTGTCTTTTGGAATGGCCAATTAATGAAATAACGTTAGGTTCCAACGAATAACATTATTGGTTTGCATTCGAATTAGTCCTAATTCAAAATCATATCTTCATCCTTGTCCTAATTTGTATTTGTACTCGAATTGTTGGGAATTGATTTAAACATGCACAGCGGAATTTAACAGATTTCAATTCCCATTCAGGATTCAGCTTTGTATTTAGATTACGATCATTAGTTTCACACATAAAAGTTATGGAAAATTTCACAGACTTCGCAACTTTTTGTTGGATTCTAATCCAACTTTCTTTGAATTTTTTTGCTACAAGGTATTCTTTTAATCCTAGTGACGTTTATGAGCTTTCTTCCAACCGTGATCTCCTATATATAGCATGATAATAGAGCATTCGACATTGTCATAAGGCGACTTCATCTTCTTTGCAGAGGTCAGACTCTTTTGCGACAGTTTGTTACTAAAATGGCAAGTAATAGGGCGTCTCCCACAAGGTTGACGAGATCATAATTTTTGATAGTGAAATGGTTTTGCAAATCAGAGATTCTACTAAATGAAAAACATTCTTAATAACATATTAATGACAATAATAAACTAAAATTAAACTATGAAATCAAGGTTACTGTTATGTTGTGATTTAAAAGTTTGATTCATGAAGGAAGCCTAGATAATTTTGTTTTGGAAGTCTGGATAGATAAGGGATCAAATTTTATCATGGATTGGGAGTTTGATTTGGAAAAAAACCTTGGGATGAAGGAAACAAGTTGAAGGAAAAGCAACCTCGGACCTCGGCGCTAGTTTGGCTCTTGATTACCGAGGACGGTGCTAGTATGGGTTTTCCAAATTTCGCAGGTTTGTTGATTCCAACCTCGTTTTTGTACTCCAAAAAAAGGCTTCTATAGACACTCCACAAAGTGTAAGATCTTGATAAGCTCAACTATCAATAAGATCATTGTTGTACATATTAAAAAGTTGATATGAGTATTTAGATTTAGATTGAGAGTATCAAATCCTGTAAAATAATTTTAGTTTCTTCATATAGTGAAATTCTCCTCTTATTCTATGTGAATCGTGTGTTGTTGTGTGATCCATTATTTTTCATACTATTCTTTTTCTCATCTTTAATTATTTAGCCCGATTATCAATAAATTGGTATTACACCGATTCTGGTATCTTGTTTGTTTCTATCAATTAGTATCAAAGCCAATGTTTTTTGACGATTTCTTGGGAGGTCCAAATTGGTTATTAAAGTGAGGTTGGATCAAGGTCAATTATTTCAAAGATGAGAACTATAAATTTAAGATTATGCTTTTTGATCACAACAATAGATGTTCTTTGTGGTAGACTAAGATAAAAGTAGTTCTTACTCAATTGGACTTGGATGATGTGTTGTTGGGGTGGACATAAAGCTCGTAACAAAGTCTGCGGAGGAAAAGCAACACAAGGATTGGAAAGTCCTATAATAGATACATCCTTATCTTTCAAATCAAATTCTTTAGGACATGGTAAAGGAGAAAAGTGCCATTGTATTGCGATTGAAATTGGAGCAGCTTTGTATGACAAAGAGCTCACCAATAAGGTACACTTGAAGTAGGGCTTGTATTATCATCGCTTCACGAAAGGTGGATCTTTGGAAGATCATCTAATGGTGTTCAAGGAAATCGTTGCTAATTTGGAGACTATGGATGTCAAGTACGATGAAGAGGATTAGGGTTGATATTTTTATGTTAGTTTCCGCCTTCATGTGACTTTTAGAGATACTATTCTCTATAGTCGAGATATTTTCACTATTGATGAGGTAAATGATGCACTTTATTCGAATGAGAAGTGATGCATTTGGTCGTCGAATCTAAAACTTTGGCAAAGTGCCTCGTTGTTTGTGAGGAAGATAGGTGGTCATAGAAATGGCAGAGTCAAGGATAGTGACAGTGATAAACTTTGTTGTTATTGCAACAGCAAGGGGCACATGAAGAAGTATTTCTATGAGTAGTGGAACAAGAGTAAGTTGGATGCTATATATCAAAAGGGACAACTAGGAAATTTCTGTGATGCTAGTCTTGTAGAAGAAAATTGCAATAATGGAGATCTTTTGATGATTACTGACAATGACTCCATACTTGATGAGGATTGGAATCTTAATATGGCTTGCATTTTTCATGTGTTCTAATTGAGATTGGTTCTCTTCACATGAAACAATTACAAGGGGTCCCGTGGTGATGAGAAATAATGACCTTTGTGAAATAGTTGGTACTCGTAAGAATCAAGATATTTGATAAGACGATTAGGACACTTGGTTTAGTGAGACATGTTTTAGGTTTAAACAGAAATATTATCTCTTTCAGTACTCTTGATTTAAAATGGTATAGGTATACCGGTGGAGGTAGAGTTCCTAAGAGAAAGCAAGGGTGCCAATGTTGTGTTAAAAGGGTCGAGAAAGTCTCAGTTATATGTTTTGGAAGGTTCGATGGTTACTACAGAAGCAGTTACAGCTTACGGTTTGATAAGCGATGACTCAGGTAAAGTTGGTTGTGATCTGATTTTTTGTGGTGATTCGAGCAATGATATTGAGGAATCTTCTAATAGCTCAGGTGAGGCTATTTGTGATCTCATTGATTATGTTGCTCATAATAATTCGAGCAGGTTTACAATTTAGGTGAGTTGGAAGTGCTCGTGGTCATTTGAGCAGGTTTTATGACTATACTAGAGCTGGAAGTGAACGAGATGATTCAAGCAAGATTGACGCACAAGATATTTCTACTGGTAAGCAGGGCTTAAATTTAGTTCACAGTTGTAGAGTATACCCAGCAGGGACATGGGGTGCTTGAAAGGGGCATGATAGGAAAAAAGTTAGAGAATGACTTGAAAAGTGAAGATTTAATTCTTTGCTATGGAATATGTGTCAAGGTAGAGTTTTTTATGTTGTGACTCAAATTTTATTTGATTTGAAGTTTGATTCATTGAGGAATCCTAGATAATTTTGGTTTAGAATTTCAAACAGAGAAGGGATCAAAATTTATCGTTGATTGAGAGTTTGATTAGGACAAAGACTTTGGGATGAAGGAAACAACTTGGAGGAAAAGCAACATGAGACGTCGATGCTAGCATGGTGCTCGAGTGCCAGGGGCCGCTAGTTTTCAATATTTTGCAAGTTAGTTGATTTCAACATTGTTTTATGCTCTACTTCATCTATAATTCTAAGAGAAGGCTCATAAAAATACTTCATAAGGTGTAAGCTCAACTAACAATAAGATCATTGTTTATCCATTAGAAACTTGAGAGGATTTTCTAGATTTAATTCTAGATTTAGATTGAAAGTATCAAATCTTGTAAAACAAATTTAGTTTCTTGGTATATTGAAATGTCCTTTGCTTCCGCATATATCTTGTGATGTTGTGTGATCCATTATTTTTCCATAATTCTCTTTTTCTCTTCTTTAATTATTTGGCCCGATTCTCAACAAATTTATATTAGAGCGATTTTAGCATTTTGTTTGTTTCTAATAGCTACAATTATCTACAATTAAATTTTGAAATAAAAAGAAAGCCCAATAAAATTAGAATGGTGTGAAAACTTCAATTAAATTATGAACCAAATCCAAAATCAAAGTATACTTCCATTTGAGTGTTTTTAAGATATATATTTTTTAATTGCAATTAGTATTTATATGGGAAATAGAGGAATACCGATCACTAGGTATTTTTGCAAAATTTTACGCACAATCACAGTTCATGAGCTCAGAAAACTAAGTCTACTTATATAACTGATTTTTCACAATTTTAATTAGAAATTCAATCCAAAAGACAAAGACGGAAAACACTGAATACATATAGATTGAAAAGAAAAATAAAAATGAGCTATCTCAAGATCGATCAAAGAAATAAGTGGAGACACATAATAGAAGAATAATTTTAGCTATTTAGCTTTATTTTTATTTTTTTTCACAAAAATATCTTTCGAATTAAAACTACTGCAAGTGTACAGTTGGTTAACAAATAATAAAGTGAATTTGAGTCCAAGTATCGTCTCACAGAGATTGATTTAGTTCGATTTTAAATATTGCGACCTTAACTAAAACAATAATAAAGTGATGTGCTTGTTTATGACGAAATTTTAACTAAAATAATCTACTTATACAATTATGAGTAAATTAACTAAGTAAATGCAAATTGTATTGAATGCAAGTTAACGTGTTCTAATGTATGACAAATGCACTAGGATTGTGAATTCCAATGGAATAATCCCTTTAACCTTAGTTTTATACTTGACAACACGGTTGAATTTTGACGAATCAACGTTTTTATTTTATTTAGTAGTCTCTCTCGAGTAATGTTAAGCCTATTCTCATTTATGACCTATCTATATTTGTATGACGAATGCGAACATACAAAAATGCATGAATTCTTGTGAACACTTAAAGATTCTTATAGTGCATAGCGATATATTTCTATCCTCTATCGGATCCTTTGACGATTTAAACCATGTCAAGTTTATTTTTCTTCTTTCGAATGTATAAAATAAGCCACCACATTCATAGAAATAGGGTGCACAATAATTGTCGAGAAAAGAAATTCACATAAATCATTTAACATCCAAAAATGTGTTTTTGATGTCAAATATGTATAACTAAAAACTAAAAATTCATATTACATTGTTCATTTTTCTTCTAGCATAAATAAATCTAGCTTAGCATGTTGGGAAGAAGAAAACAAAATATAAAAGTTGTTTATCACATGAAAAATCTTGAATTAAATCTTGATGGTCTTGAATCTTGATGTTTTTTTTGCCTTCTTTTACAATTGATTCCCCCACACCCTAATTATGGTTGGAAATCCTTCCAAAGAAACCAAAAGATCTTTAAAAATTGTGCATATCATAACCTAATCAAAAGTTTCCTTGTTTGAAATTCTGAAGGAAATAGAATTTTCGAGGCTGAACTAGCCTGGAGTCCCGGACAAACGCGCTATGTAAAATGGAGTGGCATGGGGTTGATAGCCGATTGCCATATGTTTGGGTGGATGCCTAGTTATAAAGACTTCTTAAATTTTCCTTTTCGTCCTTTTCTTCATTCTTTCTTTCATTTTGGTCCTCCACGTTAAATTACTTCGATTTTGGTCATTCAACTTTTCTGCAAATGTTTATTTGCCTGCAAACTTCCATCCATTGACCAATTGATTCTTCTTTCTTTTTCAATTGCTTAGAAACAGGTCCAAAACTGAGATGAGATGAGATTACTCTAAGTTAAGTAAAATTCAATACCAAAATGACACAAAGCTTAATAATATGGCCTAATTAAGTGCACAAAATGCACTTATTTAGTTGTAATTCGAAATGATATTTATTAGAACGAAGTTGAAAGTCTGTAATGATAAACATGCAAGATTATTAAGATCATTAGAATTGCCAGGATCAGCAATATCATTAAAATTCAACCATGGGATTGTAACATTCTACAATTTTAAGATCTTGAAATCTGATTGTATCATTCGTCGTTTTAGAATCATAGCAGACCGAAAGCTTAATAATCATGGTCTCTGTAAAGTTCCAAAAATTTTCATCGAATAGAATTAATTATTTTATATGCCATATTTTTAATATTTTGGAAAGTTGAGGGATTAAAGTGATATATGCGTTAAATGCAATTTTATTTGAGTCAAATATTTAGATTTTGATTGAATGATGATAAATATATCAATATGGAACTCGTTGGATAGCTCATAATTAATCGTGTATATTAGCCTAGAGAAAAAGTTAATTCGAAAAACCGAAACTTAAATTATTGAAGTTTAAAGGAGAAATTTTCTACATAAATTTGAGTAAATTACCGTTACATAATTTTGATATTTAGAGTTTAAATGAAACTTTTGGTAATGATTTAAATTTTAAAAATTTGGGTCGTTACAGTCTCCCATGCTCTACAAAAAAAATCAGCCTCAATCCATTAGGCAGTGTTTAGCATTATTTTTTGAAAATATTCTAGGTCCGGGTGTTCATAGGAATGTCAACGAGCCGAACTGAGTCGAAATTCGAGAACGGGCTCGGCTCGAGTAAAATGTGCGAGTCTTTTCAAGCTCGAGCTGAACTTTTTCTTTGTCAAAAAAATTAGGCTCGACCCGAGCTGAGACCTGTTGAGCCGGGTAGGCTCGTCTTTTTCTTTACTCTTTTTTTTTTATTATTCTTATTTAAGCTGCCTTAAAAGGCAGGATTGTGCTACCTTTTTAAAAGGTAGCATTTTGTTGACTCCAAGTGTTTTTTTTTTTTGGGCTCGCGGACTGGCTCGAGCTCTTAAGCTTGGTTCTTTCGAGCCTAAGTCGGCCCGACTTGGGCTTTTTTTGGGCCGAGCCTTGGGCAGCATGAGCCGACGAGCCAAATTACCGTCCCTAGGTGTTCACCAATGGCTTGGATATGAATAAAGAGTAAAGCCACTTGAGCAGGTTTAAAAATAGGGAAGAGAAGAGACACACTAAGTGTTTTTGTCTTAATTTTTCAAATTATTCAATTATGCATCGACATATGTCCCATTTGAATTTGAGTCTGAATGTGTAGCATGTATGAATAAATTCAACTTAGTTCGGAATGCAAAAAGTTGCAGTGTTAAATGCAATTAATTCTCGTAATAATAAATATCTTTTAGTAATAAATCTATTTATTTATTATATAATGCAGTACTATTATTCAAATTCAACTATCTATCTTCGTCCAGCCACAAAGAAAACTATACGGCCTCATTTGATTGTGTAAAATTTTTCATGGGAAATCAAATCAATTTTCCATCTTTGCCCTGTTTGATACCCTTTTTTTTTCCAGGGAATCCATTTTCTAGCTTGTTTTGGGAAGGAACAAATTCTAGCTTTTCAAGGAAGTGAGAATTCCAATTCCAGTTTACAGTAGCGATTTTTTATATTTTTTAATATTTTTTTCATTTTTTTTCAATGAAAACAAATTGTAAGGATTATTGTAAAAAAATATTTCCCCTTACTTGACAATTTTCATGTAAAACGAAGCCAAATGAGCACTAAAAGATAGATGATTTTCTAGAATTTTTTTTTTTTGGGCAATGCAACAAATTACATTTTCAATACCAGTAAATTTCATCCATTTAATTAAAAAATTTCATGTAAAACAAAACCAAACGAATATCAAAAAACACTTTTATTTCAATGTTTTCCACATGAAAAATTATATCAATCAAACACAATAATTTACAATTATCAGGAATTTCTAGGCAATTCCATTCCCTGGAATTCATTTTCAATTCAATTCAATTCCATCTTTGCAATCAAACGGACACTAAGTGAATTTCTCTCATGATGATTGATTACTGATCATTTGTTAAAGAAAAATTGAGTCCCTAACATATTATCCTTGTGCTCAAATGACCCTAACTTTTTATTCTCGACACTAACCCTTGTAATAAAAATATACATGTAACCTTTATTTACTTGTACACTTGAAGGACTAGTATGCAAAATTTCATAAATTTGATATTTTTTTAGGGGAATTTGGCGATTTGGCCCAACTAAACAATGTATTTGATGAAACGACATTTGACCAATAATAAAAAGAAATAAAAATTGTAAAATATTTTAGTTGGCAAAATGACAAAATTCTCCTTTAGTTATTAACTTAATGTCTTCCAAATTTTCTCATTTCATCACATCACTTTTCCTTCAAATTCACTTTAAAACCCTAATTTCTTTTTTTTTTCCTTTTGAAAATAACATCTTCTTCCCTTGTTCATCTTCTTCAATTTTAAGTTCTCAAAATTATATTCATCTATTTTCTTCTCTTCAATCACATTTGAACAAGAGTTTGGTTAGCATATATTTACATTGAAAGAAAGAGGAAAGATGCTCTTAAAAATTTCATCTATGTTGTATTTTTATTATTAAATATAGTATTAAATAATATTTAGTTGATATTTGTTATGGAATGTAAATATGTAGGCTTAATTAGAGGGATTCCTAATTAGTATCCTACCAAATATAGAATCCCTAATTTGTATATATAGGTATCGTTAGTTATGAATGGTGTAAGGAAAAATTATCTTTTTTCCTTCTTGAGTTTACATGGTATCAGAGCCATAAACCATCTTACCAGTGGGTTCGGCTCTCTATGTTCGGCGGCAGCTTCCAGCTTCTAGATCGCATCTGTGTGTGTTCGGGTTTCCAACGTCTAGGTCTGGGTCTGTTTGAACCTCGAGTTTCCGACGTCTATCTTTCACTCGTAGTTGCCGGTTGTTCGATCTCCTCTCCCATATCGTCGGCAACTTTGGGACCTCTCGCAGGTTGATTTCGTCAGTCTTGAGACGCGTCTCACAGGTTGATTCTATCGTCGCCTGAGAGATCGGAGGTACTCTAGTTCTCCTTTTTTTTGTTGGGCTGAGGTGTGTTATTTGGATTGAAGTTTAAATAATAGAGTTTGGGCCATTGTTTAAGTGATTAAGCTGCTGCGCTTGTAGTTGATTAAGTGCATAGTTGTTGGGCTATTGTTTTGGGACATTATTTCAGTGAATACGTAGCTAGATTGCTTTCTTTTCAAGTGATTATTAGTTGTCTGGACCTAGGGTTTCATTATCATGGATGATAAATGAAAACATTTAGCTGTAAATGATGTCATTCCAGTAATGTCCAAAATCACAGAACATAAGTTGGTTGGTCCAAATTATTTAGATTGGTGGAAGAAAGTTCGAATTTATTTGTGGAGTATTTCTATGGATAATCACCTTACCGAAGATCCACTAAAGGATAATACTAGCCAAACATGGCTAAGAGATGATACTCGATTATTCTTACATATTCGAAATTCCATTGATACTGAGACAGTTAGTCTAATTAATCATTGTGAGTAAGATAAGGAACTGATGGAATATTTAGAATTTATGTACTCGAGGAAAGGAAATGTGCCCCATATTTACAAAGTCTGTAAGATTTTTTACTCTACTGAACAGCATGATCAATCTCTCCAAGCTTATTTTATGAATTTCAAAAAGACATATGAAGAGTTAAACGTTTTACTACCTTTGAGTTCTGATGTGAAAGTTCAACAAACTCAGCGAGAGAAAATGGTCATGATGAGTTTCTAGCGGGTTTTAATCCTCAGTTTGAGACTGTTAAATCTCAAATCCTCTCCAGGGCTGAAATTTCATCTCTGCAAGAGACTTTTACTAGAGTACTTTGCATAGATAATAGTTCTTCTGTTGCTTCATCAGTTCAGGATTCTAGTGCTCTTATCAGTTATGGTGGTAGAGGTAATATAAAAGACAGAGGTACAAGTGGTCGAATCAATCAGAATCAGAATGAAAGGGGTGTTACATGCTATTATTGTCATGAACCGGGTCATACCAGATCCTCGTGTCAAAATTGCATAATAAATCTCAGAAGTCTCACTCAGCTCATGTGGCAACTGCTACTTCTTCTGGGCAGACTATTATAGTTTCTGCAGATGAATTTGCCAAATTCACTCAGTACCAAGAAACATTAAAGAATTCATCTCACTCTATCTCTACCATTGCTGAGACAGGTAAATCTAATACATGCCTTTTCTCATTTTCATCAAAATGGGTTATTGATTCTGGTGCTACAGATTATATGACAGGTAATCATAGTCTCTTTTCCGCTTTCAATCACATACATCTCCTTCCACTGTTACTTTAGCTGATGGCTCTACCTCTTCTATTCTCAGCTCTGGCATTGTTAAGCCAACCCCATTAATTTCCTTATCATCTGTCTTAAGTCTACCAAAATTTTCTTTCAATTTAATGTCTATTAGCAAACTTACTCGAACCTTATACTGTTCTGTCTCATTTTTTCCCAATTACTGTGTTTTTCAGGATCTTATGATGAAGAAGATTATTGGCAAATGACATGAATCAGGCGGTCTCTATATTCTGGATACCCAGGTGCCCAAGTCTACTGCATGTTCAAGTGTCTTAACTTCATTTGAAGCCCATTGTCGGTTGGGACATCCATCTTTACCTTTGTTGAAGAAACTATGTCCTCAATTTCAAAATGTATCATCTTTAGATTGTGAGTCGTGTCAATTTGCGAAACATCATCGTTTATCCTTAGTTCCTCAAGTCAATAAAATAGCTAATTCTCCTTTTGTGTTAGTTCATTCAGATGTTTAGGATCCGTATCCTGTCGTGTCTCAAACTAGATTTCGGTATTTTGTTACATTTGTTGATGACTTTTCTCGTGTGACTTGGCTTTATTTACGCCTCGTTGGTACCGATTTTTTTCAAAAGATATTTTTCTCTCTCTTCTTTTCAACCATACATTCTTTATTAAAATAATATTACATATAGATCAAAAACTTCTTATTTTTCAACCACACATTTCCCATCAATTTACTATTCAAAAATGTATTTTTACATAAAAATGTCTCTCAAACACCTCTTAATGAAGAATCATTCTAAATTATTTTCTCATCTTAGTACCTTTTGTGCTGAAATTAAAACACAATTTAATCTGTCTGTACGTACATTGAGAAGTGATAATGCCAAAGAATATTTTTCTGATTCTTTTCAGACTAATATGCTTCGAAATGGTATTCTTCATCAATCCTCCTGTGTTGACACACCCTCTCAAAACGGTGTGGCTGAAAGAAAAAAATAGACATCATCTTGAGATAGCCAGGGCACTCTTGTTCCAAATGCATGTTCCCAAACAATTTTGGGCTGATGCCGTCTCCACAACCTTTTTTTGATTAATCGAATGCCTTCATCTGTTCTTCATGGTGAAACTCCTTACAATGTCTTTTTCCCCTCCAAATCCTTGTTTCCTATTGAACCAAGAATTTTTGGTAGTACTTGTTATGCTCGTGATATACGTCCCCAGGTAACTAAATTAGATCCAAATCCTTAAAATGTATTTTTCTGGGTTATTCTCGTCTACAAAAAGGGTATCAATGCTATTGTCTGAATCTTAACAAATATCTTGTGTCGGTTGACGTTACCTTTCTTGAACATGTTCCTTTCTTTCCCAGATCTTCTACTTCTCTCAATAAGGGGAAGGATGATGATCTGTTGGTTTGTCATGTAACTTCTACACCTATTGCTTCCACACCATCTATCCTCTAGGTGTATTCCAAATGACGAATCCCCCCTGATACATGTTCGGCACCTAGCTCTTCTTCGACATCGGATCCAGTATGCAGTGATCTCAATTTACCTATTGCTCTTTGTAAAGGTAAACATCAGTGCACTTATCCTATTTCATCATTTGTTTCTTATGATCACTTGTCCTCCTCTTCTTGATCCTTTGTTGCTCCATAGATTCCGTGACTATTCCGAAAACTGTTCATGACGCCTTATCCCATCCTGGATGGCGTTGACGCTATGATAGAGGAGATAAGTGCTTTTGATGTTAATGGTACTTGGGATTTGGTGAATTTACCTGTAGAGAAAAAAAGGGCTATTGGATGTAAGTGGGTGTTTGCATTCAAAGTCAATCCTGACATATCAGTGGCTAGACTTAAAGCTCGCCTTATGGCTAAAGGCTATGCCCAGACTTATGGTATGGATTATTCTGACACTTTATCTCGTGTAGCCAAATTAACATCTGTTCGTTTGTTCATTTCAATGGCAGCTACACATACTTGGCCTCTGCATCAATTAGCTATCAAAAATGCTTTCTTATATAGTGATATCCAGGAGGAAGTCTACATAGAGCAACCGCCCGTGTTTGTTGCTCAGGGGGAGTATGGGAAAGTGTGAAATCTTAGAAAGTCCTTATATGGTTTGAAATGGAGTCCACGTGCGTGGTTTGAAAAATTCAGTCAAGTTGCAAAAAAGTTTGGAATGCAAAGGAGCAAGTCTGATCACTCAGTATTCTACAAACAATCTGAATCCGGTATTATTCTTCTTGTTGTATATGTTGATGATATTATTATCACTAGCAGTGATGCTCTAGGAATTTCATCTCTAAAATCCTTTATCCACGCCCAATTTCACACGAAAGATTTAGGGATGTTGAAGTATTTCTTGGGAGTTGAGGTGACAAGAAGTAAGAAAGACATCTTCTTATCTCAAAGAAATTATATACTGGACTTATTAACTGAGATAGGAAAGTTGGGAGCTAAACCAAGTAGTGCTCTAATGCTTCATAATCTGCAACTTACCAAAGATGGTGACTTATTTGAAGATCCTGAGAAATAAAGAAGACTGGTTGGGAAATTGAACTATCTTACAGTAACTCGTCCTGACATTGCGTATTCTGTTAGTATTGTAAGTCAATTCATGTCTTCCCTGACAGTTCACCATTGGACAGTGTTAGAATAGATCCTATGTTATTTGAAGGGAGCTCCTGGACGTGGGATACTATACAGAAATCATAGACATACCCACATTGAATGTTTTTCAGATGCAGATTGGGCAGGTTCCAAGATTGATCGAAGATCTACTACTGGCTATTGTGTTTTTGTTGGAGGAAATTTGGTCTCGTAGAAAAGTAAGAAGCAAAATGTTGTATCTCGATCTAGTGTAGAATCAAAATACAAAGCTATGGCACAATCTGTGTGTGAGATAATGTGGATATATCAACTCCTAACTGAAGTCGGTCTTAAGCTCTCAACACTAGCAAAGTTATAGCATGACAATCAAGCGGCACTTCATATTGCTTCTAATCTAGTGTTTCATGAACGAACTAAACATATTGAGATTGACTGTCATTTCATGTGTGAAAAGGTACAACATAATTTAATATCTACGGGATATATGAAAACTGGAGAACAACTAGGATATATCTTCACAAAGGGTCTAAATGGGATTCAGGTTGATTATACTTGTAACAAGTTGGGCATGATTGATATTTATATTTCAGCTTGAGGGGGAGTGTTATGGAATGTAAATATGTAGGCTTAATTAGAGGGATTCCTAATTAGTATCCTATCAAATATAGAATCCCTAATTTGTATATATAGGTACTGTTAGTTATGAATGGTGTAAGGAAAAATTATCTTTTTTTTCTTCTTGAGTTTACAGTATTGTTTGCATATATAGCATGGTTTTCGTGTTATTTACAACCATTGGATGTAATAACACTCCAATTGCTATCTGAAATATAGAATACTACTCCAGCCATTAACTGTACAGTAAAACAAAACGACACTCGTTATCTGCTGTAGTTTATTTTTTCAACGAAATGACTCTAATAATGAACTCAATAACACAAGAAGACTGACTAGTCACAAAGAACGATTGAAACCATGTGATTTTTATATTATTGAGATGGTGAAAATACAAGTTATCACACTTATATGTGTCGATTATGTTAATAAACATATATATCAATTTTTATACATATCATGTACATATTACAATATAAATAAGTTCCAGTTATTATTTTTCAGGGAAAGAATGAATCGTGACTACTTATACTCATATTTATACATGTAACAGCATAACTGTCATTTTCATGTCCAGTAACGACACTTGTGTCATTCTGAAATTTTCATCAATATCCGATTTTTTCAACAAAACAACATTTAATAATAGACACCTTAACATACGTAATATAAAAAGTTTGACAATGTTATAAATAACGTAAATGAGTTCAACTATTAGTTCTCGAGACATAGATAAGACGTAGCTGCTTTTACTCGTGTTAACAAGTATAGCCTTTATTTGAGCCTTGTTTTTTTTCATCAAAATACATTTTTGAACAGTAACTTGATCTCATTTTAACCATACGTTCTTCAATAAAATAATATTACACAAAAATTAAATTTTTTTTTGTATTTTTTAACCACACATTCTCAATTATAACTTTATCACAAAATTCATTTGTTGAAAAAAGGGGCTCAAACAACCCCATAATGGCACAAGAGTCGTTTTCATATTAATAACGGCACTTGTACTGTTCTGTTGATTTTTCTACATTTATTGTTAATATCTTTTAAGTTAAATATTTGCATTTTAATTATACATCTATCTCCAGTTTGTTATTATTTCATGATAATGGCACATGTTACGTTATTAGAAATATAAGCATCCATGAAAATGATACAAGTATCGTTGCTAAACTTATAAGAGAAAGATGATAACGATATAAGTGTTTTCATGTTTGTTATAAAATTTTATAAGAGTGGAGCAAACATCATTACTAAGATAAAACTGTTTTTGATTCATTAAGGGATCCAATATATGAAATCGTTGTACTGGAATAAAATCAAAATATAGGAAAAATCAATAGAACGGCACAAGATCCATTACTGAAATGAAAACGACCCTTCCGTCGTTCTATCTATAAATATGAGTTGAGAAATATGCTTATTAATTGTTAGTCTAACATTCCAATGATGGCATAACTACCGTTATGATTATAAATTTACTTATTCATGAGAATGACACTTGTGTCGTTACTAAGACGAGAATATCACTTGTCTATGAGAATGTCACTTGTATCATTACTAAGATGAAAATGTTTATGAGAATGACAAAATTGTCACTATATTTGATTTTCAAGTGTCCATGAGAATGGCACAAGTGCCGTTACAGTATTTAAAAAGTCACTAAACACGGTGTCAGTGCTATTATTGAGATGAAAATTTCTAAGAGGACAACACAAATGACATATATAAATATAAACTTCTATTATTACTATGAAAACTGCACAATTTAGGGTGCCCAATTCTAAAGGTCGTTGCATTGAAAACAAATGAAAATAAAGGAGAAATCAACAAAACAGCTCATGTGCCGTTACTGATAATAAAACGGCACTTGTGTCATTTTGTTTATCATTACGAGCTTAAGCAACCACGACCCGTCTTCATCTCTTGAAATAATAAGTTGAATCTATTTAACTTGCAAAAAAAAAAAAAAAAAAGGTCTTTATTTTCCCCTTTTTTGGTGGATGTGGCATTTAAAAAAATTAAGAGATGTGTACATTACTTGTAATTTGTTGAAAATAATAGAATCACTTGTGCTGATATTGAGATGAAAAGTTCTAAGAGAATAGCACAAGTACCGTTTAGAGGATGAAAAGGTCATTGAGAACATCGCTTGTGCCATTACTAAGATGAAAAATTCTAAAAGAACGACACAAGTGCTTTTTCATGAGAAAGTACTTGTGCCATTACTATAAAGAAAGCGAAACTTGTGTCGTTCTATCTATAAGTACGAATATAGGCAACCATGATCTATTCATGCCCCAAAACTCATTTCAACTGCAAGATGGATATGCCGTTTACAAAAATTGAGAGATGTACTTATTAATTATATTTTCTAACTAATCGATACAATGACTTATGATTTCACCAACTCGATATTGTATAACTTATATCAATTCAACTGTTCTTTGTCATGTAATCAACCTTTCTAACTTTCTTAAGTTAGATGATCCATGTTTGAGGTCGTTGCATTGGAAAAGAAGCAAAATATTTGTGAAATCAATAAAATGATACAAAAATTGTTAAATGACACTTGTGTCGTTCTTCTATAAAGACGAATATACGTAGCCACCACGACCCATCCATGCCCCGAAAATTAATAAGTTGAATTCATTTCAATTACAATTTAAAAATTCTATTTACAAAAGTTGAGAGATGTGCTCAATAATTATATTTTCTAACGAATCAATACAATAACTTGTGATTTCACCAACTCAAGATCGTTTAATTTATGTCAATTCAACCGTTTGTTGTCTCATGATCAACCTTTCTAAATTTTTAAAGTCAGGAAATCTAATGTTTGAAGTTATTGTATTGGAAAAGAAACAAAATATTTAAAAAATTAATAGAACGACACAAGAGTTGTTAAACGATATTTGTGTCGTTCTGTCTATAAAGACGAGTATATGTAGCCACGACCTATTCATGCCCTAAGAATCAATATTTTGAACTTATTTCAATTGTAATATGAACATTTCGTTCACAAAAGTTGAGAGATATGCTCATTGATTTTATTTTCTAATGAATCAATACAAGATTCGTGATTTTCACCAACTCAATGTCGTATAATCTATGTCAATTCAACTGTTCTTTTTTTCATGATCAACTTTTCTAATTTTCTTAAGTTAGGAGATCTAATGTTTGAGGTTGTTGCATTGGAAAAAAAGCAAAATATTTGTGAAATCAATAGAACGATACAAGAGCTATTAAACGACACTTGTGTCATTTTGTCTATAAGGACGAATATACGTAGCCATGATCCATCCATGCTCCGAAAATTAATAAGTTGATTTCATTTCAATGCAATATGAACATTTCATTTACAAAAGTTGAGAGATGTGCTCAATAATTATATTTTTTAACGAATTAATACAATAACTTGTGATTTCACCAACTCAATATCGTACAATTTATGTCAATTCAACCGTTTGTTGTCTCATGATCAACCTTTCTAACTTTTTAAAGTTAGTAGATCTAATATTTGAGATTGTTACATTAGAAAAGAAACAATATATTTAAGAAATTAACAGAACGACACAAAAGTTGTTAAACGGTACTCGTGTTATTCTGTCTATAAAGACAAGTATACGTAGGCACAACCTATCCATGCCCTGAGAATCAATAATTTGAACTTATTTCAATTGCAATATGAACATTTCGTACAAAAAAGTTGATAGATATGCTCATTGATTATATTTTCTAACGAATCAATACAAGACTCGTGATTTTCACCAACTTAATGTCGTATAATCTATGTCAATTCAACCGTTCTTTTTCTTATGATCAACTTTTCTAATTTTCTTAAGTTAGGAGATCTAATGTTTGAGGTTGTTGCATTGGAAAAGAAGCAAAATATTTGTGAAATCAATAGAACGACAAAAAACCTGTTAAACAATACTTATGTCGTTCTGTCTATAAAGATGAGTATAAGTAGCTATGACCCATCCATGCCCCGAAAATCAATAAGTTGAACTCATTTCAATTGCAATATAAACATTCCATTTACAAAAGTTGAGATGTGCTAAATAATTATATTTTCTAACGAATCAATACAATAACTTGTGATTTCACCAACTCAATATTGTATAATTTATATCAATTCAGACGTTTGTTGTCTCATGATAAACCTTTCTAACTTTTTAAAATTAGGAGATCTAATATTTGAGGTTGTTGCGTTGGAAAATAAACAAAATATTTAAGAAATTAACAGAACGGCACAAGAGTTGTTAAACGACACTTGTATCGTTCTGTCTATAAAGACGAATATACGTAGCCACGACCTATCCATGTCCTGAGAATCAATAATTTGAACTTATTTCAATTGTAATATGAACATTTCGTTCACAAAAGTTGAGAGATATGCTCATTGATTATATTTTCTAACGAATCAATACAAAACTCGTGATTTTCACCAACTCAATGTCGAATAATCTATATCAATTCAACCATTCTTTTTTTTTCATGATCAACTTTTCTAATTTTCTTAATTTAGAAGATCTAATGTTTGAGGTTGTTGCGTTGGAAAAGAAACAAAATATTTGTGAAATCATTAGAACGACACAAAAGCTATTAAATGACATTGTGTCGTTCTGTCTATAAAGACGAGTATAAATAGCTACGACCAATCCATGCCCCGAAAATCAATAAGTTGAACTCATTTCAATTGCAATATGAACATTTTGTTTACAAGAGTTTAGCGATGTACTCAATAATTATATTTCTAACGAATCAATACAATAACTTGTGATTTCACCAATTCAATATCGTACAATTTATGTCAATTCAACCATTTCTTGTCTCATGATTAACCTTTCTAACTTTTTAAAGTTAGGATATCTAATGTTTGAGATTGTTGCGTTGGAAAAGAAACAAAATATTTAAAAAATTAATAGAACGACACAAGAGTTGTTAAACGGTAATTGTGTTATTCTGACTATAAAGACAAGTATACGTAGCCATGATCTATCCATGCTCTGAGAATCAATAAACATTCCATTTGTAAAAGTTGAGAGATGTGCTCATTGATTATATTTTCTAATGTTTCAATACAATTACTTGTGATTTCACCAACTTAATGTCGTATAATCTATGTCAATTCAACCGTTCTTTATCTCATGATCAACCTTTCTAACATTCTTAAGTTAGGAGATCTAATGTTTGAGATTGTTGCATTGGAAAAGAAGCAAAATATTTGAAAAATCAACAAAACAACACAATAGTTGTTAAACGACACTTTTGTCGTTCTGTCTATAGAGACGAGTATACGTAGCCACGACCCATCCATGCATCAAGAGCCAATAAGTTAAACTCATTTATATTGTAAGATGGACATGATATTCATAAAAGTTGTTAGATATGCTCATTTATTATATTCTAATGAACCAGTAAAATAACTTATGTTTTCATCAACTCGATATCATATGATCCATGTCATTTAAATCATTCTTTTTCACATGATTAACCTTTTTATCTTAAGCATATTAATGAGTCCAATGCTTGAGGTCGTCTAGTTAAAAATAAATTAAAATATAGAAGAAATCAACATAATGGTACAAGTGCCATTATTGAGAACCAATAAGTTGAACTCATTTAGGTTGTAAGATGAACATGATATTTACAAAAGCCGGAAGATATACTTATTATTTATATTTTAATTAACTAGTAGAATAACTTATACTTTCACCAACTCGATAACACATGATCTATGTCATTTCAATTGTTCTTTATCATCTGAACAACATTGTCATTTTACTTACGTTAGAGGGTCCAATACTTGATGTCTTTGCCTTGAAAATAAATCAAAATATTAGAGAATGCAACGGAACGACATAAGTGCCTTTATGAAGAAGAAAACGACCCTTATATCGTTCTATTTGTAAACACGAATACAACCAGTCACACCTCATTAGTGTCTCAAGAAATAATAAGTGAAACTTGTTTACGTTGTAATACGCACATGAAATGTACAAAGGTTAAGACATATGTTCATTAACTTAATCGACGCATATGAGTAGGATGATTTGTACTTTCACCATTTCAATAATATAAAAACTATGTCATTTCAACCATGCTTTATGATATGGTCAACCTTTCTATGTTACATACATTATGGAGTCTGTTATTAGAGGTTATTTTATTGAAAAATATTAAATATAGGTAAAAACTTTTGAACGGTACAAGTGTCGTTACTGTACATGAAAACGACACATGCTGTTATATGTGTAAAGACAACTATAAGTAATCATGATCCATTCATGTCCCTAAAAAATAATAAGCTGAACTTATTTACGTTGTAATATGCACATGATATGTACAAAAATTGAGAGATACGTTTATTAACATAGGAGTAGGACAATTTGTGATTTCACTATCTCGATAATATAAAAACTATGTCATTTCTACATTTCTTTGTGACATTATCAATTTTTCTGTGTTATTTAATTCAGGAGTCTATTATTAGATGTTGTTTTCATTGAAAAAAATAAACCACAGTAGATAACGACTGTAATGGCGTTTTACGTAACGAATAACGATTGGAGTAACGTTCTACATTTCGGATAACAATTGGAGTGCCATTATTATCTAATAGTTGCAGATAACTCAAAAAATACACTAAGTACAAAAACAACACTAACTTAAATATTATTCAATAATAAATGTACAATTTACATAAAATTTCTAAAATATCTTTTTTTTTTCTTTCAAATATAAATGAGATGTTTCAATGTAGATGATAAATGTTCAAAAGATACCAAAATAGGTGAAGAATATAATGAAAAATAGGATTTTAGAGTAGTAAGAATAGTTGAAGAGAAGAAAATGGGGGGTTTTGTGATTTTAGGGGCAAAAATTGAATTGAAGAATTTAATTGGATTGATAAGGGTGATTGGGTCTTTTTCAATAGTGAGGGTATTTACGACATTAAGCATTATTTGTTTATTATATTTTGTAAATGAATGCTATTTGACCAAAAAAATTGATGAAAGGCTATTTAACTAATAACAATATTTGACCGGGTTATTTAACAAACTTCCCCTATTTTATATTACCCTAGGTGGAAATGAGTCAAATAGCCTATATATCTCGATACACTTTGCAAATTTAGCCTTTGACAAGAATAAAAGGTTTTAAAATAAACATTTTAAATTAAAATTAACAAACTACCTAAATTATCCTCATTCATTCAACTCAAGAAATATTCCCCATTTCCTTTTTCAATGGATTATTCCATATGTATCGAATGGTATCCCCCCTCTCACTATGCATGCGGGTTCGTGTGAACTTTAAAATGCCAACATGTGGTCCTCATCCCTGTCGTGAGTAGCAGGTAAAAAAATTGGGTACGTGTAGCATTGTCCAAATTTGAAAGTGAATATCATTCTGTTTGGATATTATACTGCGTCATGTTGTGTCATGTCTCCCATCCCGTCTGGTCTTGAATATATTTATATAGACGGATCCAGGATTGGATCCACGACCGGGCTACAAAATTTCAAACCGAGCTACTACGTGAAATTTTTTTTATACATAAAAAATGATTTTTTACCCAAAATAAAAAATACCTTAAAAAAAACTCTTGGACCTGGGGGGGCTACAGCCCAGCCCAGCCCCCCATATCCGTCTCTAATTTATATGTTTACATTTGTCGAACTGTGCCCGTATTTAATCCCTATTTTTTTAAACATATTTTTTTCTCTTTCTTTTCTTTTCAATCACATATTTTTCAATAAAATAGTATTATAGGTAAATTCAAAATTTTTCTTATTTCTAATCACACATTCTCCATTAATTTTACTATTTCAAAATGCATTCTGCACAAAAAGGGGCTCAAACACCTGTTTTTTTTTTTAAATTCAATTGTCCACATGTTCCTATTTTGCTTTCATCATCAATGTTGACATTGATCTTTCAAAATTCCCCAAAATTCAGCAGTGGTATTTGTTTTTCACAATTCATTTTCTTTCTATTTTGACCAAGAATATGATTTTGTTTCCTCCTCTATCACCAAAAAAAAGAAAAAAAAAAGGAATTTTAAGCTAACAACATTAGCCATCTCAATTGCTCTACCTTAATAATCAAAATCACCATATTATCTTTAATAAACAATCCTCTCACTGTAAGGAATGGAAGAAGAAAGGTGGGGCTTATACTGCTTTCGATGCATTGATCTTTACGATCCCAAATTTGGTTTGACGGGTGCGTGGTGTGTATAAGGTCTGATAACAAAGAACTTTGCCCCTATTATTTTAGCAAAATTCGTGAACAAATTCACCGTTGTATGACTTATGAGGGTGTATTTAATTGAGACTTTTAAAGACTTTGGGAGATTTAAAAAGTTTCGGTGTATTCAATTGAGATTTTTAAAGACTCTCTAAAAATCTCGGTGTATTCAATAGAGACTTTTAAAGACTTTTATAAAGTCTCTATAAGTTTCGAGGTATTCAATTAAAACTTTATAAGAGTCTCTATAAGTTTCGGGGTATTCAATTAAGAAAGACTTTCATGGAATTTATAATTTATTAGACTTTCAGAGACTTTTGGTAAAAAACCTACATAGAATTCTCACAAGAAAAATCTCTCAGCAGTTGAGAGATTTCTCACAAGTGAAGGTCTCACGTAATAGTAACAGGGATATTGTTTTTCTTCTAGGGTTTCATCTCCTTCAACCAGGTAATCAGCTCTGCACCTCTCTATAATCAGCTCTGCACCTCTCTATCTTTCCCTCTATATGAGTATTTTGTTTGATTTATGAATAAACCATCTCCAAAATTGCGAACTGGAAGAAGATGATTGTGGGGAGTTTATGATTTCTAAACCAGTTCAACATTCCCACAGAAAAACACGAATTCTTTCCAGCCTAATGCAACACCCTCCGCCCTGACCCAAAATTGGACCCTTGAAACCACCATTCACACCAGTGTTGATACAAATAGTGAACTGGCCCTACCCACCTGGGGTTTATTCGCCATATGTATACAATTATGAACTGAAACACTACTGACGTCCTTCAAAACCCAAATAAAATACCCTCTTCCACTTTCTCTCAACTCCTCTACCTTCTTCAATGATCACCCCCTGATTCACTTTAGCCTTTCTTTGAGTAAATTTCTTTTTTCTTTTTTCTTTCTTTTTTTGTATTTTTTTACGTGTATAAGTGTTATTATTATAATTCATGGGTTTGTTTCTTATGAATTAATTTGCCTTTAAGGTTCCTAGTTAATGAAGATGGCAACAGAAAAAATGAATTTTTATCTACTTGAGTTTGTTTATAATTGGAGGGACTTGTTCTTATTGGGATATAGAGAATGGAATGACGTGTAACAAGAAAGTGAAATAATTTTACATTGATGAATCATTGTTGCATATTGGAGCTTGAAATTTTAGTCTAGGAAAAAAAATTCAAACTTGAGGGTTATCATTTATGAATCTAGCATATGCGTTCTAATCTTTTCTTACTCTATGGGGATGCTGTCAGTTTGGGAGTTGGGGATAGAGTGGTTGGTGGCAAGAGTTGTTTTCATTTCAATGGATGGTGATAGAGCACGTGATTAAAGTCAATGTAGGGAGAGAGTGAAGAGCTAGACAAATATGATGCCGAATAAAGCTGAGGTTGGATGTCTGAAAATTAAATAAGTGGAAACTGGATGATGATGGCAATGCTGCTGCTAAATTTCTTTTTTCTTTTTCTTTTTTTATTTTTTTTTACGTGAATAAGTGTTATTATTATAATTCTTGGGTTTGTTTCTTATGAATTAATTTGCCTTTAAGGTTCCTAGTTAATGAAGATGGCAACAGAAAAAATGAATTTTTATCTACTTGAGTTTGTTTATAATTGGAGGGACTTGTTCTCATTGGGATATAGAGAACGGAATGACGTGTAACAAGAAAGTGAAATAATTTTACATTGATGAATCATTGTTGCATACTGGAGCTTGAAATTTTAGTCTAGGAAAAAAAATTCAAACTTGAGGGTTATCGTTTATGAATCTAGCATCTGCGTTCTAATCTTTTCTTACTCTGTGGAGATGCTGTCAGTTTGGGAGTTGGGGGCAGAGTGGTTGGTGGCAAGAGTTGTTATCATTTCAATGGATGGTGATAGAGCACGTGATTAAAGTCATGTAGGGAGAGAGCGAAGAGCTAGACAAATATGGTGCCGAATGAAGCTGAGGTTGGATGTCTGAAAATTAAATAAGTGGAAACTGGATGATGATGGCAATACTGCTGCTCATTAGAATTTATAGTGGAGATTACAAGTTGTTATGCACTTTTGTTATCTTCAAAATTTTGAAGTTGTTATAAACTAGTTGAATGTGTAAGTATTATGCCCTAGGTCCAATCAACTTTGAACATAAATACTTTTGATATATAATTAATGTAATTTAATGGCAGATCTATTATTTAATTAATAGACAATTAAATAAATAATAGAGTCCGTAAATTCAAATCTTCGTAATTTGTTAATCACATGGAGTTGTGATTGTGAGATACAAATTACATCTGATTGAATCTTAAATCGTCCGTGATCATAAGTAATAACGAGATACGGATATCCTTATTATGGATAGACCATCACGTGTGGCATTTCTTACTTGTGAAGTAAGTAGCTGATCTCACAAGCTAAAGTGTGGTGACACTTAAATGAACACATGGATGTTTTGTTATAGAACAAAACATTGGAGACCCGCTGAGAGATTCCACATGGATAACTATCTGAGTGTCAGTGGTTAATCTCTAACGTTCGGTAGTGGAATTGGTCCTTTGACTTGAGGTCATCATGGTACCTTATACGAGGACAATCATACTTTGGCGGTGTTGGATGTTGCTCTGCAAAGGGCCGCTAATACGGAATCGTTCGAGTACGTCAAGAATCATATGAAGGTTGTGATTGATCAATAAAGGATTCTTCACTCTTAGATAGTAAGAGATTATGATCTGCATTTCATTCAATTAAGTCAATGATGAAATCCTTGGCCAAGGTGTACTCATAAGTCGAAAAGAAGTTTTCAACTTATATTGACTTAATAGTAGAGTGAAAGATATGATCGATAATCGAGATTGACACACTTCCATATCTCGTAATTGATCGGATTATATTGACGAAAGGATTATAGTTTCACCGTAAACGAACGAGTTTGATTTTCTCATACCACGTGACATTTTCCGTCACATGTATTGCCCTGACACATTGCTAGATGTCAATCTAGGACAGCGAGTGTGAATCGATGATAAATTAAAAGGGTGTTTTAATTTATCAATTTTGATTAGATCAAAATAATATTTCACGTCGTTAGGCATCGTAATCGGGAGCCTGATGGGTCACACACAAAAGAGAATTGGAAGATTGAAAATTATCAATTAATTAATTTAACAATCATTGGATAAATTAATTAATTGGTTTGGTTATTTATAGGCCCAAATTAATTAATTAGATTAATTAATTCACGGACCGAATTTAATTAAATGGATTAATTAAATATTGGATCGGATCAGGCCCGTTTGGGTTTATATAAATACATAGCTAGGGTTTGAGGTCCATATGTTTTTCATTATTCTTGCTAGCACAAGAGGAAAAACCCTGATAGCTGCAATCTTGTTCTCTGTGTGGATCACCGTTGGAGGTTGGACAATTGGATAGCTGTGGGAGGCGAATCAAGATTGCTGAAATGAAAAGAAAAGCAAAAGGTTTGTAGAATTCATCAAAGGTACAATCTTTATCACGATTTCTATCTAAACATAAAGGGATCCTTGGTGGGAATCGAAATAATTTTAATTTTCCGCTGTGCGTATATAAGTAGATTCCCAACAGTGGTATCAGAGCCTACTTTGTGTTTGTTAGAAATTGTTTAACATATTTGTGCAGTCAATAGTTGATTGTTATATTTTTTCTTGTTTCTAGCGATTAATGAAAATTTGATTTTCATATTTTTGAAATTTGATTTTGGAAATTAAAAAAAAACAAAAAAATGATGGGAATCAGATCCGAAGGGAGTGGTGGAGGCCATTCCCTGCGCAGGCGCAGCAGCGTGTTGGTAGTACGCTGTTGCTGCTCTTACCGCCGCTGCACTTTGCAGTGGCGGTGCGTGGCAACAGAGTGCAGCGGCGGTGCGGGGTTGCTGTTGCAGCGGCAAGGTGCTGCTGCAACAGCAGTAGCGCGAAGTATAGCGGCAAGGTGCTGCTGCAAAACGCAAGAAATGCCGCTCTCGCAGCGACGAAGCCCCGAAGGTCGAGTGCGCGAGATGCAACGGTTCAGGCGGTGTCCCTCACTGTGAATGAAGTCGCAGGCGCCTCCAAACGAAAGGGGAAGAGGCGGCAGTTTAGGGTTTCCAAAAACTGGGTAAATATTTTGGGGACGGGACCTTTTATGTAATTTCAATAATTTTGAGCCCTTGCCTGAAATTTTCTTTTAGGGGGCCAGATTGTAATATTTAGAATAAGGGCCTGTTTGATATTTCAGAAATTGTGGAGGGGCTTTATGTAATTTTAAAACATTGGGTCAAAGTGGAGATTTCAAAAATGAGTTTTTGATTGCAATTTCGAAGATGATTTTGAATTTGATTTAAAAGGGTTCTAAATTGCATTTTAAATGGTTTTGACCTATATCTTTAATTTTGACCCAAATTAAAATCTTATTTAAAAATTGACGACTTTTTATATTTTCGTTAAAATTGGATTTTAACTTAAATATTAAACTTTGACCCCAATTGAATTTTTATTTTATTTAGAAGTGTTATCCTAATTTAAAATATTGATTCAATTTAAATTAGAGTTGGACTCTAATTTAGAACTTAATTAAAATGTTCTTTTAATTAATTTTTCACTCGAAGATATTTTAGAAATTAGAATTGGATTCTAATTTGATGTTTAATTAAAACTTGATTTTAATTAAATTGTTTCGCCCTAAAATTTTCTTTAGATTAGAGTTAGACTCTAATTTGGTGTTTGATTAAAATTTGATTTTAATTAAATGGGATGGCCCTAAAAAAATCTTAGATTTAGAGTTGGACTCTAATTCTACTATTTAATTAAAATTTGATTTTAATTAAATTCAACCGCCTTAAGTAATGAAATTAGAGTTTGACCATAATTTGATATTTAATTAAAATTTTATTTTAATTAAATTATCCCGCCATATAATTGTTGAATTAGAGTTTGACTCTAATTTGTTATTTAATTAAAATTTAATTTTAATTAAATATTCCGGCTAATTAAATAATCGATTAATATGATTAATTAATTATTTAATTGTTCTGATCTATTTGTCTAAAAGAGTTTAGACGATTTAATTGCTAGAAACTTGAAATTAATTTGCATATAATATTAGATATTATATAGGTATACATTTATGTGATGAATGTATTATTAGTGGACAATTATGGACTCGATCATACGGATGTATTGAATGATTATTTTTTTTCTTGTCGTTTTATGGGCATGCGAACTTGTTATTATTTTGGGCCTGCGAGCTCTTGATCATTTTGGACATGCGAGTCCCTTATTATTATTGTGCTATAGGCCTGCGAGTCCAATTTCATTTAGGCTTTCATACCAACTAATATAGGATACAAGTTGCAACTAGACTAATTGAAGAAACAAGAAAAGGAGGAGACCATGGAGATGGTGCATTGATACTAATTGATGTAATACCCCCTAGGAATTGACCAACTAGTCTTCCTTATGACTCGAGAAAACTAGATAGTAAAGCCCGTCCACACTATTATATAATGTTATATATATATTCATTTGCATGGTAGACGTATAATAATATATATATATATATATATATATGATTGTATCGTTGTTGATAAGACTTTTGAATGCAAAATCCCTCCACAAAATATTAAGTCACATTTATAATTGCCTTCCATCATTATAGTGAAAAACCAAAGTCCCAAATCGTCTCAACTTGTTGAATACACTCAAGGCTGGTCTATTAGGGATATTTTTGATACTATGAAATATTAGATATTTCTGAATAATGGATTTATTTTTTGTTGAGTACACTCAAGGAGATAAATTTTAGAGGTATGTTAAGCTAACACATAAAATGTGTGAAAACAAAGAGTTGTCAGTTTAATGATCTGGGAGTTGTATGGAGATACAATTGATAATAGTACCTACTCAAATGTTATATTAAGACTTGTTGAGTACACTCAAGGTCTTAATATAATAGATGAGATCCCAGCCCACTGGAAGTTAGGTATGGACTCCATAAATTTATGTAAGAAGGTCATAAATTTATATTAAACAGTGGAGCATAATTAATTTAATAAAAGTCTATGTTAAATTAATTGATACATTTTATATATTATTCGTTTCCTTTTCGTCATTTATATTTATTGAATCGTGAGTAACCATGAGTATTTGAATGGCATACTAGATGCTAACAACTAAACTATATTTTCTTAATTGACATCGCAATTTGAGAATTGTTCTCATGCATGAGAAAATTGGTCACGTCCTTAAGTAGTCCTTTCCAGAGACACCTGCTGATGACTCGATTAAAGAAGAGGTGGCTACTGTAGTAAACGCAGTGATGATAATAGTACTGCAACGTATGTGATACTTGCAACTATGTCACTGAGTTACAAAAGCGACTTGAGAGTATAGATGTTAATACATAATTCTTCATTACAAAGAGTTATATGATAATAATCATGTGTGGAAGGATATGAGACTTCCAAACAACTATACCGGTACAAAATGGCAGAGTAATCTTCAATCGATGCTTAGACACTGAATATGATTGACGTTGAGAAATGTCTCAACTGTGTTCAATCATAAACTATGAACTAAGTAGCGACTTGGTTCTGCAATCTCTGTCAGCTAAAGCTATTCACAACTAATTATGAATTTAACGTGAATAAGCTCGAATGCAAAATTATTGAATTGCTTAACATGTTTAGAACTGTTAAGCCCTTTATCAAAGTTGGTAGTGGGCAAATCATTGATTCCTCTAAAGATATTAAGAGGAAGTTTAAAGGGGCTTTGTGAAAGCACCCAATATGGTTAAGACAGTCTAAGCGAAGGACAATACCAAATCTAATGACCCTTTGTTTTATTATAGAATGAAAGGTCATGGAAGGAATATTGCGTGGCTTATGTCTACTTCACTAGTTTCTTAGGTATTTGATACCAGATGTAAATCTCATATTTATACAAATATGGAGAAACTAAAAAGAAGTAGACCACTGCGAAAGGGAGAAGTTGGCATACACGTTGGAGATGAGCAAAGGTTGCTGCATTGCCTGTATGAATATACTTCTTGCCATTGCCTTTTGGTTTAGTATTGGAATTAAAGAAACGTCGCTTTATACCAACCATAGTTGGAACATTAAAATAAATTTCATGTTCCTACATGAACTATTTTAATGTTAAGGACAAAAGTTGTTCTTGTTTATCTTGGTAAAGTCCTAATGGCTATGGTATTATATTCTTTAATACTAAGGATTCTATAATGAGTATAGAAATTAAAAGGCATAAATGCGATAATCGAATTATTACCAAAATCTGGCATGACAGACTTTGTCATTTAGATGAAATGTAATTCCAAAGTTACATAAAGATGTATACTTGGGATTAATTGATTTTGGTAAGTACAAATTATGCATGTCAGGCACAATGACCAAATCTTCTTTTACTTGAAAGAAGAAAGATCAACATAATTACTGGTCTAATGCATGGTGATGCATATGGACTTGTGTCAATTAATGCCAGGTAATGTTTCTCTTATTTCATCAATGATCATGTATACTTGATGAAAACTCAAACATGAAACTCTTGAAAAGTTCAAGGGATTCACACAAGAATTAGAGAAACAAATAGGTAAAGATACCCTCACATTAAGATTCGATCAAGTGAGAGTATCCTAAAGATAAAATCTAGATTATCTAAGAGAGAATGAGATTCTCTTGCAGTGGACTCCTTCATATACACTGCAGCAAGGTGGTGTATCTAAAAGGAAGAATCGTTAATTATTAGATATAATGCGATTAATAACAAGCCATGCAAACCTCCCAAAATTATTTTGAGGTCACGCATTGATTGCAGTGTGCAACACACTAAACCACGTCCCATCTAAATTGGTTAACAGAACTCTATACGAGTTGTGGAAAGGCAATAGTCTCAATTTATCTTATATGAAAGCTTGGGGTCATAACGCTTATTTGAAGCACCTTAAATCGGATAAGTTTGAGACTAAATCCGATAAATATATATTTGTGGGATATTCAAAGGAGACATTTGAATATAAATTCTATTATCATAAAGAAAGTCTTCATTTTACGACATATCATCTTCTTAGAGAAAATGTTTACTCTATGAGAGGATAGTGGGAGTAAAATAGAATTTGAAAGAGTTCAAGAGTCCACAGATATAGTTAACCAAGTAGATAAATCTGAGTTTGATCCCATATTTGATATGGGACATACTTTGGATCAGGAAGTAAAGACTCATGAAGACATGACAGCTCTATGTGAATCTAGTAGGATAATTCGACCTTCAAGAAGGTGCGAATCCATGATCATTAATCAGGTATTAGTGATCCAGGATAATGAACCTGCTAGTTGCAACAAAATAAAGTCAAGTGTTGACTTAAAAGAGATAGCAAGAGGCCATGAAACTCGAGATGAACTCGACGTATGTGAACAAGGTTTGGACCTTGATCAAGCCTCTTGATGGAATAAAACCCATAAGTTTTTGTAAATAGTTTACAATGAAAAGGTTGATATGGATGGAAATATCCATATATACAAAGCAACGCTAGAAGCAAAGGTTAAGCGTTGACCTTGGTGAAACCTTTCTCTGTAGCCTTTCTGAAGTCCATTCAAATTTTGTTTGCAATAGTTGCATACAATGACTATAGGTTAAGAGAAGTCTCTTGGAGCTAAAATCTTCGATTTGATGGAAAAGTCAAAGTGTTTGATTTTATCAAAATTTGAAGACGAATTGCGTGTTTACAAGAAGATAGTGGGAGCATTGTCGAATTGCTAATATTATAGAAAACGACATTCCTATGTTTCAATCGTTGAAATAATGGTTGTTAAAGGATTTATTCTTGAACGATCTGGGATAAGCAACTTGATTTATAGAGGTAGATCTAGAAGATTATTTAACTCATCACAATTTACATAGATGAAATCTTGAGAAGATTTCATATGGAGAAACTGGTTTACTCTTAAGCGGTTTGTTGGAAAGGTTCCAAACGTGAAACAACGTTGATTCAATAATAGAAACCTAATACATGATTACTTCAGAAGTAGCAAAGAGTTGCAATCTGGATCATGATGTTCATAAATGAACTTGGAGTAGTTTCTGATATTATTGATCACATATCATTGTATTGTGATAACAATATAGCCACTGCGAAAGCAAACGAACTAAGGTCTCATCAATGATTCAAATATGTATTAAGGCGGTATAATCTCATCAGAGAGATAATACATAGAAATAACGTAAAGTAAAGAAAAGAACAAATTTTCATATTTAACAATATTGTAGATCCACTGACAAAGAGTTGTCGTAGCATAAACATGATTGTCATGTAGACTTGTGATATTGGATACATAAGTGATTGGATCTAGTGCAAGTGGGAGTTTGTAAGTATTATGCCCTAGGTCCAATCAACTTTGGATATAAATACTTTTGATATATAATTAATGCAATTTAATGGCAGATCTATTATTTAATTAATAGACAATTAAATAAATAATAGAGTCCATAGATTCAAATCTTCGTAATTTGTTAATTACAAGGAGTTTTGATTGTGAGATACAAATTACATCTTAGGTAGCAGGAGATTATGATCTGCGTTTCATTCAATTAAGTCGATGATGAAATCCTTGGCCAAAGTGTACTCATAAGTCGAAAAGAAGTTTTTGACTTATATTGACTTAATAGTGGACTGAAAGATATGATCGATAATCGAGATTGACACACTTCCATATCTCGTAATTGATCAGATCATATTGACGAAAGGATTATAGTTTCACGGTAAACAAACGAGTTTGGTTTTGTCATACCACGTGACATTTTCCGTCACATATATTGCCCTGACACATTGCTAGATGTCAATCTGGGACGGCGAGTTGAATCGACGATAAATTAAAAGGGTGCTTTAATATATCAATTTTGATTAGATCAAAATAATATTTCACGTCGTTAGGCATCGTAATCGGGAGCCTGATGGGTCACACACAAAAGAGAATTGGAAGATTGCAAATTATCAATTAATTAATTTAACAGTCGTTGGATAAATTAATTAATTGATTTGGTTATTTATAGGCCCGAATTAATTAATTAGATTAATTAATTCACGGACTGAATTTAATTAAATGGATTAATTAAATATTGGATCGGACCGGGCCCGTTTGGGTTTATATAAATACATAGCTAGGGTTTGAGGTCCATATGTTTTTCATTATTCTTACTGGCACAAGAAGAAAAACCCTAGTAGCTGCAATCTTATTCTCTGTGTGGATCACCGTTGGAGGCTGGACAATTGGACAGCTGTGGGAGGGGAATCGAGATTGCTGAAACGAAAAGAAAAGTAAAAGGTTTGCATAATTCATCGAAGGTACAATCTTTATCACGATTTCTATCTAAACACAAAGGGATCCTCGGTGGGAATCGAAATAATTTTAATTTTTCGCCGTGCATGTATAAGTAGATTCCCAACAGAATGTTTATAGAGTGTTTTGTTCATGGGAAGCTTACAATTTATGTTCACTGTCTATCTTTGGAGGTTTGTTTTACAGTAACCTCTCTTCAAACGTGTCAAGTGTTGAATCGGACCTTAATAATTATCATTTTTGGCATTTTTCTTTTTGTGGGTAAATTTCTTATGTTATCATATAGACATGATCAGTTTGTTTCATGAAATATCTTTTTTTTTGGAACTCGAGTAGCTATGTTTGCTTGACTTTTTGTTGCTCATTTTGTATATCATTTTGTATTTGCCTAAATATTTCTTCTCTAATTGTATGACACTAGTTCTAATGGAAGATTTAACGCAAGAAAATGACAAGGTTCAAGGAAAAGGTACTGAAAAATATGAGAAATGGACGTCGGAAGAAAGCAATGAGCTTTTAAAACTCATCGTTGATGCTGCCACACGTGGTTGGCGTGATAGTAATGGTCTGTTGAGCAAGATAACCGTAGAAAAACATATACTTTCTCATCTTAACCAAAAACTTGGGATTGAAAAGACTTATGCCCAGTATAAAAGTCGTGTGGAATGGTTTAAAAAACAGTCAAGTATTCTAAGCTTAGGCGTCATAACTATGGGTTTAGATGGGATCATGTGATGAAGAAATTCACTGTGAGTGATGAAGTATGGGACGATTACTTTATGGTGAGCTTCCTTTATTACTTGATTTAGAAACATATGAAATTTGAGTTATTGGTTAGTGAAGTGTATGATTCATATATTAGCACTCATACATATTTTTTTTCTTTAATAGTCACATCCTGAAGATAAAAGTTATTGCACAGACACTTTTCCAGACAATGAGGATTTGAGAATTTTAGTTGGAAGTGGGACGGCTATTGGAACAAACTCAATTGCATTAGGGGATGATACTGATGCAAGAACTTTTTATACTGAAGAAAGAAGAGTTAGTGACAGTTTAATAGACGACTTCATGTATGATCCTGATACTGAAACATTTATAGTAACCGATAAGCAAGATTTTATAAGTTCAGAGGTTTCCCCACCAATTCGAAAACGAAGTAGAACAGAATTTGAAGCGAAATCTAGTTCGTTTGAGCCCAAAAGCACTCAATTAGACATTATAGACAAACTTGCTAGTACAGTTGGCAAGATCACTCAAGCAATTGAATCAATTGACACCAGAGAGCCTAATTGTTGGAACATTATCAAAGAGATTCAAAACTTGGATGATGATGATCGTTTTAAGGTCCTTGATTTGCTTAATACAAATGTTGACACATAAAAAATTCAGCCCAAATCGAACACCCCAAGGAGTGAAGCCCAATTGGAGAATCCCCAAATCAGACAGCCCAAAGAACGAAGCCCAATCAAACAAATCAAGATGAAGGCCCAAATAAGGAGGCCCAAGAACGCGGTAACGCCATCGCCCAAGTTTGCAAGTCGCCTAGAATCTGAGCGAATGGAGTGTCATACAGTCACCCAAAGCTGTTACTCTATTCTTGCCCAAACCTTCAAGTCGCCCAAGGTATTAACAAAACATAACGCATCGTGGTTATCAAAAAGTGCAGTTATCAAAGCAGTTATTAAAGCAGCCCTATCACGTTCCACGATTCAAGGAATTCAATCGAAAGCGGTTGAACGATGAAGGGTAATGGCAGCAGTTAAAAGACAGTTTTCATGACAAGGTGGCCATTACGAAGAAAGTGGGTAGTTATAGGACGATCAAGCAGTTTTTAGAGTAGTTGATCACAAAGAGATCGTCTATGAAGTATAAAAGGGAGAAAAGACATAGAAGCAAAGGACCGAATCCAAAACTCTCGAACAGAGAATATGTAATTTTCATTTCCTTAGCTTTTAGACTTAAACACTTTTCTTTCAGTAACTCATGTGCTTGCGCCCCTTGGAGGCACGTTGATTTTCATTTCCAATTGTAAAGTCATCGCCAATAAAAGAACACCCCTTTTTGGGACTTTGTCTCAAGAGGTTTGTCCCTTACACAATCGTCTGATCCCTTTTAATTGTTAGCAACTAACCCGCGCGAAACAATTTGGCACGCCCAGTGGGACAATGGTGTTAGGTGTTGAAAGTACAAAAGGGAAAACAATATGCCTCAGAGATCCGATAAGGAAGCAGCAAGTCAGGGAGGAATCCAGTTTGTAATCGAGCGATATGAGGAGCAACATGCCTCTCCACGAACAGATGGACAAAATTAGAGCAGTAACAGTCGTTACGAACCAATGACGGAGTTGAGACCTCGAACCATGCGTGCATTACTTGGAGAACTCACGCAAGAGGTCATTAAATAGGTAAATCTTCGAAGTATTCATAATATGGAAAGATTTACACAAAATGGGAATGTACACTATCACAACATGGCCAAACAACTAAAGACGTTGAACGAAATGATGAATAAGTTAGTAGGCCAAATATGTCAACTGGCTATACCTCTTAAAAATCACTTTCAAACTAGGACGATCGTGGGACATAATCCCTCGGTCCTAAATCCGAGTCAAGGGGTAGAACCGCTTTCTGGTCCATCTACTTCAAACCAAGGAGGTACTACAGTGCCAAATCAAAGCAATGGTAGTGTTATGCCTAACCTGGGGGGTAATCCAAACGTGAGAGATAATGTCCTAAACAATGGACAGAATATTCCACGTGGTGACGAAGGAGTAGATGTTCAGGCTAATGGTAATGGCCCTAATCATGGTAATTTTGTTGCCAATCAAGGACCAAACATCAGGCCTCATGCGAATCAACTGGTTAACCAACCTATAGGAATTCCATATGACCCCAACGTCATGTTGAGGAACCAGATTATGGAAATCGTACAGGATCAGATGGCTTTTGGGGTACGTCCCATCATTAGGCCGACGTACACAAAGCCATATCCTGATTGGGTAGACCAAGCATATCCATGGCCTAGAGGATACAAAGTGCCAGAATTCTCACTGTTTACCGGTTTAGGAGAGGTGTTTACTCTAGAACACATAGGGCGATTCACATTGCAAAGTGGTGATGTAACCGATTACCATAAAATGAGACTTTTCCCAAGTTCGTTAACAGGAGTAGCTTTCTCCTGGTTCATCAACTTGCCAGCGAACTCTGTTCAAACATGGCAACAATTGGAACAGTTGTTTCACGCTCAGTTTTATAAAACTGAGTCTGAGGTCACTTTGGCCGATTTGACGAATTTACGTCAAATGCCAAATGAATGGGCAGAAAGTTTTCTCCAAAGGTTCAAGACAGCAAGAAGCAAGTGTTTTGTACCTCTGCCCGAGAAAGAATTTGTCAAGATCGCTCAAGGCTGCTTGAGCTTTAATTTAAAAAAGAAGTTCCAGGACAAGGAATTCCCTGACCTTTTCCAATTGAGTGCGAATGTAATTAGGTATGAGCGACTGATAAGAGAGGAGGAACAAATGAAAAATTCTAGTAAAGGGACTTATTACAAAGACCCAAATTTTGTCGTTCATACCATCGACGACGAGTCATACGATCAGGCCGAAATGTGTTTGGCCGAATTGGTCAAAGGGGATACATATAATTGTCCCATAATGGCCAAGCCTAGACCATCGGGCAGAAATGAGCCCATAAAGGATGGAAACATAAAGGCTAGAACGTTCTCGTTCGACGTGACCAAAGCTGACCTTATATTCGATAAATTATATAAGGATAAGCAGATAAAGTTGAGCGATAATCACAAATTGCCAAACCCTGAACAAATTAAGGGTAAAAAATATTGTAAGTGGCATAATGCATGGTCACATTTGACTAACAATTGCTTGATTTTCCGTCATGTATTGCAGGATGCCATTGAATCAGGACGAATTACGTTCGATGATAAGAAAAAGATGGCAGTGGACGAGAATCCTTTCTCATGGCCACTTGGAGTAAACATGGTAACATCTGGATTCAAGAACAAGTTACCAAAGTTCAAATTGGTTGTAGATGATGGAGAAGAAGATCCTAGACCACATCCCAGCGTAGAAGATCCTAGACCACATCCCAGCGTCTTTGAACGAATCAAGGGGAAAGAATCAAAAAAGGATGAAGACGTCTTGTGTGCAAGGTGTAAAAGAGAAGTGAATAGAAACACGGAGAAACCAGGGACATGGCAGCATCCTCATCGCCCTACCTTCTTCCCAAATATTCAGCCTGGTAGAGGGCGAGGTACATCATTCTATAGGGGATCGCCTTTTGAAAGGCAGTTCAGACCAGCAGATACTGGAAGAATATTTAGGCCGCAACCTCACCGGCCAAATGTATGGCATTCATTCCAGTACAGTGCAGGAAGGGTAATACCCTTCGATGAGATGACTAGGACCCAACAAAGGCGTTTCCAACGAAACTACGGACGGATGATAAGGCAGCAGCAAGGAATGCCACATCCTAAAGCGCCTATACTACTCAAGGTAGCCAATCAAAATGTCCTCAAAAATAACGAAGAGACTGGTACAGATGAATCAATGAAGGAACTGCCAGAAACTTCTTCTGGGAGATCAAAGTTTGAGCGGGACAGAAGGGAGGAAGAAGATCCAGATCAGCCCCTTGCTATCCAATTCGGTACGTTGCCTCCTGTAGTGGCCAATAATTACCTACTGGCCAATGAATTCAAGAATAACGAAAAAGAAGAAGAGGGGAAGACAACGAAGAAGAAGCTTGCGTGCTGGTATGTGAAGAAGGCCAGACTTCTAGGGAGGCCTACAACGACGAGGAGGACGATGGGATGACAGACATTGAAGAAGAAATCGACCTAGAAGCAGAAAGGAAAAAGAGAGGAGTATCGCGCAATACTCTGTTTAAGAAACTACATCAAGAAGGAGTTCACGAAGTAGACTTGTTAGGGAAACCATCTGGGCGTCCTTTTGATTTCTACGTACTGTACGGGACACCCAAAAGGAAGAAGAGAGT
>NC_036247.1:16416018-16431658 GCF_002742605.1 Olea europaea var. sylvestris | reverse complement strand
TTAGACATAACTATAGGTACGACTACTAGGACCACTGTCTTCTTTGTAATAGATGGCCCTACTAGTTACAATGTGCTCCTAGGAAGAGATTGGATACATGGAAGTCGCTGTATACCCTCGTCGCTCCATCAATGCCTGATCTTTTGGAATGAAAAAGGCGAAGCAGAGGTGGTACAGGCCGATCATAGGCCTTTTGTCGCAGAAGCAAACTCGGTGGAAAAGTTCATGTACGAAGGAAACTATAGACCTGTCAGAGTAGTACAAGACGGGAAAGAAACTCAGGTTATCGCGCAAAGCGAAGAACCATTCTTAGTAGACGCACTCACTGAGATGTTCAAATAGATGAGGCCAAATATAGTGGCCCTGGAAGAGCCAGTAATTGGCAAAAGAATAATTAAGGAGTCTTGAATGGACTTTAAGTTACAAAAGCAAATGGCAAACATTCAGGCCTTCAAAGCCAGACAGATAGCTTTCAATAAGGAATGCAATGACAAGGCGAAGGAAGAGACTGCCCTAAAAGCGCTGAAGGACAAGTTGGCAATATTCGAGTTAGAGCAAAGCATTGGCTGAGAAGTCAAGAAGGTGGACTGTTTGGAAGAGGAAGTATTTACAAGAGAACTGGACGACGAAGTGATGCGGATTGCCAAACCTAGATACGCTGAAGCACAAGACCCTCTGATCAAAGTAAATATTGGCGATGAAGGAGAAGATCACCCAACGTTCATCAGCCAAATGCTCGACCAAGAGGTTAGTAACAAATTAATCACTTTGTTAAAAGAGTACAAAGATTATTTTGCTTGGGAATATGAACAAATGCCTGGTTTAGATAGAGATTTGGTGGAACATAGGTTACCAACTAAGCCTAATTTTAAACCTCATAGGCAACCTCCTAGGCGTTTTGCTCTTAATGTACTCCCTGAGATTAAGAAAGAGATAGAGCGATTATTGAAAGCAGGTTTTATAAGAACAGCCAGATAATATTGTGCCAGTACTAAAAAAGAATGGTAAACTAAGGGTGTGTATAGACTTTAGGAATTTAAATATAGCTACACCCAAAGATGAGTATCCAATGCCCACGGTGGATTCTTTAGTAGATTCAACTGCCGGACATGTCATGTACTCTTTCATGGATGGGTATTCAGGATACAATCAAATTTATATAGCTGAAGAAGACACACAAAACTGCCTTTAGATGCCCTGGGTCTCTAGGATGTTTTGAATGGATGGTTATACCTTTCGGCCTAAAAAATGCTGGGGTAACATATCAAAGGGCAATGAATTTAATCTTTCATGATATGATAGGCAAGTTTGTTGAGGTGTATGTAGACGACATAGTAGTCAAGTCCATTAAAGAAGAGGACCATTTCGAACAGTTACGATGTTCGTTTGAACGAATGAGGCAATATAAGCTAAAGTTGAATCCCTTGAAGTGTGCATTTGGTGTTAATGCAGGGAACTTTCTTGGTTTCTTAGTACACAAGAGAGGGATTGAACTTGATAAAAATAAAGCGAAGGCTATCTTAGAAGCCAAAACACCTAGCAACAAAAAGGAGTTGCAAAGGTTTCTAGGCCAAGTAAATTTTTTAAGACGCTTTATTTTCAACTGCGTAGGGTGAACTAAAGTCTTTTCGCCGCTATTAAAGCTGAAAAATCAAGACGAATTCGTCTGAAAAGAAGAACATCGAAAGGCTTTTGAAAGCCTGAAGACATATCTATCAAGTCCACCAGTGTTGGTGTCACCAATCCAAGGACGGCCAATGAAAGTGTATGTGTCGGCTAAAAAAGAATCAATAGCTGGAATGGTCGCACAGGAAGATCAATTTGGTGAAGAAAGGACAATTTACTACTTAAGTAGACGGTTAACGAAATGTGAATGTAATTACTCTGCTATTGAAAAATTGTGTCTTGCATTGTATTTCACATGTACAAAATTAAGGGCTTATTTATGGCCCGTAACCGTTTATTTAATTTCTAAAGTAAATTTAGTTAAGTATATGTTCTCGCGCCCTATTTTACATCAAAGGGTAGGTCTTTGGACACTAGCTTTATCAGAATTTGAAATACAATATATACCTCAAAAGGCAGTCAAAAATCAGGCTTTGGCTAACTTTCTAGCCGATCATCCATGCCTTGACATGCCTGAAGAAATCGAACTAGAAATCAATTCGTTCGAGTTAAAATCTTGGGTGTTGTATTTCGATGGGTCAAAAACCTCTAAAGGTGCAGGAGTAGGAGTAGCATTGATTAATCCTTTAGGGATTTGCTACAAGTTTGCATTCACCTTAGACAGAATGTGCACCAACAATCAGGCCGAATATGAAGCCTTAATTGTAGGCCTAGAACTAATGATAGATATGAGAGTAAGAAATGTGATCGTTCGGGGCGATTCTCAATTGGTGATACATCAATAGATCGGTGATTTTAAATGTCAAAGTGATTCCATTATTAGTCAATATGAGATCGCCCAAGAATTATTAGAGGAATTCGATCAAGTAGAACTTCAATGCATTAATAGGATATTTAACGACGTGGCAAATGAGTTAACCCAAATGGCTTCAGGGTACTCAAAGGTCTTGAATTGGAAGTCTACTTGTGAGTATGGAACCATATTGCCCGTAACTCAAAGAAGGGCGAGAAAAATTGAACTTCACTGTATACAAGATGGAGATGCAGTGGATTGGAGAACAGAGATTAAAGGGTTCCTTAAAGAACCTAATGGAGGGATTAGTAGGAAAACGAAGCTATGTTTGCTGAATTACACGCTAATAGATGAAGAGTTGTTTAAGAAACGCTCTGATGGTGTATTACTAAAGTGTGTAAGTTTGCAAGAAGCCAAGACGATCATGGCTGAAGTGCACGAAGGGATATGTGGAGCTCATCAAGCTGGCCAAAGGATGAGATGGTTAATTATTAGGAGTGGATATTTTTAGCCAAAAATGGGAGAACTATACGTTCAGTATGCAAAAAGTTGTTTAGCATGCCAAAAGCATGGTCCAATACAAAGGGCGCCAGCACGAGAGATGACACCTATTATTAAACATTGGCCGTTCAAAGGTTGGGCGATAGATCTGATAGGGAAGATCTACCTCCCATCGTCCAAGCAACATACTTTTGTTATAGTTGCAACCGACTATTTCACCAAATTGGTAGAGGCGGTACCTTTGAAAGAGATCACCCAGAAGAATGTTATAGAGTTTATCCGTGATCACATTATTTATAGGTTTGGAATTCCACAAACTTTAATGGTAGATCACGGAACATCTTTGAATGGGGATCAAGTGAACAAATTTTTGAGCAAGTTTGGGGTTAAATTAGTAAACTCCACACCATACTACGCTCAATCCAATGGACAAGTGGAATCTTCTAATAAGATTCTAAAAAATATCATCAAAAAGATGATAGATGAAAACGCTAGAAATTGGCACGAATGTTTGAACAAGGCCTTATGGGCCTATAGAACATCACCTCGGTCAAGTACCAAAGTTACTTCTTTCTAACTTGTTTATGGACAAGAGGCCGTTTTGCCTATGGAAATCAACGTGCAATCTATTAGAGTGTGCTTGCAACATAAGTTGAATGATGATGAGTATGCCGAATCACTAGTTCAAAATTTATTGAGTTTAGACGAATTGAAGTTGGACGTCTTAGATAGGTTGCAAGTTCAAAAGCAAAGAATGGCTAAGTTTTATAATAAAAAAGTTATAGCCGAGTCGTTCAGCCTGGGTGAACTAGTTTGGAAGATGATACTCCCTTTGGATAGCAAAGATATAAAGTATGGGAAGTGGTCGCCCAATTGGGAAGGACCATACAAAATAAACAGTGTGTTGCCTAATGAAAAGTACCACTTGGAAGATTTACACGGCACCAAGCACGTAAGATTCATTAACGGCAAATATTTGAAAAAATATGTTCCTTCTTTATGGGAATGTGAACAGATAAAAACATAACCAAACATTTTGAACGATCAAAAGATAATAAGGTTAGAGCGAAATACGTTCGAATAAAGTTCTTTATTATCAAACGTTCATTACAAGAATACAAAAGATACAAATAATGGATGTGCTACAAAATACAACTAAAGTAAGATGATCTCCCGGTTGATCGCTGAGTAAGCTTCACACCGCCTTCCTAAATGCATCGCTGCAATGGTGGGATTGTCGAGTAAGAGGGTGTACTGGCCTCACCACCTTCCTAAATGCATCGCTGCAATGGCGAGCAAAGAGGCTGAGAAGCACTCTCAGCAGGCAAGCTGAGAAGCACTCTCAGCAAGCAAAGCAGCCCACAAGCAGCCCAAAAATTGCCTTCCATCATTGACTCCTTGTGAAGAACAAAGAGACGGTGGAAAGAATTTTGCAGGAAAGAACTTCGCTGCTGGCCAGAAAATATTTCCTATACCTCCCATACCAAAGGTGACATCAAGGTAAATAGTAAGGTGGGCGGACTAGATAGTCCATTTTTGGATCAGATTGATCGTCAAAATGCCAAGAAATGGCAGCAAATTGGTTTCGAAGAAGAAAATGAAGAGATGAAGATAGAAGATGAAAAATGCAAAGCATTTATAGGGGTGAAGATGAAGAGACAGAATATGAACAGCCACATTTCTGTCTAATAAACGGAATTAAATAGTCCAAAGTCTTGGGAAAAGCGTTGGAAATATCAAAAGGAAATGGGCAAGATTCTTAGTGCAAAGCAGTTAAGTGCTTAAAGAATTGATGACTAAAAAATAAACGTCAAATAAATGCACAAGAAGTTAATGTTCATTAATGATGAACAAAGTTACAAAGGGAAAAATCGAATTACAAAAGAAAAAAAGACATCATATGTCTTAATTACAGTCTACCCCATACGAAACGAATTCGTTCCCTAAGTTTTTCCCAATCCTCGTTCTGCCGAGAGGAAGTGATGTTCAATTCAGCCGCGACATCATCATCAACTTCCAACTTCTTGTACTGCTCGACCAAGGACTTAGTTCGCTCAATTCCCTGGGAGGCGTTGAGCTTTTTGGCAGCCATTCTCGCCCTGCAGTTGTCCATTTTGGCTTGAAGTTCCCTCATCTGAGCAGCCAAACTAACCATCAAAGAGTCTTCAACCATGACTTCGGAGGAGATTTCTTTCAACTCGTCCTCAGCCTTGTTAATCTCCATACGCAAAGACTCTTTCTCAGCTACGGTTCGAAGATATTAAGTACGCTTGGCCTTTAGTTCAGCATTCTTGGCCAGCATAGAAAGGACCTCGGAATGGATGACCTTCAACGTGGCTTTAAAATCGGCAGAAAGATTGAGCGACGGAAGCGTCAGTGCTTGCTCCAACTTCGCACTCAAGTGCTCAAGTTCATCCTTGTGTCTGGCAGCACTAGCCTTTCCAATATCCATATCCATGAAGGATACATACTCAAATACCGACTCCTTGAGGAACTTCAAATCTTCCTCTAAAGAAGCAGCAGGACGATTAGATGGAGCAGGGCGAGACGTTTGGACTTGCCCCCAAGAAGCGAACAAGTCTTGGATGGAAAGCACAATCCTGTCAGCATCCTGCAAAGGAAATTGTCAATACTAAAGATGCTCACTATAACGAACAAAATAGAAATAGAAGTGAAGCAAAGACTACCTCATCAACAATCGTGGAAGATGGCATGCCCTCAACCAAGTCTGCCACCAACGACTCCTCCATTCGTGAGGACTTTCCCTTGTCTGAGCGAGAAGATGTTGCCACAACGGGCGGACTCCTAGGAGTATCTACAAAACTCAAGAGCAACAAATCAGAAACCAACAGCATGAGCAAAGGTAAGACATCAAAAAACTGAATTACCTTCTGCTTCGATGTTTGGGGGGTTGACGCTCTGGGAAGAAGGTGACTCATCCATGGGTTGTGATGACGACTCTAGGATTGAAGATGTCTCTTTAAGCGTAGTCCCCTCATCAACCGTTTTGGATGAAGTAGCCTCAGCAGAGGATGATGGAGCAGGAGTTGTCGATGCCAAAGCCTTTGAAGGAGAGGCTGAGCTTTTCTGAAAAGTCCAAAAGATCATCAGCACACAGAAAAGTTTCAAATATAGGAAAATATACTTGTAAGTAAACCAATTTAATTACCTTCCTCCTGACGATAAGAGGGGCATCATCATCATCATCAACATCATCCTCCAGAATGGGAGATGCTGAGGCTGGCCGTTTACGGCTTGGAGCACTCTTGGCCATAGTAGGCTTGGCAGGGAGAGAAGAAGATGGACGAGCAGACTGTTTAGTGCGACGAGAAGGAGAGGGGCTCCGAACAGACAAAGGAGTGACCAAAACAGGAGGAGGAGAAGAAATGCTCGGTTGGTCTAATGAATGAAAGGCACGATTGGCATCAGTCGCAAATAATCTGCGCTTCACCGACGGCCAGAGTTGTTCAAAAAGAGGGTGAATGGTGTGGCTAGAATTGAAGGGGGCCAATGAAAAATGACTGGTTAAAAGAAGATTACGAGCATCTATGGCCTCTGCCTCCGCCTTAGTAATGATAGAAAACGGTCAACTAAGTTCCTTGAATAGCAAGGAGAAACAGGCCAAGTTTGGCCAAAACCAAGCTGACGAGCAAAAAATTGGGGAGCATAAATCTCTACCCCCGCTTTGGCATTGGTCCCAGTTAGAATATCATGAAATAGCTCCCTCCCGGTTAAAAACTGGATCCAAATGAGCAAGGAGGTGCTTGGGTTATCTATAGTGGAAGGGGGATGTACATAGTTTGGAGTCAAAAAAGGAGGAAAAGGAAAAAAGGAAGGGATTGAATCCAAAGAATAAAAGAATGAAAAAATGTCCTTTCTGGACATATTTACAGGAGTTAAGGGCTCCATGGCTAGCCCATAACAGCTAGCATAAGGGCGAGAAATGGATGGAGCACCAAGCGATGGAAAATAGGATCTCAACCATAGTTGAGTGAACCAAAGAGGTCCACTGTCAGTGGGAGATGCACCATTCTTCAATTGAGTTTGAAGAGAAGCCATGCCTCTATAAAGGGTAGCCAAAAATAAAGAACATAAATTCAAAGGCCTGCCACGCGCCAATTCGTGCGCTATGGGTAAATAACTCAGAGAGGGCTTTATACTTGGCATGCACAAAACATATTTACAAAGCCAAACTAAAAGGAAGGCCACTCGCTCAGTATGGGTAGGCTCAGCGCTCGAATGATTGTGGAGGGTCTGTAGGCTTGAATAAGAATCGGTGTAGTTTCTACCAAATTTTGGGGCGCCACCAGAGACTAAGATACCAGGAAAAATGGTATCGCCCAAAGGTGGCAGATTCACTAGGGCGCCAACATCCCTTAAGGTAATAGACATGGGGCCAAGAGGGAAAATAAAGGTGTTATACTCAGAAGACCAAAAACTCAAAGCAATTGAAAAGAGTGCTGAATCAAAAGTAGGGGGACGGATAGAGATTTCCAACAAATCAGAAATTCTAGCGCTATCAAAAAGTGCATTGGTAGGACCATGACCCACAAGGCGAGCATGCTACCTACGAAAAGCTACATCAAATTTAGGCCAAGTGCGAATACCTCTTTCGCGAAGTGGCCACAGCGGCAGAGAGTTTAGAAAATGAGGGCCATGAGTGCAAGGAAACAGCTGACCCACCACCGCTTGTTCAACTGCCTCCGCATTGTTGAAAAAAGGACCCAAGTAAAACTCATTACGTCCAACGTCGGTGGGCGCGAGAAAGCTTGGGGTTATGTATGGGCGACTCAGAAGTCTCTGAAAGTCATCAAAATTAAAGGAATCGCTAGCTTGAGATTGTGAAGCAGCCATTCGAGAAGGAACGAAGCTTTTCAGGGTTACGTAGCAGGGAAGCAAAAGATGAACAGTGAATCGTGATGGAGACGCAAAAAATATGAGGCGTGGTTTGATGGCAGTAAAATGGCGTGTTTGGGGTTTATAAGGGTTTACAAAACGACGCACCTTTTCAAGTTATAGAAGGAAACAATGATTGAAATTCTTGGGAATTTCGAATGTTGCTGGAAACACAAAGTGAATATGGAAAAATTTAATAATTGTTATTAATTCTGCCATATTGGGGGGCAATTGTTGACACATAAAAAATTCAGCCCAAATCGAACAGCCCAAGGAGTGAAGCCCAATTGGAGAATCCCCAAATCAGACAGCCCAAAGAACGAAGCCCAATCAAACAAATCAAGATGAAGGCCCAAATAAGGAGGCCCAAGAACGCGGTAACGCCATCGTCCAAGTTTGCAAGTCGCCCAGAATCTGAGCGAATGGAGTGTCATACAGTTGCCCAGAGTTGTTACTCTATTTTCGTCCAATCCTTCAAGTCGCCCAAGGTATTAACAAAACATAACGCGTCCTGGTTATCAAAAAGTGCAGTTATCAAAGCAGTTATTAAAGCAGTCCTATCACGTTCCACGATTCAAGGAATTCAATCGAAAGCGGTTAAACGATGAAGGGTAATGGCAGCAGTTAAAAGGTGGCCATTACGAAGAAAGTGGGTAGTTATAGGACGATCAAGCAGTTTTTAGAGTAGTTGATCACAAAAAGATCGTCTATGAAGTATAAAAGGGAGAAAAGACATAGAAGCAAAGGACCGAATCCAAAACTCTCGAACAGAGAATATGTAATTTTCATTTCCTTAGCTTTTAGACTTAAACACTTTTCTTTCAGTAACTCGTGTGCTTGAGCCCCTTGGAGGCACGTTGTTTTTCATTTCCAATTGTAAAGTCATCGTCAATAAAAGAACACCCCTTTTTGGGACTTTGTCTCAAGAGGTTTGTTCCTTACACAATCGTCTGATCCCTTTTAATTGTTAGAGACTAACCCGCGCGAAACAACAAAATCAAAAAAATATGAGTTCTTGACCATGACGCTCGAAGAACGTTCTAAATGGATATCATTTAAATTAAATTGAGACTTTGTTTTTTTTTTTGATACAATTGGTAGTAACTTTTGAAGTTTTTGAATTGTTTTTTGTTTGATTTATTGGTTGTATTGTTTTGATATTTTATTACTTTCATGACAATCGATTCATTTTACGTCACATTATCATTATCTTTGCCTATGTATTAAATTTTTGTTCCTTCTATGTTTAGGTACTTCCATATATATAATGTCTAATGTTAACATACATGAAGATCACGAAAAAGAAGTGGATGAGAATGAAGAAGATGACTATAAGGAAGCATTATATGAAACCAGACGGTATTTATGGATGGCAATTCAAGCAATTCTCTACGTCATAAATGATCTTGTGAATAATATGCGTTGTGCACGTATTACACGTTCACTAACTAGGCGACCAAAAACTAGATATGGATATGATTATATACATAAAATATTAAAGGAGGATCCAGAAAACTTTCGACAAGTTTATAGAATGTATCCAGATATATTTCTAAAATTAAGCAATATCATTAGAGAAAAAACGCCCTTACAGAATACTAAGTATATTTGTGTTGAAGAGATGCTTGCAACGTTCCTACTTATTGTTGGTCAAAATACTAGATATTGCTTGATTCGTCAAAAATTTGGTCGATCACATTTCACTACTAGTTGAAGTTTCAACAAGATTTTACAGACATTAAACAAATTTGCGGTAGATATGATGGTCAAACCAGGATTCGTTGTGCCAGAAAAAATCAGGGAAAGTACAAGATTTTATCCTTACTTTAAAGTAAGTGACGAAATAAGAATTATTATAATTTTTATTTTATGTTTTCATTAGTGTTCTCGTGAATTTTTTGTACTGTTTTATTATTTTTAGGATTGTATTGGAGCTATTGATGGTACTTATATTCCAGCAATAGTAACTGGACATAATACAAGCAGTTACAGAAATTGTCATGGAACAATTTCTTAGAATGTTTTGGCCACTTGTAACTTTGATTTGGAATTTATATACGTGATTAGTGGGTGGGAGGGATTAGCACATGATTCTAAAGTGTTCAGTAATGCTTTAACAAGGAGAAATGGACTTAAAGTGCCACAAGGTACGACTTTATTATTTCATTTTTTCTTTTATCTTATTGTTTCATAATTACTTGTTAACTTTACAAGTATTTTATATTCAAGTAAATATTTTTGGGGAGACTGTGAATTTTCAAATCAACGTCAGTTTTTAACTCCTTTTCGAGGTGTCCGTTATCATCTTCAAGATTTTGGTGGTCAAGGTCGTGACCTTGAAAATACAAAAGAGTTGTTTAATCTTCGTCATGTTTCCTTGAGGAATGTAGTTGAGAGGATATTTGGTATATTTAAATCAAGATTCACAATTTTCAAAACAGCTCCTCCATTTCCATATCATACACAAGCTGAACTTGTATTAGCTTATGCATGATTACACAATTTTCTCTGGAAAGAATGTCGGTCCGATGAATTTCCAATCGAACCCGATAATGAAGATTATTCATCTTTTTCGATTAATGAGGGGGAAGACTTTGGACCATTTTTTGAGAGTCAAGAACAAGAAAGAGAGAATGCTAATGCGTGGAGGGCTTCTTCAGTAGCGGACTTGTGGAATGATGGAAATGTTTGATATATATATATATATATATATATCCCGATAATGAAGATTATTCATCTTTTTCGATTAATGAGGGGAAAGACTTTGGACCATTTTTTGAGAGTCAAGAACAAGAAAGAGAGAATGCTAATACGTGGAGGGCTTCTTCAGTAGCGGACTTGTGGAATGATGGAAATGTTTGATATATATATATATATTTGTTGATCATTACTAAAATACCTTTTTTTTCATATTTTTATTATTTGTTAATCTACTTGATATAAGACGAAAAAGTATTTTATGTTTGGTGAAATATTTGTTTTTTTTGGGAAAAAAATTGACATGAAAAATACGATTTATTACTTTACATTTTCGATTATATGAGTTGTGGATGATTTGAATATATAAGAAGTTAAATATATTACATTATATATGTTTAATATATTCTTTTAAAAAATATAAAATGTCTTCAAAAGTCTTCAAAAGTTTTTAAAAGTTTCTAGTAAAAGTCTCCACAAATCCAGGAAAAACTTTTATTAATTCCTACCAAATTCATAGAAATCACTTAAAATTCCACAAAGTCCACAAAAGTCACCCACTTTAAAAAATCTTTAAAAGTCCCAATTGAATATACCCCCTAGTCTTCCGCATGGGACCCTCCTTATGGGTGGGGTTCAATTAGGGGGCGGCCAGCCCCCCTGCTATTTTAGCAAAATCGGAGAACAAATTCACTGTTATACGACTTAGTCCGATTGATGGCGTAGTCAAAAAAAAAATTTTCTGATTAATAATTTAAAATGTATCTCGCCATTATTATCGTCTTGAAAAAGTTTTCCACGAAAAGGACGAAATTTAAAGCATACTTTGAAATATATGAGTTGACTCGACCGTCTTCAATCAAGTACCAATCATCCCCTATCCTTTATACACGGAATTTTTTTTTTAATAATTTGATCATTTGATGTGCCAAATTTTCTCTGACAAATAACAATGGCTTATGCTCTTTTTAACTCCATCTTCTTGATAATATTTCTCCTCCCTCTCTGCGCCTTTTCTCAAAACAATGGTACCATAACTGTGGGTACCTCTATTGTTGCAACAGAGAGATCCACTCCATGGCTTTCACCTTCTGGAGATTTCGCATTCGGGTTTCAGAAACTTCAAAGCAATGATATGTTTCAACTTGCTATATGGTATGATAAAATACCAAATAAAACCGTAGTATGGTATCCAAACGTTACAAATCCTATTTCAGGGGATTCGACGGTGGGGATTGATGCACAAAATGGGCTGGTGCTACGGGATCCTCAAGGCCGCGTTCTATGGAGTACTATTGATATTGTTGATGATGTTTCCCATGGATTTTTGAATGATACTGGAAATTTTGTTTTAGTGCGCAGTGATTCTGTTTCGATATGGGAAAGTTTCAATTATCCAAGTGATACACTGCTGCCTACGCAAATAATTGCGATTAATGATACGCTTGTTTCGCGGAAGTCTGAAACGAATTTCAGTCGAGGCAGATTTTATCTTCGCATGCTTAGCGATGGAAATTTAGTGCTTAATACTCGAAGTGTGCCGACGAATTCGGATTTTGATGATGAGTATTACAACAGTCAGTCTTCTGATCCTGCAAATGCATCAAATTCTGGTTATCAACTGGTCTTCAATGAAAGGGGTTCGCTTTATGTATTGAGGAGAAACGGAGAACGAACAGACCTAACGACGAAGCGCTCAATTCCGACAACTTCGGATCATTATTATAGGGCAATTCTTGATTTTGATGGAGTTTTCAGAACGTATTATTATCCAAGGAGTTCCAGTGGCGATCAAGAGTGGACTGTAGCTGAATATTGGCCATTAAACATATGCATGGAAATCAACGGACAGAAAGGCAGCGGGGCTTGTGGGTATAACAGTGTCTGCAGACTCGAAAATGGAAAACCAATATGCGAATGCCCTCTAGGTTTTTATTTGTCTGAACCGAACGACCCGTTTAGTGATTGCAATCCCAAGTTTATTCCAATCTGTGGTGAAGATGATCAGAAGGGTTCTGCCGAAGACGTATATGAAATGTCGGAGGTTTCGGATACTGATTGGCCATTTTCGGATTTTGAGCAACTAGCCCCTTTCACAGAAAATGACTGTAAAAATGCCTGCCTGAACGATTGTTTATGTGCTGTTTCCATTTACAGGAATAATAGCTGCTGGAAGAAGAAGCTGCCACTGTCTAATGGAAGACTTTACACAGCAATTAATGCAAAGGCTTTTTTCAAGTTCAGGAAAGGTAATATTCCTGTACAAGGGTCGAATTTTCCAACTCCAGAAAAAAAGAAAAAGGACCGGGGAACATTGATACTTGTGGGATCGGTGCTCTTGGGCAGCTCTCTGTTCGTAAACTTCATGTTTGTAGGTGCAGCTTGTCTAGGATTTTTCCTTATTTACAACAAAAAAATCACAAATTTCCGTCCAGTTCATGATACAGGAGTAGTGAATTTGCGGTGTTTTACTTATAAAGAGCTTGCACAAGCTACGGACGGGTTCAAGGAAGAACTGGGGAGAGGTGCTTTTGGAATTGTCTACAAAGGGGTAATGCCAACGGGCTCCAATAGCACCATTGCAGTGAAAAAGCTGGATAGAGTGGCCCAAGATACTGAGAAAGAATTCAAAACAGAAGTGAATGTCATAGGCCAAACTCATCATAAGAATTTGGTCCGCCTGCTTGGATTTTGTGAAGAGGGTCCTCATCGGATGTTGGTGTATGAGTACATGAACAATGGAACTCTAGCAAGTTTCCTTTTTGGTGATCTGAAACCAAATTGGAATCGAAGGATTCAAATTGCACGGGGAATAGCCAGGGGACTTGCGTACTTACACGAAGAATGCAGCACCCAAATCATCCACTGCGACATCAAGCCTCAGAATATACTTCTTGATGAATATTTTAATGCTCGGATTTCAGACTTCGGATTAGCAAAACTTCTGATGATGAATCAGAGTCGTACCCTCACTAATATCAGAGGTACAAAAGGGTATGTTGCTCCCGAATGGTTTAGAAACACTCAAGTCACCGTGAAAGTTGATGTTTATAGCTTCGGAGTTTTACTACTAGAGATCATTACATGCAGAAAAAGCCTGATAGATTTGGAATTTGGAGAGGGAGAAAATCCAATTCTTACAGATTGGGTTTGGGACTGCTTTCAGGATGGAACGCTAGATACTTTGGTTAAAAATGACACTGAAGCTTTAAACGACAAGAAAAGACTAGAGACGTTTGTGATGGTTGGAATTTGGTGTATTCAAGAAGATTCATCTCTGAGGCCAACCATGAGAAAAGTTAGCCAAATGCTTGAGGGAACTCTTGAAGTTAATATTCCCCCTTGCCCATCTCCTTTCGCTTGAACTGGTTAAGATATTAAAAACTTGTCCGTTACAGTGCTTTTTCTTATAACTTTCTGGTCAGTAATTTTCATCTCGAAGTCATCAGCCTTTAATTTAGCTATAATTTTTCAAATATTTATGTTTTTTGTTACCTGCAAGATGATACACTTACTATTGTTGTTGGTAAGGAGACCTGCCTCTGGATTAATCGGTCTTCCACAATATAGAAGTATATCTTGATGAGAAAGTGTTATCTATTGTTGGCTCCTCTACTTGTACGTTTATGTTCACATATATTGAATTCCCTTGTTGCATATCATTGAAGTTAAATTACCCCGTATTATTTTATAAAGTTGCTGCTAACTTCATTCCTAGATAGGCATAAATGATGCTGTTCGAAAAATCATCTCCACTAATTTAATTTACCGAATAACTGTAAAGGAAAGGATTTTTTTCATATTATTATTATTATTTTTTTTTTTAAAGCATTGAATCTGTAAAATAAAGAGTATTATCATGCATCTCTTGGAGATGTAATAATATCCTTTCTAGTTCAAACTTGACAGGTGAGAAATTATTATACTATTAGGTGGGAAAGGAAAAGAAAGAATGCAAAAGTTGTATATTGAAAAAAAAGGGTTTGCAATGAAATAACTGAGAAAAGGTGCGAAAATTGTAAAAGGAAATGGAAGAACGAGAAAGTCATAAATTCAGAAGAAGGTGTCACAAATGATAGGGAAATGGGAGGTTGCATGAAAATGGTGGAAGGAAAAGCAAGAACGAAAAAGTCAAAAATGGAAAAGATTGGATTGCAACAAAACGATAGAGAAATATGAGGTTGCATCCAAATGGTGAAAGTCATTGTTAATAAAGTTATACGCATACCTAATTACAAAAATAGGCATTTCATATGGAAAAAAAATTGAAAGTGAATATCACACACTTTGGATATTATAAGTCATGCCGTGTTGTGTCTCCCATTCCGTTTGGTCTTGAATATATTTATATGTTTATATTTGTCCAATTGTGGCCCTATTTTATTCCAAATATATTTCTCTCTCTCTCTCTCTCTCTCTCTCTTCTTTTCAATCACACATTTTTTTAATACAATAATATTATCAGTAAATTCAAAATTTTTTCTTATTTTTTAATCACACATTCTTCATAAATCTATTATTTCAAAATACATTTTACACAAAAAGGCTCAAACATGCTTTGTATATGAAATATTGTGTTGTTGTTCATTGATCCACCTGTTTTTGTAAATTCAATTGTCCACATCTTCCTGTTTAGCTTTCATCATCAATGATGACATTGATATTTCAAAATTCCACAAAATTCAGCGTGATATTAGTTGCTACTCTTACATTAATGACACAGTCTTCAAACCATCTACCAGGAAAATCTCTCATTTTCACAACTCCTCCTCTTTCTATTTTGACCAAGAATATGATTTTGTTTCCTCCCTCTATCAAAAAAGAAAAATTGAATCTGACAACATTAGCCATCTCAATTGCTCTACCTTAATAAACAAAATCACCATATTATCTTTAATAAACCATCCTCTCAGTGCAAGGAATGGAAGAACAAAGGTCTTTGGAGTTCCTCCCAATCAAGAATTGGGCCTTCGTCGAAATGAAATACCTGGAGAGAGGAAAGAAAATGTTCTCTCTCTCTCTCTCTCTCTCTCTTTTTTTTTTTTTTTTTTTTTTTTTTTTTTTTTTTTTAAAAAAATTTTTAAAAAGGGACAAATTTCCAAAAAAAAAAAAAATTAAAAAATTCAC
>NC_036247.1:16390031-16415927 GCF_002742605.1 Olea europaea var. sylvestris | reverse complement strand
CAACAAAACGATAGAGAAATATGAGGTTGCATCCAAATGGTGAAAGTCATTGTTAATAAAGTTATACGCATACCTAATTACAAAAATAGGCATTTCATATGGAAAAAAAATTGAAAGTGAATATCACACACTTTGGATATTATAAGTCATGCCGTGTTGTGTCTCCCATTCCGTTTGGTCTTGAATATATTTATATGTTTATATTTGTCCAACTGTGGCCCTATTTTATTCCAAATATATTTCTCTCTCTCTCTCTCTCTCTTCAATCACACATTTTTTTAATACAATAATATTATCAGTAAATTCAAAATTTTTTCTTATTTTTTAATCACACATTCTTCATAAATCTATTATTTCAAAATACATTTTACACAAAAAGGCTCAAACATGCTCTGTATATGAAATATTGTGGTGTTGTTCATTGATCCACCTGTTTTTGTAAATTCAATTGTCCACATCTTCCTGTTTAGCTTTCATCATCAATGATGACATTGATATTTCAAAATTCCACAAAATTCAGCGTGATATTAGTTGCTACTCTTACATTAATGACACAGTCTTCAAACCATCTACCAGGAAAATCTCTCATTTTCACAACTCCTCCTCTTTCTATTTTGACCAAGAATATGATTTTGTTTCCTCCCTCTATCAAAAAAGAAAAATTGAATCTGACAACATTAGCCATCTCAATTGCTCTACCTTAATAAACAAAATCACCATATTATCTTTAATAAACCATCCTCTCAGTGCAAGGAATGGAAGAACAAAGGTCTTTGGAGTTCCTCCCAATCAAGAATTGGGCCTTACTCGAAATGAAATAACTGGAGAGAGGAGAGAAAATGTTCTCTCTTTTTTTTCTTTTTTTTTTTTTATTTGTAAATAGATTCAGTGAAGACAAGGCGGGGCCTGTACTGCCATCGGTGCATTGATCTTTGATGGGTGATGTGGTCAAATAATTTTTTTTTTATTAATAATTTAAGATGTATCTCGTAATTATCATCGTAAATATACAAGTCTTGAAAAAGTTTTTCACACAAGGACAAAATTTAAAGCATACCGAGAAAGTATGAGTTGGCTCGAAAGTTTTACAATCATCCCCCATCCTCTATGCATGGAAATTCTTTTTGATAATTTTATGTGCCAAATTTGCTTTAACAAAATAACAATGGCTTATGCTCTCTTTAACTTCATCTTCATTTTCATCTTCTCGATAATATTTCTCCTCCCATTCTGCACCTTTTCTCAAAACAATGGTAACATAACTGTGGGTAACTTTCTGTTTGCAACAGAGGGGTCCACTCCATGGCTTTCACGTCATGGAGATTTCGCGTTTGGATTTCAGGAACTTCAAAACAATGATATGTTTCAACTTGCTATATGGTATAATAAAATACCGGATAAAACCGTAGTATGGTATCCAAACGTTACCGTAGAAACAAAAATAGCAGAAAGAAATGCCAGAAAAAATTGTTGTAATGAACAATGAATGAAGTTTGTTGTGGAAGATAATTTATTTCATTGATACGAGCTGATTAAATACAAGAAGAAAAGATCATGTTTACAGATATTTCTACATAAAAAGCTTAATAATTAATAGTTTTATTTGCTACTGATATTTCTGGATTTAAGGAACCAACTACCACTGACTCAGTAAACAAAATAATTTCAAAATAAATTAAAGAAAAGATAAACTCAATCAATTATTCCATAAAATCAGCTACCTAAAACCTCAATAATTCAACACTCCTCATTGAGACTTTTCCTTGAAACTACCAGCTTGCATCTTAATTCCTCGAACATACTCTTGGATAGTGACTTAGTAAGGATATCTACAATCTGCATCTCAGACTTGCAATTCAGCAATGTAATCTCTTGATTCTTTTCTGCTTCTCTAATGGAATGATATTTAACTTTGTTTGTGTGGTAGTGATTTTGAGAATTGATTTTTTAACCGTTGGAGAGAAAAGTAGATCCTACTTGTGAGAGAAATGGTAAAAAATGACAATTTGAATAGTGAAATAATGGTCAAAATTTGATTTTCTTGGGGTGAAAAATCAATACCAAATATCCCCATAAATTATTTTTTGTAGGACAATAATGATGAATATGGTGGAGTTTAGGAGAAACAAGAGAAAATGGACCAAAATGGAAGAAAACCAAAGTTTAGGGATAAAGTGCAAATAGAAGATGACCTGGAAGTAGAAATGAAGATGTGAAAGAGTGAAGAACCAATTTTGTGAAGACATGAATTATTGGAGAAGAAGAAATGAGAAAAGAGGTTAAGAAACAAGGAAACAGAGTTCGGGGACTAAAATGCAACTTTTGGAATCTTATCAACACTATGCAGTCACATAGTAGGCTTTTCCATGCGGTCGCATGGTGATTTTTGCAAGTTTCAAGGCCCAACTCTATTGAACTATGCTAGTTTCCTTATTTGATTCAAATTATAATAAAAACAAATCTTGAGACGTTTTTTAAAGACTGAGGGTTGTCCCTTAGTGTTCATGAAGCATTATATCACATTCGTGGAGGTTTTGGAGCATAGAAGGAGTCAAAAAACACGGAAAACTATTCCAAAACTCTAAAGATTCAATTGAAGACTTTTTTGGGTGATGTCATTTCTTCTTCTTCTTCTTCTTCTTCTTTTTTTTTTTTTTTTTTTTCCTAATATGCTAGGCTAGATTTATTTATGCTAGGAGAACAATGAACAATGTAATATGAATTTTTAATCTTTAGTTTTACATATTTGACATGAAAAATATGTTTTTGGATATTGAACGATTTATATGATTTTATCTTCTTCACAATTATTGTGCATGGTAGTTGTGTCAATGTGGTGACTTATTTTATGTGTTTGAAATAAGGAAATAAGGCTCGACATCATATAAATCGTTATATGTTCTTATAGGGGATAGAAAATATAACACTATACTTTATGTGAAAAGTGTTTACAAAAATTCATGTATTCTTGTATATTCGCATCCATTACAGAAATATAGTATGGTCATATATGAGAGAATGTTTAACATTGCTCGAGAGAGATTGTTGAATAAAATAAGAATATTGATTCTTCAAAATTCAATCGTATTGTCAAAATGTAAAGCTAAGGTTAAAAGCTATTATTGTATGGGAATTTGGAATCTTAATGCGTTTGTCATTCATTAAAACACATCAACTTTCATTCAGCATACTTTGCATTTAATTTAGTTAATTCATTCATAATTGTATACATAACTTACTTTAGCTATAATTTCATCACAACAACCACATCTTAACATTCTTGTTTTGATTAAGACCGCGATAATTAAAATCGAATTAAATCAATCTCCACTGTACGATACTTGGACTCAAAATCCATTTTATTACTTGTTAACGAACCGTATACTTGCAATGGTTTTAGATCGAAAGATATTTTCGCATAACAGGGTTCTTAGGCATTATGTCTATCCTAAATCTTCCAATTCAACAGGTACAAGAGCAATAACATGGTCTACTATAAATTTCATACCTTCTAATATATGTTTGTGCATAATACAAAGTACTTATTGAGTTTTGATACTCAATAGATTATGGGTTATGATGTTAATGTGGAAATATATTTCATAGGCCTTGGCCAAAGAGTGAAATAATTATCAACAACTAAGTCCAAAGGCTCTATCCAATATAGTTATATTACCTTTTGGATGACTTTAAATTTTAGCCCATTTAGCTTTGTTATTGATCCAATTAAAAGCCTAACCTAACCCTACTTATATGTGTTTTACCTTAGCCACTTTAGTGTGTGATTTTTGTAAAAGAAGAAACCATTTGCTACTGTGAAAAACGACTGCCTCCATTGCTTCCAAAACCGGTGGCTTCCTCCTCCATTGTTTTGGTCTTCTCTTGTACCACTTTAATCGATTTTTCTTCTTACCTTTGTGCCTATAAATCAACACCATAATCTTATACTTTATGGGTGAGATTAAAAACCAACCAAGATGAATATATTGGTTGTGGATTAGAGCCGGTTGGATTCGTTGTTTGATAGAGATGGGTAATGTTAAACTGAACTCGAAAAATATTGATTTGACAATCTATGGAGTAAGCTTCCATGATAATTTGTATCAGAGCTTCAAGATGGTGGATTTGGCTTGAAAAATTGACTAAAAATCATCCTGAAAATCGACAGAAAAGGAAAAAAAATAGATCGAAAAATTATCCGAAAATTACCTAAAAAAGCCTCTGTTTTCACGATTTTCGGCCAATCTAAAAGGCTTTTGATGAAATGGAGATCACTGGTGTGACATGTAAGCGGAGGCGATCTCGACGGTCAGGCACGTGATCGGCAACAATGATGCGTGAGGCCCACGTGCAAAGAGAGTAGGATTCGTGAGAGCACATGAAGTGTCGTCTGGCGAAGGTTTCTTTTGATAATTTGTTCCTTACAATATTTCTGATATTTTGGTGTTGTTAATTTTTTTTTAGGCTATAAAGCAAAGTTTGGATGCTTCTGTTCTTCGCCTATTCGGGTGGTCGATTGATTCCTACAGCTGCAGGAGACTTTAGGACAAATAGTGGTGATACTACAGTGATAAATTCTCATTTCTCGTAATTTAAGGACTCAGATTGGTCCGCTCTGGTATATGGGCTTATCTCAATTTAATTTTAGCATTAGAGCGTCACCGTACGAGGTGACATTTAGGATTAGGGTTATCATGAAGAGTAACTATTTCTTGTGCTAGAAATTTAGGAATTATTTGCTCTGTTTGAATTGTTGAATTTAGTTGCAAGTTGGTAATTGTTTTTGAGCTTTAGTTATTGTTTTAGTTACTGTGTGAGACTATTTACACGAGAATTTGAATTTTTTTATTATTATTGCATTAATTATCTTGTTAGAACATCTAGACTTAACATGTTTGAACGTTTCCTTGATCTAAGATCATGAATCTTATGAAACCCGGAGAATTTAGAATAGTGTATACTGCGAACTTAGGATTACTTAGTGTGACCTATTTGTGCATTTGGCTGTTCTGTTTTTTCAAAATGCATTCATATTTTGAAGTTGGAATTTTCAATGGGAAAAGAAGAATTTTCAATTTGACAACAAAAGATGAATGGAATTTTGTTTCAACAAAAAGTTTCAAAAACCATAGATAACAAATTTTATTCAAATTTGACAGAAGCACAAAAGAAGGAATATGATTAACTTGTGATTAACTTGCTTGCACTTTAATTATTTTTTACACTTATCTGATACTGTTTTGAGAAAAGTGGGAAGCTTGATTATATAAAAGAACTTTAGCAAAAGTTGGAGGACTTATATTTGCTTAAATCTACTCCTAATAAGTTGTACTTGCTTGAATGATTTTTCAATTTTAAAATGGATCTTTCAAAGCATCTTGATGATAATTAGGATGTTTTTAACAAATTTGTTCAAAATATTGTTAATTGTGTTGGAAATGTATCTGAAATGTGTAAGGCCGTCATTTGCTTAATTCAATGCATGATTTATATAGAGAGATTAAGAATGCAATTAAGTATAGTATGGACACTTTAACACCCGAGATTGTCATAGATTTTCTTACGAGTAAGGAAATAGAGATTAAGGCTAAAAAAGAAGATAAGAAGAGTGGAGAGTTACATATGATAAGGAGTAGAATGAATTTTAAACAAATGAATTTGGATAGATCTTAAAACAGTAGTGATTTAAGTATTGACTCGAGTGATGTGGGTGGTAAGAAGAAGGGCAAGGGACGAGTCTAGTGGTAGACGGTGTTACAGTTGTGGTAAATCTAGACACTTTATTAAGAATTGTCCTAAGAAGAAAGATAAAATGAGAGGTGAGGCGAATTTGGTTATAGAGTCGAGTGATGACCCTTGTGAGGTTTATCGAGAGTAAACTTAGTTACTGCATGTGTATTTGTGTTTAATCATTTCTGCATGTGTGTGATTGTTTAATTCTGTTGTATGATTATATGTTGAATTTTCAATGTGTTTGGTTGTCACACCCCTCTTTATATAGATAACCATATACTAACCTGTGTAGAAATGAAATTGATACTTCACCTAGACAAAGGATTACATATTTTTTTTACCAGATAAAATGAAATAAGCATCTTCACAATAAGGTCTCTCGCCTAGTCACCTACGATGTACATATGGTATGTTATGACCAAATACTGTATAACTAAATTCCAACATATTTATTTTGAGGGTTCCAAAAGTATCTATCATGCCATTTCAAAAGTCATATATATAGTACAAAATTCTCTAAATATAATACAGTAGATTATAAGACTAAAACAATAGCCCACAAGATAACCCTAGAAGTCGTCATCCATGTACATCAAACTTCGAAATCCAGCAAGAGCTTCACAGCTAGCCATACTTTCCATGAAGTTCCATTCTTACCTACCACGCAATAACTACATAAGTCAACGTCCAATAAATAAAAATCATGCATGCTATGAGTATAAGTAATATGAATATTGACACGATTCATCTCGAATCACCCTAGTGGACCCAAAACGTGGTGTGCGTCGATAATAGATGTTGACTAGATGTCAACTCCATCACGAAGGCTCACTATGAGTTACTACAAGATATGCAATAAAATCAAATGTTTATAAATGGGCCCAAAACTTTACTTCATGGTTTAATCAAATTGACTCATATTCTTCAACATATCGTGTGGCTCTAACTTTGAAATCACCAGGTCCTCAAGCTATCAAGGACCAATACTACATGTAAAAATAATTTTAGCAAAATATGAGTTGATAGCTCAATGAGTGTAAGAGTTCAAAAATAATCATACTTTCTCCTTTAAACATTTTTTTCATACGTAGACATCAAGTTCATATCGATTAGTAATTCACATGATAACCTCATACAATTATAGACAAAAAGTAAGACATTGTCATAACACTGTAAAGATCATCTCATAATCATGATGTAGTCATCAACTGATATTTATACCATCATCACATCACATGTGATCCACAAAAATGTACTCTCTGACTAAAATCTGTAATTTGTCTCTCGGGTTAAGCACTTTCGCCATGGGCCTATGACCCCCTCCGTGAACGAAAGCGGGTCTCATGACCTCTGGTAATCAATTTTAGAACACGGCCAATGCCCCTCAGTGAACTATATGTACACGATCACGACCCCTTCATCCTCAGTCGACCCCTCAGTGTAGTATAGAACACGACCAAGGCCCCTCAGTGAACTAGAGGAAATATATAATCACGGGTACTTTTCTGATTGATCTCAAAATCACATCTCATATTCCAATTCACAATATATCCTGTATAAAATCTTTGAAATCCCACATGTATTATAATAAAAGATATTTCCATAATAACCATATAATTCGAACACATAATTGCACATATTTTGATATTATACTTAATTCATAACTACTTTAAAAATATTTATATTTTTCCACAGACAGATCCACGGATAGAAATCTGGCTAAATTGACGAGCCATTCCAATCTTTCACGTCAGCACCTGAAATAATGGTATAATTACTCAAATTAAAACTTGACAATTAAATTAATACAATTCCACCACTTAACTCCTCAACTTCTATATACACTCTTACATCTCCAATTCTCCAATTTTCATTCTCTTTATTGATTCATCAACTAAACGCCATGCATTATCAAATCCATTAAATCACTTGCACTTCCTTAAAATCAATACCTTATACATATACAAGCCATATACATCATTTATTCCAATATATAAAATTCAACACTTGGCATGTAACTTCATTCAAACCTTTACAAATCTGAAAATAAGAGTTTTGACATAAACAACACTAAAATCCCCTAATAATGAAATCTGGCACCAATTCCTTTATTGAAATTTGGCAGTAAAACCTTTGATAGAATTAGCACTATTCTTGGCAGAATTACAAAAACATCACCTGTGTAGGATTTGTCCAAAAATTGCTTATAACTATTACTTAAAAATGGAGAAACCAACCCTAATTCCTTAATTTAAGTGTTTAACATCATATAATCACAAAAAAATTCAAATAATATATTTCTATCTTACAAACCCATTTCAAAATTCAACTTTCTTCAACTTCAACACTCAATTAACATTTCTTTGCTATATTCCTATTTATAACCTCAAATGTATATCAATAACAACTAATTATTGCTAAACTTCGAATTAAAGTAAATTTTCCATAAACCCCAAAATATTCAAGTAACATAAACTTCAATTACCTCTTGAAAATAAGAACTAAGAAATAAAACCTCAATATTTAAAAGCCAACACCCATTTCTTCTTCTTCCTTTTTCTCGTTCATTTTTTTTTCATATTTTGTTCTCTGCTTCTCCAGTCTGTTTTCCCTAGCAATGAGAGAATAATATATATGTTTGAAGTTTAAATGGATAAGTATGGTAGAATTGCAAATCAAGTCCTCACTCTTCATATAATATACCATTTACTCCTTTGATTCCAGTAAATAGAAACTAAATCCCTAAACTTCTTGTAATTACAAATTAAGCCCCAAAAGAATCATTTGTTTAACTTAAGTCCTTATTGACTTTGACTTTGACCAATTACTTCCCTTGACTTTGACTAAAAATGGGTGGGGTGTAACAATCTCACCACCTTCAAAGAATTTCGTCCTCGAAACTCACTCCACTAGAATTCGTACATATTAGAAAATAAAGAAAAAATATTAAATGATTTCCCCAACAACCTTTAACTAGGCCCAAGGTTCATCCTTTCCTTATCATATTTTCAATAACTTTCGTAAGAATCAATATATGATATTCTCATCTTTTCATTTTACATTTTTCATTTCTTTCCCTCTATAAATATTCACTCCCTGCAATACCCATATACATATTCCACTTATCTTCTTCTCCTCTTCTAATTTTTCATTTCACTTTTCAATTAGGCCCATATACAACACGACTTATTACTGCCGTCTTCCATTTCTCATTCGTTTCTTTCCGTGCTTCAAAGTTTCATTGTCAATTTAATTCCTTCATGTCCTAAATCTGTCTGTAGAGATAATTCGAAGTTTTGCACGTCTCCAAATATGCTTACCCGTACTAAGTTAAGAAACTTGAGCTTGCCCATTTCTTAAATAAAGAAAGAAAAACACAACACCTAGACTCTCTCTATTTCCTTTTCTTTTCTTTTCTTTTATTTCTTTTTTTTTAAATTTTTTATTGTGCATCATCTCTACCACCTAACTTGTTTACCATAACTAACATCCCATCTTCCTTATAGTACAACGTGATAATATGTCCTTACTAACTCCAATTTAACATGTCGTCCTCGATAAATTATAAACCAACACAACAAACCCAATGATGGCTAGAGGAAAATCAATTCACATTTTAACTTATACTATTACGTTATTCTATTTACATCAAACTGTCATATCTTTTGTTTATCATTATTGACAATGACTCTCATAATAAAATAACCTTATTAAGTGAACATCATCGTATCATATGGCCACAAAATTTAATCATGTCTCATCTCCCAAGTTGAACAACATGATTCATTGTACTTATCTTGTTGGCCCTTACTAATTGAAAATCATTGTACCCATATTTAATGATCGAATATCGATAACATTGCAGGCCCAATTAACAACCTTAATGGATATCTATGCATCTCTCTTTATTGTTTTCTTTCCTTTCTCATTCTTTCGATAAATACACATACTTATACAGAACCCAAGCTACTATTGCATATAACCTATACACAGTGATTTAACACTAATTCCTACTCTTATCTTTCTATTCTCGTTAACTTCCGACCACACATGTCCCCAAATATATATCCCTATCAAATTATATTTCCTTGAATTGAACTCTTAATCCTTCCCTATATTTTATTTATTTATTTATTTATTTTTCTTCTCCAACCTCATTTATCACTAATCGTTCTCATTTTGTAACACATCGTTTAATTGGTCAAGGCAATCATAATCCCACCCTATATTTTTCTTGAAGTACAGATGTATGTTAATCTTCTCAATGCGTAATATTCATAATAAAGTATAGTATTTTATTAATCAACAATCTACATAATATTATCATTTTGTCCTCCACAAAATTCTTATCATATAGAATAAGTACACACCAACATGCTTTCTATTCTCATCTCAACCAAGTAGCCACAATTCATCACGATTTTCGATAGCGCTAAAGGTCATTTAGCTCTCCAAAATAATTAAAATCCTTTACAAATTATCACAAGTATACACATTATATCAATTCCCCGTATTTATTGTGCAAGCTATAACTAAAAATTTTCCTATATATCATGATCTATTCAACTCTTAATATGTTACATAGACCATAATTCCAACCCAACAACTAATAACATTTCCAACCATCAGACCATTGCAAATATCATACTTACATACTAGTCATTTTTGGATTTGATAAAAATGCTTTTCAATCATTTTCAGTTCCATAAATTCGAGCTTGAGAACCTATGATTTCTGCTACCACGACATGTGACCATACACACTGAATAATGAATGATATGCTAATGTTTAAACTATGAAGACTTTCAAAACTTTATAAACAATGCTTTGATACCACTCTGACACGACCCGTCCCAAATTACCCTAGTGGACCCGAAATTTGGCGTGCATCAATGATAGAGGCTGACTAAATGTCAACTCCATCACCAAGGCACACTATGAGTTACTACAAGATATGTAATAAAATCAAATGTTTATAAAAACATAGTGCAAAGGGCTCAAAACTTTACTTCTTGGTTTAATCAAATTGACTCATATCCTTCAACATGTCGTGTGACTCTAACTCTGAAATCACCAGGCTCCTCAAGCTATCAAGGACCAATACTATCTGTAAAAATAATTTTAGCAAAACATTAGTTGATAGCTCAGTAAGTAGAAGAGTTCAAAAATAATCATATTTTCTCCTTTAAACATTTTTCTCATACATAGACATCAAGTTCATATCGTTTAGTAATTCATATGATAGCTTCATACAATTATAGATAAAAAATGAGACATTCTCATAATACTGTAAATATCATCTCATAATCATGATATAATCATCAATTGATATTTATACCATCATTTCATCACATCACATGTGATCTACCAAAATGTACCCTCTAAGTAAAATCTGTAATCCGTCTCTCGGGCTAAGTACTATTGCCACGAGCCTTTGGCCCCCTCCATGAACGAAAGCGGATCTCATGACCTCTGATAATCAATTTTAGAATACGGCCAATGCCCTTCAGTGAACTATATGTACACGGTCACGATCCCTTCATCCCCAGTCGGCCCCTTAGTGTAGTATAGAACACAGCCAAGACCCCTCAATGAACTAGAAGAAATATATAATCACGGGTATTTTTTTGGTCGATTTCAAAATCACATCTTATATTCCAATTCACAATATACCGTATACAATCTTTGAAATCCCACATGTATTATAATAAAAGATATTTCCATAATAACCATATAATTCGAACACATAATTGCACATACTTTGATAATATACTTAATTCATAAATATTTTAAAAATATTTATATTTTTTCACTCACAGATCCATAGATAGAAATCTGGCTAAATTGACGAGTCATTCTAAGCTTTCACGTCACCACCTGAAATAACGGTATAATAACTCAAATTAAAACTTGACAATTAAACTAATACAATTCCACCACTTAACTCCTCAACTTCTATATTTACTCTCCTCCAATTCTCCAACTTTTATTCTTTTTATTGATTCATCAACTAAGCAACATGCATTATCAAATCCATTAAATCACTTGCACTTCCTTAAAATCAATACCTTATACATATACAACCCATATACATCATTTATTCCAATATATAAAATTCAACACTTGTCATATAACTTCATTCAAATCTTTAAAAATCTGAAAATAAGAGCTTTGACAAAAACATCTCTAAAATCTCATAATAATGAAATCTGGCAATAAAACCTTTGACAGAATTAGCACTACTCTGGGCAGAATTACAAATATAGCACCTATGTAAGATTTGTCCAAAAATTGCTTATAATTATTACTTAAAAATGGAGAAATCAACCCTAATTCCTTAATTTAAGTGTTTAACATCATATAATCACAAGCAAATTCAAATAATATGTTTCTATCTTTCAAACCCATTTCAATATTCAACTTTTTTCAACTTCAATACTCAAATAACATTCTTTGCTATATTCCTATTTATAACCTCAAATACATATAAATAACAACCAATTATTGCTAAACTTCGAAGTAAAGTAAATTTTCCATTAACCCCAAAATATTCAAGTAACATAAACTTCAATTAGCTCTTGAAAATAAGAAGAATTAAGGAATAAAACCTCAATCTTCAAAAGCCAACACACATTTCTTCTTCTTCTCCTTCAGTCTTTCCTTTTTCTCGTTCATTTTTGTCTTATTTTTTTCTCTGCTTCTCCCAGTCGGTTTCTCCCCCAGCAATGAGAGAGTAATGGATATGTTTAAAGTTTTAATGGATAAGTGTGGTAGAATTGCAAATCAAGTCCTCACTCTTCATGTAATATACCATTTACTCCTTTAATTCCAGTAAATAGAAACTAAATCCCTCAAGTTCTTGTAATTACAAATTAAGCCCCAAAAAATTATTTGTTTAACTTAAGTCCTTATTGACTTTGACTTTGACCAATTACTTCCCTTGTCTTTGACTAAAAATGGGTGGGGTGTAACAAGTATATGCTGCCATGTCATTTCTTTAAAACATGATGATAAAATGCGTCATATTCAAATATTCATCAAAATTAACTAGAAATAATTTCATTTGAAATCTTTTCATTTTATTGGGCCCTTGACCCACTTACTATGCACCGGATAGAGTTCGGTGCAATTTAAATATCAATAATCAATAATTCAATGGTCAATATGATATCAACACAGTCGAGTGGACCATCTTCTTGTGATTAGTAAATAAAGTTGGACGCCTTATTTTAAAAAATTGCATTTTTTGAACTTGACTTTATCTAGAACGCGTTGAACTGGGACCACCTGAAATCTTAATTATGACCATGTAAAATAAGATATCACTTGCACAGAAAGAGTGACCTTAGTCCTGAGTGAATGAACTTTGATTGCTAGTTCATATTTTTAAGGTACCAGTAAGTTATATCTAATTCATATGAATAATACCAGATCTAGAAATTAAGAAGACATAATTCAGTAACATATATGTGTAATATGAAATCTATTACTCATTTTGTGGGATGTTTGTCACCTAGAGTGGTTATCCTGTGAGCAAGATAGTGTATAACAACCTTAAAAATATCAATCTTTTTCAGCTAGTGTAAAGACCACCAAAGTCATTGTTCCTCTTAACTTTTAAACTCTAAGAAAATGTTAGTTCAGAACTTGTTTAACGTATTACATATAAGACTAGTTACCAGACTGTATAAGCAAATGAAATTGTTCAACTTAGTTGCACACAAAACTTTAAATATCAAACATTGTAAGCAATGTTTAGTTATATCAACACATTTAATTTTAAACATTCTTTCGCGGAATAATACATGCAATAACAGAATGTAATATTAATAATGAACACAAAACACCCACCGATGAAACCAGACCTGCAAAAACTCTACTAGAAACCAACGCACGACAATGAATGCTTTGTGTTCACAAAATTTCTAGCCTCAAAATACAAATTACAAGTTACAAATTCCCTGTTTTTATCCCTACCGGAGCTCAGATATAATTGAGACCTCCAGTATTTATTTTTATACCATTCCTATAGAAACTTCGATCCACAATCACAAACTGGAGTAAGACTATGTCTTTGCTTATCACCAATATGTCTTTCTTGCAAATTTTGTCATGCAAATGCTTATAATCCTTGACCCTCACCCTTGTCAAAATTAACACCCAACTTAATCACCAAAAATGGTATATCATAAAAATCAAGAAGACTCTTGATTTTTTTGCAAGTACAAAAGCTGTTCTAGACCAAGAACAATTCCATCCTTAAGCCTTAACGTCCAAGAAAAACTTAGATGAATAAAGACTACAATAAAACTCCTCAAGAAAGATTATTTCTTACGGAGAATTTGAGGAACGAATAAACATCCCTCGCTATGTTTTTGATGCACTATGAGAAAATTTGTGCAAATCTGTGTGGTTCTGTCAAAGATGAGTACCTGTGCATGTGAAGTTCAAGTATATATAGTCCTTTCTTGGTGTAGCTAAAAATCAGATTTTTAGTAGATTTTGATAAAAATTGATGAAATGTGCAGTTGAAAAGTTGTGGATCTCATAATATATGTGGTTAAAATTAATTGCTGACTTTAATTTACATTTTTATTAATATTTTAATTCACACTAGATAAGGGCATATATTAATACACTAGTAAGGAAGTCTAAAACCCTAAAGTATAAAAAAGTCGAATTTTGCAAAATAAATTTATACGTTGTTTGAGCTCAATTTTATCAAAAATTTATTTTTTCAAAACTCATTTTCAGCAATACATTCTCTAATAAAATAATTTTGCATGTAAATCGAAGTTTTTTCTTATTTTTTTAACCATACATTCTCTAAAAAACACCATCAGGGAATTATTTTTTCTCTCCAAAATGGGGCTCAAACAAGGGCACCTATGTAGTTAAGTGAGCAAGAACATTAGAGAATAACTTTAGTGTGCTTATAACTTTTAAGCATCTTTCTATTTGGAAAATAGTAGAGCATTTAATTTCCATAAAAATCAAACCTATGAAAATTGTTTCCAAAACTTGGAACATTCGATATTTTGAAAATTTTTATTGTGCACGTGTTGTCAAATAATTTTTTCATAACAAATAAATCACGATATATATAATAAAGAATTAAGATTTCTTTTATAACATTGTTGACCTGCAAATCTGATTAGGATCCAGCACGTCGACAGATCAACCTCTACTCTCCTCCCTGTGTATGTTATCTATGCACTTGGAACACATGCATTATAGGCAAAATAACTAGGCTCGTTCAATAAAAAAACTAAGGTGGGAGAGGTCATGATCATACAAGTTTTGATGCACAATGCTCATATCAGTTAAAAGGACTATAGAAAGTATGTGAGTTTGGGAGTTATGCACTGTTGGTAAAAATTGACATGTATAAATTATATTCAAATAACTAACATTTTACGTGCATAAAATATATTTTGATAACTAACCTTTTACATACATAAAGTCGGATAGAATTTCAACTTACTAAAATCGAATATGTAAAGAAGAAACGTAAAATGCACGAATATGAATTTGATCGAGGCAAGAGTTCTCCTTAAGGCGATAATATCTCTTACGGGTGCTAACGATTTTTCGACATTCGTTTTCCAAGATACAACAAACCACGTATCGTAATAGGAGCACTCCAAACTACGTATACCAACAAATTATGTTTTGAATTCTCTTTATATGAAACTCGATTTCAAATAAATGCAGAATTATTTTGAAGTAAATATAATTAATGTGATAATACAATGATGAAAATGATGAATGAGAATTCGAACACTTGTGGTCTATATAGTTATTGAAAATTTATGTCTAAAAAATACAACCTAATGAAAAAGACGTGCCTAAAAGGACACGCCTCATTGAAAAATAAGTGTCCAAAAAAGACATGTCTCTAGAATAAAAAACATATGACTTTTGAAAAATATCATTTCTAAAAGGATATAAATTTTCATCCTAATAATTTCTAAAATATTCCATGACATTTGACATAATTTTCCAACTGTTTCACATATTTAAGTGACTTAAATTTAGCTTAATTTCTCATTCACCAAATAATGATTACCACTTCAATAATAATTTAAAAACTGATCAAAATCATTTTTCTATACAAAATTTCAACAATCCCCAATATGAATGAAAATTAATGCAAATGAAAATGCAAACACTAAGCGAAAATCTATAGCATTTTGATAGGTACCGTATGGGTCTGAACCTTCTATAGTGGAATACTATCATATTTAATTGCCTAATCAATGAACAAGATGTCTTGATTTGTTAATTGTTGATGTAAACTAAGACGATAGTACTTACAAAATAATCTACCTAACAGTTTTCAGTTCTCACGGGTGTGTTCATTTTTTCCATGAACAATTCTTGGATTTTACAAGTGCTTTAGAGAATTAAAGCTTTGAAATATTCTCAAAAAGCGGCCCCACTTCTAACTTATATAGGTGATGTCCTATTAAGATTATCTATCATACTTGACTTGTGTTTGTCCAAGCTATGGAAATATTAAAAGTGTAATGTAACCTAAAGAGTTGTGTAGATATCACCTTTCTTAGTATGAGTTAACTTCAAGTTATTATTGAATCTCATAACTTAGTTGTACCATTATACCAAGATCTTGGGATCTCCAATCATCAAAATTAGGTTACTATTACAAAAATTCTTACATAGTTGACTTTAAAGTACATTCCCCTCGATATACAATATACTTGCTATCTCAATAATTTTTTCTTAGTGGATCCATGTGTTTACACCGTTTGAGTTCAACTTCTTTATAGTATTATTTCTATGATGTATATGTCTAGACTTACAGTTATGACAGTCATTGTATCTTACTAAATATAGCTAGCTATCACATTTAATTAATTTAATAGATACAAATAGTCACTAAGCAAGGAATCCTCCCATAAATATATGAAGACATATGCATCTATCTAACTTTATCTAAAACTACTGCATCTTCCAAATTACAATTTGGTAGGAGGATTTCTAACACATCACTGCACTAATCATAGTGAAACAATTTTACTAGTGGATTTAGAACAGGTATTCTATTTACATTGTCGATCATTATCAACTATAATGCAATTCAACTTATGAATATTCTTCAATATTCTAATGGCCATGAAATAAACGATTGTTCCCTTCTTTACACTTTTTGTTTAGGACGCTTTATCTTTATTAATCATCCTCATACTTCTAAAATTAGTACAAGGGCTTTCTATCTTTCCACCTTCATATGAAAATCTACGATTTATAAGGTATAAAGTATAAAACTTGTAGAATAAGCTACCTCCACAACTCTTTTATTGAAATGTATTCTATGAGTAGTATTGCAACACCTATAAATCTTGGGTTTAGGCTCGAGTTTAGAGTTCATAGAAGGAAGCCCCTTCGAGAGCAGTGGTGGATGAAGTGGAAGCGAGAATGTCGGCTTGAGTAACGCAAACATCAACTCTTTTAAAGTGCAATTCATGTATAGGATGTTTCATTTATTCATCTCAAACTATATAAAATGACTATGTGTAACAATGTCTAGAAAAAGTCATCAACTTTTAAATTCAATCATTTTATATAGGTAATTCTCTATTTCATAGTGCTTAAGCACACTTTCGTTGTGCAATCATCAATAACATAATAATATAATATTATCTCTAACTTGTACAAATATAAAATCACTTATATTCACTTGACTCCTTTGATATGTCAAATCCGATATGGATTAATTTAGGACGCCAATTTGCATTCTGAAGAGGGAGGAGCCATCATTTGGATTGAAACTGGATTACAACTGGTTGCTATAGCAACTAAGCCACTAAATTTGAGTCCTACTATAGCCCAAAGGTACCTTGCAGATCACTGTAGTCGAGTCTGGTCATGGATCAAGTTTGTGAGTTTGGATGTGGTTCCATATATAAATCGACGTCACCTTCCTCATGCAGGCGTTTCAATAACTTTGGAGTTGTACCAGTGATTAATTCAGGATTCCAAACTAATTTCACAATTTTCCTCTTTCATGCATTTACCACCTAGAATCGAACATGTCCATTCTCAATTACACCATAAGTGTCATTGGCCATGAGAATTGACACAGTGTTGAAGGATATATCTCAAGCATTCTCATCTTTCAATTCACAATAATGAAGAACAGAAAATTACTGTATGTACTCAGATTCCAATTTTAATTTTGCATAAAAACCGAATAAGAATGCATAACACTTCATATTGATATTTCTTTATCAAAATTTCAACAAATAACATCATCCAAAAGTAATTTCAAAACGAAATTGCACCATGAAAAGTCATATCCTTCCAAATACGAAAGACACAAGCAAAACACTTCATATCGAAATGTAAAATGAATGAATATGAATTTGGTTCAAGTAATAGTTCGACTATTTTTCCTTGAAACGAAAATACCTTGTATGGATGTTAACGATTTTCTGACATTCATCTCCCAAAATACAACGATCACGTCTCGTAATAGGAGCACTCCAAATTACATCCACTAAATAATGCTTTCCACTTAAAACAATCATTTAAAAATAACCAAAATCAATTTCTATACAAAATTCTAACACACACAGGAGAGGAAAAATGTTGTAGGGGCTTATATTTTAGCTCCTATTTGGTTTAGATAAAAATAAGATTTTTTATTTTATTTTATTTATTTTTTTTTTTTGTAAAATTTAATATTTGGGGTCGGTTTATATTTAGCTCCTGTTTAGTTTAGATTTTGAAAAATTGTGGATTTCATTAAATATGTGGTTAATTAAATTAATTGAATTAGATTTTGATATATTTTTTAAGTTGATCCAAACAAGGGCTTAGAGAATGAGAGTACCAAAATGTTAATTGTTGACCTCGTCAATTGGACCTCCACGTGGCCAACCGAGAGCCACTCCACGTGTTTCTCTCTGCGCACAACAACACACGGTCAGGAGCACACGGTTGGAACCAACGGGATGGTGGCTGTCGTATACACTTTGACGGTCAAGTCAGTGGTCGATGATCGGAATGGTGTCGGAATTGTGAAAGAGAGTGGGGAGGAGAATATGATATGCTTGAATGTTGAAAGCTAAGTTTAATATGAGTTTCATTACCTTTTTCTCTTGCCAAACATTGAGTATTTATAGACGATGAGTACCGTTGGACGTGGGACACGTGTATGCATCTGACGGCGTGAGACGTCCGCTTGTAGGTGTCAATTAGCTGCGTCTAGAGTGAGCGGGTTATTACTTCTCCTGAGTTGAGTTGACATAAAGTTGATGTCACATCAATTAGATCTATGGAGATGTCACATTCATAGAGGATCCTGACATAGATATACTTCTGAAACTGGCGGTGGAGAGATTTGTTAAGGGAGCACCTCGGAGTGCCAAATGCTTAGGTCACAGAGTAAGCTTCAGTAGATATAGTTTGGTGTATGCCTTGCGGTGAGTCAAGCTGGAGTTCGGCCGAAATTGACATCACTTCGAAACCACTTCGCGGGGACACGTGGCATATCGTAGAGAAGTGGAATAGACGTGCCGAAATGGTTTGGTGAGGGCATGACATCATTTCAAAACCACTTTGTAGGGACACGTGGCACATCGTAGAGAAGTGGAACAGACATGCGAAAGTGTTTGGTGAGGGGCACAACATTAATTGTTATTACCAAAAGTATCAGTACAAGATGCTTGAGGCACTTTAGATGCTTGACCTGAGGCACTTCAGATGCAAAGTAACTGACCTGAGGCACTTTAGATGCAAAGTAACTGACCCGAGGCGCTTTATTTGCTTGAAATCGATATACATTTCCAATTTCCAATTAACAACCAGTAAATTTGTCAAATTTGAAGTAGGTTCATCTTCATAATTTTCACTTTGATCGAATCAATTTTTTGTATTCTAATGGATGAATAATCAATCTAAATGACATCATGCTATGAAATTCTGGGCATCTATAAATCTATGACCCTTCGTATTGTCCTAGGATACAAGAAGGGATTTGATGGTCCATCACCATTGCAGAAGATATTCCATTAATCACATCTTACGTGACTCTTTTCTACCAGGACAGCGACGTGAGTTGCCTTTGGAGTAGATTCAATTGCCTTAGGTATTAAAGGCCCATCTTTTGTGGCTAAGGGTTAGGATTTTCTCATCATCTCGAAGTAAGGAGTTGATGCTTCTGCTGTAAGTTAAGCCATTTTCAAAGTGTTTCTTGATGATGCGTTAGGACATGCTCTCAACTCCTCAAAAAATAACGATCGTAGAGACAATAGGATGTTCCTTCATTGTCTCAAGAACGGTAGTCCATGAGGGAATGGAATATTTTCCTCTCTTCAAAGTTGATAGTGTTTCCGTAGCTTTTTTGCTTAGCTAGTAGCCATATAGCCTATCACATAGGCAGAAACTGCTGGACTTAATTTGAAGAGAGATTTGAATGTTTTGTTATTGGATTCTTCCTACTAAGGTGTACTGCAGAGGTGCTTATTTTGACAAAGTTGAGAGTACAATTGTAGAGGTGCCCTCACTTTATATTTTTTTAACTAATTGTAGAATGTCTTTGTTTTATTGGAATTGAAATTGTACTGCGACCAAGGTGCTAATATTTTACCCCAAATCCAAGCATAAATATTTCTAGAAGGCACTAAACCTATATTTTGAAAACGAAGTCTTGTTGCTGATGCGAAAGAGTCCCACTTGAGGATGAGCCTCTGAATGTAAAGCAGATTCCCATTTTAGGAAGAAATCTTGAATGTAAAGCTTTAAGTCCCATTTTAGGGAGAAGCCTGGAAAGTATAAGCAAAGTCCCATTTTAAGGAGTACCCATAATGGAATAGCCCCACTTTCTGATGGGATATTTGTTATGGTACAGAGGCAGTTGATTAAAATAGAAGCATATATTACTAAATCCAAGCTAAGAGATTGTTAGTAAATTCATCCCAATAACACAATAAATCGACAGAAATTTAAAAAAACACAGAGATTTTTCTCCTTGAGACCCGGATGTTCAGCCAAATGGCCTGCTAACCACGTTAAGCATTTATAAAAGTGGGTATTGCACTAAATCCACTAGAAATCACCAAGAGTATCAGTACAAGGTTCCATACCAAGGATTCAACAGATTTCCCTCAGACCACTTATTTTTCTCTTAAATCGATTACACCAATCAACCTGTGGTTACTGCTTAACAAAGAACAGACAAGTAACCACCACAAAGATTCCACAAAAGATCTTACCAAGAAAATCTAAGAGAATGACCATTACAAATGAAAACCCAAAGGTTTGTAGAGAGAAGAAGATAAAGAGAGTAGGAAAGAAAACCCTAGAATAATGAATCAGTGAAATCAATCGAAGCATCTAGAATATAACCATTCATCTCTAAGTTTCCATCCAAGGGCCACCAGTCAACCACATGGCATCATATTGTTGTATTTAATTTTATGGACTGGCTTTTCGTTAGTCATTTTGTGAGCCCATAATGGGATGAGCCCTTTTATTAACACATAGGGAGGCCTCTACTCTCAACCTACTTAATATAGAATTAGCCCATTGAATTCTCTCTCTCTCTCTCTCTCTCTCTCTCTCTCTCTCTCTATATATATATATATATATATATATATATATATATATATATCGCTTCGCCCTTTCTCCATCTCTCTCAAGCAAGAAGAGGGATATTGACTTCTAGGGTTTCAAGGAAAATAAAAAGTAGTTCTCTCCATAGCAAATCTCTTCTTCTCTTGCAGCCCAAAGAATCCATGGAAAGCCAATCACAATCTATTGGAGGTATGTTTTTTCTTTTATTATAGTTGAACATGCTATGACAATGAGAAGGGATTATTGATGTTTCTATTGATGTTTAACAAATGGTATCAGAGCCAACCTTCTCAATTTCACAGCTGACATTTTATATTGCAAGATTCCTCCCATTAGCAATAATTTTTAGGCTTCGTCGATGAGTTTTTTTATTGAAAGCCATTGATTAATTATATTCAAAATGGCCGGACAGTGGTTAATGCACATATGGGGGTTTTGTAGATCTATTATTATTATATTCAAAATGGCCGGATAGTGGGTAATGCATAGCAAATCTGAGAGTTTTGTTGATCTATTGTTATAATATTCTAATGTTTTTTCAAATATAAAGAATAGTGGAAGGCAGCGAATTTGGAATCTGGGAGTCTTATTGATTTAGTATTACAATATTCTAATGTTTTTCAAAGATACAAAATGCAAATATGGGAGTTTGGTCTATTTTTAAAATATTAAAATGCTTTTCATAATTTCTTTGACTAAAAGAAGACTTATAATAATTGATCTATTATTATAATATTAAAATGCTTTTCAAAGATACAAAGTGGTGGATGGCAGTAATTTTGGGAGTTTTAATAATAGATCCATTATTATGATAGTGAAATGTTTTTCAAAGATGCCCATTTATGAATTTTTGTAATATTGTTCCATGTTAGTTAATTGGAGAAAAGCAATGGATAATCTATTTTAAGAAGAATAAATATTTTGTCCATATGGATCACATAATTTTATTGTATACCGATGGTTTGGAGTGGCTATGTACTCACCTCTCGTGGGACTAGTTATGATAAATTATCGGGATTGTTACATTGTTTATGCTTCCGCTTATTGACATTATACTAAGATCCATGAGGATAATGAATTTGCCCTCTCGGTAAATCATTGTTTGATAGGATGCTTAGGACGACAAAGATAATAGTTAAGTGCTCGGCACTTGGTGGCCAAATTCTATCCTCTCGGTAGTGGGTCATCTTAATTCCTCGTATTTAATTATTTTGTTTTGTCATGCGTAAGAGCCTTTTGCGTGGCTTAGGCTCTAGCATAGTGCGTAAGAGTTTATTTTGAATAAAACTCTAGCATGGATATAAATTTGCCTATTGGATACATACGTGGGTGCATGTTTGTCATTCCATAAGTTTAATAAATTTTTATTGTATTCTCCTTAGCTTATGGAAATGCAACTCTGTCTCTCTCTTGGTCTGCTATCGAAAGTCTAACAGGAACAATTATGAGGATTGGCATGAGTCTTCATTATTAATTTGGCTATCATGAATTTGGATAAATGTGGATATAACAGAATGGTATTGCAGAAAGAAGAAATTGTACTCTTATTAACATGATGCGGTGTATGCTTAGTCATTCCACTTTGCCTGATTTTTGTAGGGTGACGTTTTGAAACTACTGCCTACATTCCAGATCAAGTACCAAGCAAGTCGGTTCCTATAACTCCTTATGAATTATGGTCAGGTAAAAGGCCTAATTTATGTCATTTTCGTATTTGAGGTTGTAAGTAGAAATAAAGCCTTATAATCCTCAACAGAAGTAATTTGATCCTAAGACTATTATTGAATATTTTGTTAGGTATTCTATGGGATCAAGAGGATCTAGATTCTATTGCCCTTCTAATGTTACTAGGATTATTAAATCTAATCGAGCCATTTTCTTTGAGGATGTTAGTGACAGTGGGAGCTCTGTATGGTGTAAAGTTGTGTTTTTGGGATGGGCGTGTTGTTATATTTGTTCAGGTTGCTCCTCCATCAATGGTTGTGCCACCATTAACAAAGGGAACCAATACTATGGTCCAAGACCCCGATGTTGACATTGAGGTTAATGTTGATATAGGCAACTTATGATATTGTTTTGAGGAGATCACAGAGAATTAGACCAACAATTTCTGACGATTATATTTGTCTATTCGTAGGAACATGAGTTTGATGTTGGAACATCTATTGATCCGAACTCTTTTAAGGAGGCCATTGATAGTCCTAAATCTTTGTTTTAGATGGATGTTATGCATGATGAGATGGCATCAATATCTCGAAACGGAGTATAGGACTTAGTTGAACTACCTTGTGGCTATGAATGGATTCTCAAGACCAAGTATAATTCTCAAGACATGCCAAGCTTGTTGCTAAGGGGGTTTAATCAAAGAAAATGCATTGATTACAAAGATACCTTCTCGCCTGTTTCTACCAAGGATTCTTTTCAAATTATTATGGCATTGGTGCTCATTTTGATCTTCAGTTGCATCAAATGGATGTTAAGATAACTTTTCTTAATGGACATTTATTTGAGGATGTGTACATGATGCAACCAAATGGTTTCCAAGTAGAAGGAAAGGTACACATGGTGTGTAAGTTTAAGAAGTATATTTATGGGCTTAAGGAGGCATCGAGACAATGGTACTTAAAATTTGATATGATTGTCACTTCTTTCGATTTCAAGGAGAATGTTGTTGATCAATGCATATACTTGAGGGTCACTAGGAGTAAGTGCATATTGCCATCTCATTTTGATATGTAGGTCTTGAGAGGCCTCTTATGTTTTGGGGATTCAAATTTTTGTGATAGATCTAGAGGCGTTCTTAGATTGTCTAAGAAAACCTACATTGATTGAGTTTTGAGTAGGTTTATTATGAATTCTTGCTCTCCTGTTACAGCACCTATTGTGAAGGTGACAAATTTGCTGAGTCTCAATGCCCTAAGGATGATAATGAGAGGACTCAAATGCAAACAATTCCATATTCTTCAGTTGTGGGTAGTTTGATGTATGGTCAAGTGTGTACACGGCCTGAAATTGCTTATGTTGTTAGTGTACTTGGTAGATACTTGAGTGATCCTAATTTAGCTCACTTACAAAGCATTAAAGATCTAATGCTTACATATCGACAATATGACATCTTGATGTGGTTGGATATTATGATGCTAATTTTGTAGGTTGTTTAGATGACAGACAATATAATTCTAGTTATATTTTTTAGGATGGCAGAGGCAACTGTTTCATGGAAAACTGTAAAATAGACACTTATTGCTTCCTCTACAATGGAGGTAGAGTATGTGGCTTGTTATGAAGCTTCATGTCAGGCTATATGGTTGCGAAACTTTATCTTGGGGCTAGGTATTGTGAACACCATCTCGAGGCCACTGACGATATTTTGTGACAATTCTACAGCAGTTGCTTTTTCTCGAAATACTAGGAGCTCTTCATATTCCAAACATATTGATATTAAGTATTTGTTTGTTAGAGAGAAAATAACCGAGTCTTATATTTGTATTGAGCATATTTCGACAGATCACATATTAGCCGATCCACTAACTAAAGGTTTAGCTCCAAAATTGTTTCAGGAGCATGTGGTTCATTTGGGTTTGTTAGAGTCTTATGTTGTATTTAGTTAGTGGAAGTTCTGTAATCATTGCTATTTTGACATATTATTTATGCTTATATGTTGTTTTGTCATTAAAATATAATAATGTCAATGAATGCCTAAGTCACGCACATTTTGGACAAGGCGTACTTTATGTATTGAGACATTTTGATTAGTCTCGTGCTTGAGTCATGCGCATTTATATATATATATATATATATTGAGACATTTTGATCAGACTCCTGCCTGAGTCACTCATATTTTGGATAAGGCAATGATTATATGTATTGAGACATTTTGATCAGTCTCGTGCCTAAGTCACGCGCATTTTGGATATGACAATGATTATATGTGTTGAGACATTTTGGTTAGTCTCTTGCTTGAGTCACGCGCATTGTCGACAAGGCGTATTATCTATAAGAGACAATATGTTTTAGTCTATGTCTAAGCCTGGCAATTGTAAGTGTATGTTTAGTGTCATATACCCTGTCAATATGGTCATTAGGCTATGTGCTACAACTGTATTTGGGACAAGGCTTATCGTTTTGTAAAGACTTTTAGATTTGTCTCTAGGGCTTCTAATGGAAACGAGTGTTTATCACTCTTTTGATCTTTTTCCATATTGCTTCTACATCTCATTGGCCAATGTTACATGATTACAAGTATTGATCATGTGTTGTATATCCTGTTGTTATATCATTCACTAGTTTGAACTTGTAAGCACATTTTGAAAAAGGTTTTTTTTGGTTTTGAGATACTTATTTGTGTTTATGTAATGATTAAATGAAATGCTGTCCAAGTGAGATGTTGTATTTAATTTTATGGACTAACATTTCATTAGTTATTTTGTGAGCCCATAATGGGATGGGCTCTTTTATTAACACATATGGAGGCCCCTAATCTCAACCCACTTAATATAGAATTGGCCCATTGAATTCTATATATATATTATAGCCCTTTCTTCATCTCTCTCAAGCAAGAAG
>NC_036247.1:16387744-16389961 GCF_002742605.1 Olea europaea var. sylvestris | reverse complement strand
TCTCAACCCACTTAATATAGAATTGGCCCATTGAATTCTATATATATATTATAGCCCTTTCTTCATCTCTCTCAAGCAAGAAGAGGGATATTGGCTTCTAGGGTTTCAAGGGAAGTAGAGAGTAGTTCTCTCCAGAGCAAATCTTCTTCTTCTTTTGTAGTCCAAAGAATCCATGAAAAGCCAATCACAATCTATTGGAGGTATGTTTTTCTTTTATTATAGTTGAACATGCTATGACAATGAGAAGGGATTATTGATGTTTGTATTGATGTTTAACACATCTTAGTCGTTAGTAGTATCTGAACATAAGTCACATTTGCCAAACGCGAGAATACACTAATATGGGAGGCATCCAATTTAGGCTTCAACTTATTAAATGGGCTGCCATAACTTGTAAGTGGTTTCATCATTGGGCCGATACAAACCAAAACAAAGGTCCAGCAAAGTGTTAAACAGATTCAACAATCTCCACATTGCTTGACATCTTTCGTGTTTCACAGTGAACTTAGAGGTTAACACCTTATTTTGTTTCATTTACTCTATGCACTTCAAAAGAAAATTTAATTAGTAATGGCATTTAGGAAATTCTAACAATCCCTAAATATGTGTAGGATTACATTTAGTAGAAACTTTTTCTATTTTCCAATTTCCTTTACTAAAATATCTCTTATAAAGTGAAATTTAACGTCTATATGTTTAGACCTATCATGAAAAACAGGAATCCTACTTAAATGTATTGTAGATTGACTATTAGAATACAACGTTGTTCGATTATCATAAAAACTAGTTTCATCTAACAAACCTTTTAATCAAATACATTCCTTTATGACATCTATGGCTTCAATGTATTTAGCTTCTGTTGATGATAGAGTTACAATTTTTTTGCAGTCGTGTTTTCCAGCCTATGCATGTGTCATATAAAGTGAAAATATATGCAGATGTAGAATTTTCTATTACCACTGTTACCTGCACAGTTAGAATCAACAAATCCTTTTAACTTAGATTTCAATTTTATCTTTATTAAACATGAAACCCATATTAACAGTACCTTTTAAATACCTCAATAGCCATTTCATGGCTTTCCAGTAACATTCACTAGGATTAATCATAAACTTACTAAGAACATTTATAGCAAAAGCAAAATCAAGTCTAGTAGCATATACCATATAATACATTATACATAATTGAACCAACAACATTAGCATAAGAAACTTTATCCATTTTATTCTTTTCCTATTCAGTTTTAAGTCATTGATCTACATATAATTTAAAGTGACTGGCTAAAGGGAGACTGACCTCCTTAGCCTCATGTATAGAAAATATACTTAATATTTTTAAGATATAAGATTATTGAGTTAGAAACAATTTATTTTTAATTCTCTCTCTTCTAATTTCCAACCCTAAAATCCTTTTAGCGGGCCCTATATCTTTCATTTCAAATTCAAATTTTAGCTTTTGCTTTATCTTATTTATCTTACTTGCATCATACACAGTAACATATCATCAACACATAGCAAAAAATGACAAGATTTAAGACTCTTTTACCTTTAAAATAGAAACGTTGATCATACTCACGTCTGTTGAAATCAAATCCCTTGATAAATATATCAAATTTGATATACAACTACTTGGGAGCTTGTTTTAGACAATATATATATATATATATATATAGATTTAATTGTAATACATAGGAGATTACATTGGAAAGTATTTCATTGTAGTCAATTCCTCCCTTGGTTAAAACTCTTGGCAATTAAAGTGGCCTTGAATCATATATTTCCATCTTTTATTTTGTAAATCCATTTATAGTTGATGAACTTTTGTCCTTTAGTTTTATCAACTAGAATCCAGGTCTTCGACTATTTTACGACTTTGTCTCTTCTTTTGGGTTATCTTTTCGACTATTTGCACTTTGATCCCTGAACACTGATTTTCTTCCATTTTAGCTTTTTTCTTTTGTTTTTCTTAAATTCCACCATATTCATCAATGTTGTTCTACAAAACATGCTTTGTATAGAATTAAGCTATATTCCAAAGTATTTACCAATAATTATTTATTTTTTGTGTCATAAATAAAAGCGTAAAACACACTTATCACCCACCCACAACCACTAACATAACCACCAACCGCACCACCGCCACAACAACCAGATTTACCGCCACCATTCAAGATCCACCAATGCCACAGCTAATAAAACCACCCTAACATCACCAAAA
>NC_036247.1:16221482-16374363 GCF_002742605.1 Olea europaea var. sylvestris | reverse complement strand
TTGAAGATGATATCGTTTCTAGTCCAAACACAATATGTGAGAAATTATTATACTGCACGGAAATGGTGAAGGGAAAACCGGAATAGTAAGAATGAAAAAGTCATAAATTCAACGAAGGGATTACAAGAGGTTGCGCAGAAATGATGAAAGGAAAAAGAGGAATGAATGTTGAAGTCGTAAAATTGAAAAGAATGGAATTGTGACAAAATGACAAGGAAATGGAAGATTGCGTCCAAAATGGAGAGAGTCATTTTCAAAAGGAAAATTCTATTTGTACATAATTATTGCATATAATGGTGTCTATAATGTGATGTGGCAATCATCCGATTGTTGATGTGCAAGTGTGAGATTTGAATTAAAGGTTGGATCTAACGTCACGTGTAATTATGAACACCATTATGTAGACAATTATATATATGTAGCACTTTTCTTTTCAAAAATAAAGTTACACGTATATCTAGTCACAAAAAATGACATTTCGTACGGAAAAATAAATAAAAAAAATTAAAGATGAATATTTTTCGCTTTAGATATTTAAAATTTTAGATAAAATCTTTATACCGTGCGTCCGTGAACACATGAAATATGTCATACCAATTTGGATCCTTTGGAATATCATCTTAATCTCAAGCATTGCCATGTAGCATCGGTTAAGTTAGTGCTGACTAGAAAATATTTTGTGTTGTGGAAATTATATATTTGTTTAATAGTCGAGGAAGTATTTTGTGTTGTTGAAATTACATTGGTCCACCTATTATTGTACTCAACCTAATCATTTGGACTTGTCAACTCACATTTTCCCATGATGACCGCCTTTCTATTTTGACCAAGAATATAACTTTAAGTGTAAACATATATTAAGAGCATATTTGGGAGCAATTTTTTCACTCAAAATATTGATATTTCGATCGTTATTTTATTATTTCAGTTGTTATATTTGAGTTTTTCTCTCATATGTGGACACTATTTTTCTCTTAACAGTCAAAAAATCAATTCTCAAAATTACTCCCGAACAAGTTCTAAATCCTAACAAAAGGGTCATAAATTATTTTATTTTATTGAGTTTATAATTTAACGACATAATTACCTTCACTTAAATCGTTGTTAAATACCAATTATGTTGAATAGCAATATTCTAATCAAAATCACCATAATGGTCCCTTAATGTACAAATATTGGATGAAAAAAGTTGATTATATTTTATACTGATAAATGATAAAGTATTAAGAAATATTTTATAATTCATTGTGTAAATCTTATTGTGCGTGTGGCAAGATTTTTGATCAAGTAATATTTTTTTGATTAATAATTTAGACGTAATTATTATGGTAGGTATACAAAAGTTTTCCGCGTAATGATAAAATTCAAAGCATACCTTGAAAAGTATGAGTTCACTCGAAAGTCTTGAACCAAAACAGTAATCTCCTATCTTATATACGTGGAATTTTTTTTTGATGTTTTTATGTGCCAAATTTGCTCTAACAAAGGACAATGGCTTATGCTCCCTTTAACTTCATCTTCATCTTGTTGATAGTATTTATCCTCCCACTCTGCACCTTTTCTCAAAACAATGGTAACATAACGGTGGGTAACCCTCTGTTTGCAACAGAGGAGTCCACTCCATGGCTTTCACGTTCTGAAGATTTCGCATTTGGGTTTCAGAAACTTCCAAACAATGATATGTTTCAACTTGCTATATGGTTTAATAAAATACCAGAGAAAACCGTAGTATGGTATCCAAACGTTACAAATCCTATTCCACGGGATTCGAGGGTGGAGATTGATGCACAAAGTGGGCTGGTGCTTCGTGATCCTCAAGGCCGCCTTATATGGAGTACTGATGATATTATTGTTGATGGTGTTTCCCATGGTTTTTTGAATGATACTGGAAATTTTGTTTTAGTGCGCAGTGATTCTGTTTCGATATGGGAAAGTTTCAAATATCCAAGTGATACAGTGCTGCCTACGCAAATAATTGCGATTAATGGTACGCTTGTTTCGCGAAAGGCTGAAACGAATTTCAGTCGAGGCAGATTTTATCTTCGCATGCTTAGCGGTGGGAATTTAGTGCTTAATACTCGAAGTATACCGACAAATTTGGATTTTGATGATGAGTATTACAACAGTGAAACTTCTGATCCTGCAAATGCATCGAATTCTGGTTATCAACTGGTCTTCAATGAAAGGGGTTCGCTTTATGTATTGAGGAGAAACGGACAACGAAAAGCCCTAACGGTGAAGCGCTCAATTCCGACAACTTCGGACCATTATTATAGGGCAACTCTTGATTTTGATGGAGTTTTCAGAACGTATTATTATCCAAAGAGTTTCAGCGGCGATCCAGGGTGGACTGTAGCTGAATTTTGGCCAGGAAACATATGTATGATGAACGGAGAAAAAGGCAGCGGGGCTTGTGGGTATAACGGTGTCTGCAGACTCGAAAATGGAAGACCAATTTGCGAATGCCCTCGAGGTTATTTTTTCTCTGAACCAAACAACCCGTTTAGTAATTGCAATCCCAACTTTATTCCAATCTGTGGTGTAGATAATCANTCTTGGGCAGCTCTCTGTTCGTCAACTTCATGTTTGTAGGTGCAGCTTGTCTGGGGTTTTTCCTTATTTACAACAAAAAAATCACAAATTTCAATCCAGTTCATGATACAGCAGGAGTGAATTCGTGGTGTTTTACTTATAAAGAGCTCGCACAAGCTACAGATGGGTTCAAGGAAGAACTGGGGAGAGGTGCTTTTGGAATTGTCTACAAAGGGGTAATGCCAACGGGGTCCAATAGAACCATTGCAGTGAAAAAGCTGGATAGAGTGGCTGAAGATGCTGAGAAAGAATTCAAAACAGAAGTGAATGTCATAGGTCAAACTCATCATAAGAATTTGGTCCGCCTGCTTGGATTTTGTAAGGAGGGTCCTCATCGGATGTTGGTGTATGAGTACATGAACAATGGGACTCTAGCAAGTTTCCTTTTCGGTGATCTGAAACCGGATTGGAATCAAAGGATTCAAATTGCACTGGGAATAGCCAGGGGACTTGCGTATTTACACGAAGAATGCAGCACTCAAATCATCCACTGTGACATCAAGCCTCAGAATATACTTCTTGATGAATATTTTAATGCTCGGATTTCAGACTTCGGATTAGCAAAACTTCTGATGATAAATCAGAGTCGTACCCTCACTAATATCAGAGGTACAAAAGGCTATGTTGCTCCCGAATGGTTTAGAAACACTCAAGTCACCGCGAAAGTTGATGTTTATAGCTTTGGTGTTTTACTACTAGAGATCATTACATGCAGACAAAGCCTGATAGATTTGGAATTTGGAGAGGGAGAAAATCCAATTCTTACAGATTGGGTTTGGGACTGCTTTCAGGATGGAACGCTAGATACTTTGGTTAAAAATGATGCTGAAGCTTTAAATGACAAGAAAAGACTAGAAAGGTTTGTGATGGTTGGCATTTGGTGTATTCAAGAAGATTCATCTCTGAGGCCAACCATGAGAAAAGTCATCCAGATGCTCGAGGGAATTCTTGAAGTTAATATTCCCCCTTGCCCATCTCCTTTCGCTTGAACTGGTTAAGATATTAAAAGCTTGTCCATTTCAGTGCTTTTTCGTAATTAAAATTTATGGTGAGTAATTTTCATCTCGAAGTCACCAGCCTTTAATTTGGCTATGATTTTTTAAATATTTATGTTTTTTGTTGCCTGCAAGATGATACACTTTCTATTGTTGACAAGGAGACCTGCTTCTGGAGAAATCGGTCATCCACAATATAGTAGTATCTCTGAATGAGAATCTGTTATCTACTATTGGCTCCTCTACTTGTACATTTATGTTCACAGATATTGAATTCCCTTGTTGCATATCATTGAAGTTAAATTACGCTGTATTACTTTATAAAGTTGCTGCTAACTTCATTCCTAGATAGGCATAAATGATGTTGTTCGAAAAATCATCTCTACTAATTTAATTTACTGAATAAATATGCAAGTCAAATTTTGGCAGTGCACACAGATGGGTGCACATTTACAATAGCAGTCTGTAGGCAGGGGCAAATGTGTACACATATTGCGATATGAAAGTCGATAATATTCTGTGTTACAGAGAAAAAAGTTTATTCCCTTCCATCTAGGAATTCTCAATTCTCGATGATGGTAACAATGCACAAAATGATGATAAGTAAATGGTTAGCAACATGTCAAATCCTTAATTATAACCTAAAGCACAGAAGATGCAAATGCCTATCCTCAAAAGGGAACTTACATTTTAGGCCTGTCAAGTTCAATGAACATTAATTCTCCTGTACTACGTTAACCAGGTGGCTACCTGACTGTTCATCATTCAAGGATTCAACACATTCACATTACATCTTGAATATGCTAGCTATGCCACAAAATAAAACCATAGCCGCATCTCAGGCTTCTTGCATGTCAAAGAGTCCGTCTAGTTTGTCAAACATCAAACCTGAAACAACATAAGTACCTGCTTTATCTCCTAACGCTCGTGCAGTGAATGACTTATCAAATGAATCTATAGAAAATATAGAAGAAACCTTTTACTAGCATTTTATGGTGTGACAAGTAGTAAGACTGGAATTCGTAATCCTAAGGTGATACAATCTTTTAGCGTTTCTTTGCAGCTAGATAAGTAACCTGAGAGTTTGTTACTGAAAAAAAAAAATACTTGGAATTTGGTCTCTGCCTGCCAACAGACCTATAGTGGGTGTAAATGGGTTTTTTTTTTATAGCGAAAATGATTTCTGAAGGAACCTTACCTAGGTTAAAAGACATTACTGGCCTCAGGGGTTGAGTTGAGATCCATTGGCCGGAGTTGACTATAATGATTTTAGTCCAACAGTTAAACCCACAACATAGAGTTTTTATAGTTGCATTTGCATCCTCCAGGATTCAAAACTAAGGGGCAACGACAACTAGTTTACAAATAAAACAAGGCTATTTACTGCCAAAAACAAGCCTCCAGGGCTTGATTTGAGAACTTGAAAATCTGAAATCCTCATTTCAATGATAGGGCTCTAGAAACCCAAGGCCTGATCAATCTCTATTCATAATGGACACTAAATCCTCAATGATGTTCGTCCTAGTGTTTATTGATAACATAATTTTCACTGGAAGCTGTAACTTGGAGATTCATGAGTTAATTGTATTCCGGAACAAGGAATTCTCACTCAAACATCTTGGACATCAAAGATATTTTTTAGGTATTGATGTAAAGGAACTATGACATGGATTTGCTCGAAAAGGCAAAAGAAACTGAAATGGTAACCAGTACTAAACTGTCAGCATGAGAGGGAGATCCTAAAATGAACAAAAGCATTATAGGAGCTCTGCATCATATTACATCATCAAGACCAGAAATTGCCTTTTCAGTCAATAAGGTATGTCAGTTTATGTAATCTCATCGTGATATTCATTGCAAGGCTGTTAATAGAATTCTGAAGTACCTAAAAGGCACTATTGATTTTGGGTTGACTTAAAAACACATTTTCTCCTTAGAGGATTCTCAGACGCTGACTGCACAAATGATCCTGATGATATAAATTCAATTTCTGGTTTAATTATGTCCATTTGGAAGATAATCTAGTCAGCTTGAGTTCCAAAAAGCAGAAAACTAGTTTAAGATCTATTATTGCAGCAGAGTTCAGAAGTTCAGCTACTGCTTCTGCTGAATTTATATGGTTACAACATCTTTTGAACGAGTTGAACATTCCAATACCAAAACCTCCGGCATTGTGGTATGATAACTTGAGCACCGAACTGAGCTAGATTTATATATCAAAAGGGAGAAAATTGAAGCCAAGCAGCTGGTGGTCTAACATGTCCCTGGATATGATGAATATGCAAATATCTTAACAAAGTCTCTCCCACCTGTGAACTTTGAAAGATTAAAAATCAAATTCAAAGTGGCTGCTTCAGCCTCTGTTGGTTTGTGGAGGAGTATAGAAGCAAGTGGATAATTATTAGGCTAGAATAAATAATTTTTGTTCTTTCTTTAATTGCTATGTAATTAGTTGTATAGAATAACCTTCTTATTCTGACTTGTTAGGCGATGCACCCATATAATGCACATGAGCAATAGTAGTCTGTAGGCAGGTGGACATGCTCATTGATGCGGACATCCTTCATCAGGTCATTTTTTTGGGTCATTTATTTTCTATTTATTTATATTTCACGTCCAGTTATTTAGGTCTTATGTTTTATTGGGCTTATATATGGCTTTGGCCCAAGCCCTTAATTATGTTTATTATTTTGCTATTTATATGGTTGTAATGGGATTCAAAATCAGTTAATCAATACGATTATTCACGTTGGCTTCTTGTTGCCCACTTTCCTCCCCTGTTTTCCCCCCACTCTCCCTACGTGCTCCCTCTCTTCCTCTTCTCTCCTTCTGCTTCTGTATTCTGTTTTTTCTTCTTGATTGATTCTACATTACTCATGTTTTGGGAAATAGAAGTCTACATCATCCATTCTATATTAAGAATTGAGAATATTAATTTAGTGAAAAAGTATCTTCACGTCCATCTTGGGATTCTCTCTCTCCGTGAGTACTAAAACTTTTTCTTTGGGTATGGTAGATCTATAAATGTAGTGTAGAGAGGTAGCACATAGGGAGATAATGGGAAAAATAGGTGAGGAAAGTGGGCAACAAGAAGCCAACGTGAATAAACTCATTCATTAACTAATTTTGAATCCCATTACAACCATATAAATAACAAAATAATAAACCTTATTGAGGGATTAGGGCAAACCCATATACAAGCCAATAAAATATAAGGCCTAAGTAAGTGGACATGAAATATAAATAAATGAAAAATAAAATGGCCCAAACAAATGGCTTGATGAAGGATGTCTGCATCAACTTTCTCGGGGTGGGAGAAAAACTCGACCCCGTGAGTGGTTAAATAACAAAAGGATGTTGTCAATCTCCCAACCACAAACTAAGCAGTTGAACAAACTTCTTTCGACGTCTGTAGACACGTAAGGATGGTGATCTTGGTTAATATGGTCCGTTAATCTAAAATAACATCAATTTTATCTTTGTATGGTGCGACAGGTGGAGTCGGAGTAGGGATAACATGTTCTGGATGAGGGTCCACAGATGGAGGTGTGAAAGTATCATCAGTTGGGGGTGAAATTGGCCTTTGTTAGCAATTAAGTCCTCATGATTGAAGATAAAGTGGTAGCCAAAATGTGATGGTAAATCAATGATATATGCATTTGGATCAACACGTTTTAAAATTTTAAAAGGACTAACACTACAAGCTTGCAACTTGGAAGCTGGTCCAAATGGAAGCCGTTTTTGTCTAATTCAAATTATAACGTAATCCCAACATTAATTTCAACATGGTATTTGTGCAAATCAGTTTGAAATTTATATGATGCATTACTTGTTTCCACTTGTCTATTGATCTTAATACGCAAGTCATGAAAATGTTTTATATGGGTTTGGTGCAATCCCTCAATTAGGTTTATTATTTTGTTATTTATATGGTTGTAATGGGATTCAAAATTAGTTAATGAATGAGATTATTCACGTTGGCTTCTTGTTGCCCACTTTCCTCCCTTATTTTCCCCCATTCTCTCCCTACGTGCTCCCTCTTCCACTTCTCTCCTTTTGCTTCTGTATTCCGCTTCTTCTTCTTGATTGATTCTACATCAATCAGGTTTTGGGATATAGATGTCTATATCAGCCATTCTGTATTTTAAGAATTGAGAATATTAATTTAGTGAAGAAGTATATGTTAAAAGTTGTTTCAAAATGTTGATTTTGATCAACTTCGACCAATTAGTAAGCTAGACATGTAGATGGTCATGGGATTTTGAAAGCCAAGTGTGTTTTACTCCTTGAGTAAATTACTATAGTTTGCCGAATCAATTTCATGTGAATGAGAAATTGTGGTCGAAATTGAGAAATTTACCACATGGAAATTGTTGTGGATTGTATTGGCGTGATTTTTATCATGTGATGGAATATTCTAGAATATGTTTGAATGAAAATATGTTTCTTTTCATATAAAAAATCATGTCTTTTGGACAAAATTTGTCCAAAAAGGACATATCTTCTTCCATTAGATGTGTCTTTTCCAAGAGTTGTCTCTTTAACATAATGTTTCGACATCTATATATAGGCTCCCATTTTCAGAATTCATGCAATTTGCTTCATTCGTGCACTATGATATTACTGCATATGTACTTCGAATTTTGCATTTATTTTGACCAATTTTATACAAAGAGAGTTCTAAACATTACTAGATTCGTTGGTCTACGTAATTTGAAGTCTCCAATTGAAGGAAGTGGTCCTTTTCTTGATAGACAAGTGTCGAAAAATTAAAAAAAGATTGGAAATCTTGCTTCGACTAAAATCTCGTTTTCTGCAATTCTTGTTTCTACATTTCATGGTTTTAGTAAATCAAAATTTCAGTCATTTTTTTAGCATATAAAAGGTTGTCGGAATATAATATATGCATCCATTTTTCAAATATTTATGCTGTTCTCTATATTTTCATTCATTGGTGCATTATGTTGAGAGTGTATTTCTGCTTTGGTACGTCTTTTATTACGTTAGCAGCGCAAGTATGTGGTTCATGTTAAAAAAGTTACACAAACAAATCATCATTAGAGTTGCATTGTAAGTCAAGCATAATTAATAATTGCATTCCACTCTTGCCAATTGCATAGTTGTATAAAGTCTCCGCATGTTATGCTTTGATGGAATAACTGCTTGCACATGTTAAGTTGTATGCAATAAATCATTTTGCATTGCGTGCTATTACTTAACATAAATTAGGAAAAAGATGGATGGACAGGACCACGTTGGCCATGTGCGCCACCTGGATGGATAGGTTGGCCCTATCCGTATAACGGAGCTCCATAAATTATCTCCCAAATACAGAATGCTTTAAAAAATAAGTTCACATACTGTAAACACTTTTGCATTTGAAGTTTAGTGCTCGTGTCTTGAATATATTTTCAACTATCATTCCCAACCATTATGCATATTGGGAGCACTTGCATAGTTTCTGGATAAAACTAAAATCTGTGTTCCGGTGGCTTTAAAGGATTTATTTGTGCCACAATCAGTTCGTTGTTAAATTTAGAATAGATTTAGGGATAGTGGCAGCAATTATTGTGTTACTAAAGTTGACATACTCTCCTATTTTTGTTCTCTTCACGGATGGTCCAGTTATGCCCATATAGGTGTCTTCAGTTTTAAGAAATACCAATTTGTATGATTGCAATAGTGTTGACAATGAAAGTCACTTTTATTGACTTTGGGGATTATTTTTTTTATTTTTTTTGCATTAAATAGCTAAATATTAAAAAATTTCGTGAATTTTTTCATTGGCCGCCAAGTACACAGAAGATACAGCCAATCCTTCTCTGTTTTTGTTGAAATTTTGTTGCGTAATTTGCAGTTTTTGTTGAAATTTTAGTGTGTAATATCAATTTAAATAGAAGATGAAACTGACGAAAAATGCGTACAATTTGTAGAGAAGAATTTAAAGTAGTGAGTTATCTGCTAAATATAGTAGAGAGAAAAAAATAGTGAATAGAGTGGGTTAGGGCATGTACAGTAGGAGATCACTTGTAAAATGATGCCACTTCTATTAAAATGTTTTTAGACTTGAATCCTTTTAAACCCTTAGAGTTGTTTGCAACAAAATGAACACGATTGTGAGAATCGAAAGTGTTAGATAGGTATCGTGCGGGGTAATATTTTCTAAGTTTGCAGGAACGACTCAACATTCAAGATGTTGCGATTAATGATTAACCAAGTTAATCCATTAGTATTCTACCAAGGCATGTTCAAAGCCAAAAGCTACATATCTTGATGCAATAGTTTATCGTTTGGATCTTTTTGGTGTATGCAACAACGTCTTTTGCATTAATTTTTGATTGTTAGAAATTGGTTCAAAATGTTTGTTTTGACCAACTGGTTAAGTGAGGCCCATTTGTCAATTACGGGAGCTCGAAGATTGAATGTGTTATACTCCTCAAGTAGATTATTATAGTTTCTTGAACCAATTTTTGGAGAATAAGAAATTAAGTTCGAAAGTGAAATGCTTAACACGAGAAATAAGTGTAGGAAATTGTATTAGCTTAGCGTGATAGCATGTTTTATAATGACTGTTGATGTATAACGGAATATTGTATAACATGTCTAATTAAAAAAAGTTGTTTATTTTAAAATGAAAAATCATGTTTTATGGACAAAATTCATCTAGAAAGGTATTCCATGTAGTTGTTTCATTTCCAAGAGCTATGTCGACATCTACGTATAGCCCAAAAAAATAAAAATAAAAATAAAAATTTGCAGAATTTATACAATTCACTTCATTGATGCACTATCATATTATAGCATATTCATTTCAAAATATTTCTGAATTTATTTTGAATCAGATTTCATGCAAAGAGAGTTCTAAACATTAGTACTTTAATTGGTCTATATAATTTGAAGAGCTCCTATTGTGAGACATGATCATTATATTTGGAAGATGAGCGCCAAAAAAACTGTTAGCACGTATGCAATATAAGCGGTGCATTATATTCTTAAGAATAAAGAGCCGAACCCTTGCATCTGCATCGATTCTTTCTACATTTCATGATTTAATTTAGTGAAAATTCTGTTCGATTTTACTAGCATGTAAAATATTAGGGTGCGGTTGGTTTCCATTTTCATTTTCCAAACGATTTTTAGTTTTCCCCGAAAATGGCCCGTTTTCCGCGTTTTAAGCGTTTTCGACATTTATAACTGAAAACGCTAAAAACGATAAAAAATCGTTTTACGTCTTCAGTTATAAATTTTAACTTGTCTTCGAAAATGCGTTTTCGAAAACGACGGATCAAACTCGTTTTCCAAAACGGAAAATGAGAAATGGGCCAAAAACTACAAACCAACCACGACCTTAGTTTTCGATATATTATTTATGCAACGATTTTTATACCAACACAGCCTTCTCGGGGTCTTTAAAACTTTTTGTCAACTTGAGAAACTAAAAAATCAGGTGCAGTGTCAAATGTTGCGGCCTGTGCCGTGTGCACCAGATAAATCAAATAATTTCTTTAATATCCGTCAATGACGGTGCGGTGGGAGATGGGAGAATTGATTTTTTAATACTATTACGAAAGATAAGTTGTATTCTACGTCTAAATTGACTATTGCTACAAAGAAGGTAAAACACGTAGTTAACCTTCCCCTTTGAAAAGCATTATCCTTTCCATAAATTTATTTAGTCAGAGAATAGAAGTAATTGACCAAGGAAGGTTCCATTTGAAAAGTCCAAGAAAAGCCATTTCAATCTTATTATTTTCGAGCTAGATTGACCAGCTTCTTGATAAATAGGTTGAAATAATGCTACGTGATATTTCATAATTGGACTATTTTAAACATAGTCATCATATCTATCCAATCATTTTCATCCATCTACACATTTGTCAAGAAGAATGTCAAGAAACCTGTGGCAAAGTAGAATAATAATGAATTAAGCTAGATGTACATTGTGTTTTACATCTTGTTTGACATTGTCCCTTATGTGGAAGAAATCTGTGCAATGATGTGATAGATGAATTCAAAATCAATCACTTTGATTAATCCATGTGGAAGAGTCTCAACCAAGGTGTGAACGAGAGTGTATATATAGCATGGTTGTTCTTTTTATTAATGACCTCCAACTGCAATGATGGAACTTCTTTTAAAAGCCTTGATAGAGAAAGAATTTACTGGTTCAACCGACATTTATTTACTTTGCCCATGAGGGTGGGATTACTCTCCCAAATCGTTGTCTTTTTCCTTCATTGATGAAGTGTGATAATAATAGTATAAAAGGCCCAAAGAAGCCTCATTCCGAAACATCATTGGAGGAGAAACATATATTATAGTTTTTTCTCACATTATTGATTAGAGTGATCTTTGTTTAGTTCGTTGTTGATACAGGCAACTTACTTCGAATGATAAAAACAATTTCTTCAGAAATAGAGTTTTGATTCTTTCGAGCAAAATCCACTTTTCACATGGCCTTTGCAGTTTCAAGTAAAATTATTTTTTTCCTGCTCTTGTTTTTGTTTCTACTTGCAGCCACAGCCCAGCGTTACGGGAATGTTACTCTGGGTTCATCAATAACTGCAAACAAAGCAAATTCCAGTTGGGTGTCACATTCTGGAGAATTTGCTTTTGGCTTCCAGCAGATCATTCCAGGGGGCTACTTACTGGGCATCTGGTTCAACAAAATACCTGAAAGAACCGTTGTTTGGTCTGCCAATCGTGATAATCTCGTCCAAGAAGGATCAAAAGTTCAACTATATGCAGATGGAAAGTTTGAACTGACTGATCCTAGTGGCCATCGGATATGGGCCACTACGATGTCTCATGATCGAGTGGCCTATGGAGCCATGCTTGACACCGGTAATTTTGTGTTAGCTAACAAGAATTCAGTTGTTTTGTGGCAGAGTTTCGATGAGCCAACTGATACATTATTACCAACACAGACACTGAATAAAGATGGGAAACTTGTTTCCAGCTTTTCTAAAACAAATTATTCAAGAGGGAGATTCCTCTTCACATTACAAAATGATGGAAATCTTGTCTCTTACACCAGAAATTTCCCCTTGGACGACGTGATTTTTGCTTATTGGTCAACACAAACTGTTGGTAGTGGCTTCAAGCTGATCTTCAACCGGGTTGGTTACATCTTTCTGGTAGCTGAAAATGGAACTATACTCAATTATTTGTCTTCAAACAAGGCCTTGACTAGTGAATTTTACCAGAGAGCAATATTGGATTATGACGGGGTTTTCAGGCATTATGTCTACCCTAAGTCTTCCAAATCATCAGGCTCAAGAGCAATGGCGTGGTCTACTATAAATTTCATACCTACGAATATATGCTTGCGCATAACACAAGATACTGGCAGTGGTGCCTGTGGTTTTAACAGTATCTGCTCTTTTGGAACTGATCAAATTCCAAAGTGTGACTGCCCTTTTGGTTACTCTATCATAGATCCAAATGATAGGATGAGTGGATGCAAACCGAATTTCGCTACACAAAAATGTGATGGAGAGGCACGTGGAATGAACCATTTTAGATTCACTGATATGCCCAACACAGATTGGCCTCTCTCCGATTATGCATACTTTCGGGTAGTAACAGAAGATTGGTGTCGACAGAATTGCCTTGATGATTGTTTTTGTGCTGTTGCAATTTATAGAGACGGTAAGTGCTGGAAGAAGAAATATCCTCTCTCCAATGGGAGAGTCGATTCTAGCGTAGGAGGAAAAGCTATGATAAAAATAAGGTATAACAACGGAACTGCATATTAGGGTATGTATCTTGAGAATGGGTATGTATCTTGAGAATGTTTTTTCGTAGCTCATGATGTTTTAATTAGTAATACTTTGTAAGAATATGTTATTGTAAGTTGTACTCTAAAGTTGTTAAGTATGAAAAGACATAATTTATAACGTGATAGTTTTGTTTGGGTATTAGTAAATGAGGTTGAACATTTTATTTTGAAAAAAATTGTATTGTTCAAACTTGAGTTTGTCTAAAACTAATTGAATTGGGACTATTTGAAATCTTAATTATGAACATGTAAAATAAAATATCACTTGCATAGAAAGAGTGACCTTAGTCTTGAGCGAGTAATGAAACTTTGATTGCTAGTTTGAATTCTTGAGGTGCCAATGAGTTATATCGAATTCATATGATTAATATCTTATCTAGAAATTGAAAAGACATATATAATTAAGTAATATATTTTGTAATATGAAATCTATTACTCATTTTTTGGGATGCTTGTCACATTGAATGGTTTTCTTGTAAGCAATATAATCTAAGCTCACAAATTTGAGGACTTGATCGTGAATTATTCGTTTTGATGTGATTACACTATAAATTTCCTAATAAAAATGAGCCTTAGGAGCGTAATAAAAAAATTGGGGGGAATTGGTCTTTTTGCCGAACTCCAAATTACTTGATTAACTAGAGCTTCAACTTACTAAAATCGAATACGTAAAGAAGAAACATAAGCTGCACTATTTAACGAATTTTATTTATTTGATTGAATATTGGTTATATATTTTTTCTTTTGGTCACTTGAATTGATTAAAGTATTAAATACACTATAAATTTTTTAAGCATAAATATGAACTTTCTTGTGATAAGCAAAATATTAATAAAATAATTGTTTGAAATCAAATGGATGAAAATTATGAGCAAAATATTAATGAATAAATGTTTTTAAATATAAATCTACATTTTCTCGGATCAAGTATGAATCATTCAAAAATCAATAACAAAGTATTCGATTGTACAGAGTTTAATTGTGCCCCTCTAACTAAAAATTTTTGTGTCCGCTCTTGAGTACACATAGAGTGTGGTCCCTAAAGATTAGCATGCAAGTAATCAAGTATTACCTTGGATATATGAATGCCTACATCAAAAGGTAATTTCTTTTGCTTCTAATAACTGTAGTGTTCACAAAAAGATGACTTTTCAATTCTTCAGCACACAAAAAATGTTGTTTTTTTAAAACATGCAAATTCTTATCGCTTATATGTCCCAGACTTTTGTGTCATATTTAAGATTTATTAGGTTGCGAGACTATTGTAGCTAGTCATTTATCCACCAAGGATAAATATTTTAAAACATAAATCCCATTACTTTTATGGACCTAATTATTTTTTTCAAAATTTCTTTGACCGGTCAATGTCCCCTTATTGATGAAGGTCCCATAACCTTCATCATCGAGAGTACCTAAAGAGATTAAGTTTCTCTTTAAGTCAGGAACGTATTTTACTTTTTCTAAAATAAGTACATTTCCATTTATGAGTTTTAAAACAGTTCTTTAAATCCCTTTAATTTTGTAAGAGAAATCATTTCCCATGGTTACTTGTCATCCATTAATTTTCAAAATTCAGTAGAGTGTTCTTTACGGGGTATCATATGAAGTTACACCAAGAGTCAAGAATCCATTCATCTTTAACTAAAGATTTGCAAGTCATATAAACTTGTCTATTTGAGGCTACATCTTCTTCATAAGCTATTGCAGCTCTACTTTTAATTTTATCAGCATTTTTCAACTCTTCAATTTTTTTAAAAACAATCTTTTATGAAATGTCCCATATTTCAACAGAAAATAACATTTCTTTCCTTTGGCATTATTATTATCCTTATATGATTTGTATTTACCCTTTTCATATTTATTTGAAAATTATTTTCCTTTTCCTAAACTTTTATTTCAAAAGCTATTATTGTTTCCTTTTTGAAAATTATTTCCAATTATTGTCAAGGTAACTCCACAACATGATTTCTTCTAAAAACTCACTTTTAAATTCAAGATCTTTATTTCTTAAAAAGGAAACAATAACATCAACAGAAATGGAAGTTCTTCCATATCCGAGAAGATTTTTCAAATTTTTATACTTTTTAGTAAGGATGATAATAAGACCACATATTGTTGATTATCTGAGAGAGTCTAACCACTATTAGTGAGATCTTGAGACAATTTATTAAATATGTCCAAATTTATCTCAAGATCAGAGTTGTTATCAAATTTAAAGTTGAAAAATTGTTTCCACAAGTAACATTTGGAAGAGATTTAGTTTTGTAAAGGGATTCTAGTTTAACCCACAGTTCAGTAGTAGCCTCAATCTTTCGTACTTCTCTAATGATACTCGAATAAATGTAGAAATATAGTGCTCCAAGCACTTTGAGTTTGTTCAGTTTTTTTAGAATCAACAATTTCTTCACCTACGGTTTCATCAAGAGCTTTTGCACATCTTTGTTCAAAAGAATGCCTTTCATTTTTTTTAACTCCAGAGACTAAAATCTCATTTGTTATTCCAAATTTAAATGTCAACATTAGCACTTCCCATTTAAAAACTTGGAAAAAACATATCAAAATTTTCTTTCAATAGTTTTAAGAAGGGAATTCTAGAATAGAGTTTTCCTAGTTTTCAACGAACACTGTAGAGTTTTTCCAAAGTCTTTTTGTACACCCCCGAAGTGTTAATGTGATGATAGTTTCCACAAATGTACAATTGCCATAGAGCATGATTAGTTAAGATATTTGGATATAAACAGTTTTAATACATAGTTGATACGATTTATGGAAGATCTATTATTTAATTAATAAATAATCAATTGAATTAAATAATGGTGTTCGTAGATTCAAATCTTAGTAATTTGCTAATCATAAGGAGTTGTGATTGTGAAATACAAATTACATATGATTAAACCTTAAATCATCCGTAGTCGTAAGTAATAACGAGATACGAATATCGTTATTACGGATAGACCATCACGTGTGGTATTTCTTACTTGTGAAGTAAGTAGTTGATCTCACAAGCTAAAATTTGGTGATACTTGAATGAATACATGGATATTTTGTTATAGAGCAAGTCATTGGAGGCCTGCCGAGAGATTTCACATCAATAACTATTTGAGTGTTTAATCTCTAATGTTCAGGAGTGGGATTGGTCCTTTGACTTGAGGTCGTCATAGTGCCTTTATATAAGAATAGTCATGCTTTGGCAGTGTTGGATGTTACTTTGACAATGACCTATAATACATATCCTTCAGGTATGTCCAGAATGGTATGAATATTGTAAATGATCAACAGAGGATTTGTCACTCTTAGATAATAAGAGATTATTATTTGCATTTCATTCAATTAAGTCGATAATGAAATCTTCGGTCAAGGTATGCTCATAAGTCGAAAATGAGTTTTCGACTTATATTGACTTAATAGTGGAATTAAAGATATGGTTAATAATCGAGATTGACACACTTTCATATCTCGTAATTGATTGGATCATATTGATGAAAGAATTATAGTTTTACAGTAAATGAACGAGTTTGATTTTGTTATACCACATAAAATTTCCTGTCACATGTATTGTCCCGACACGTTGCTAGATGTCAATGTAGGATGGCGAACGTGAGTAGGTGATAAATTGAAATTGTGTTTTAATTTATCGATTTTGATTATATCAAAATAGTAATTCACGTCGCTAGGTATCGTGATTGGTAACCTGATGGGTCACACTCAAAAGGAGAACTGGAAAACTGTGTTTTACCAATTAATTAATTTAACAAGCGTTGGATAAATTAATTAATTGGGTTACTTATTTACTGGCCCGAATTAATTAATTGGATGTATTAATTCATAGACTTGATTTAATTAAATGAGTTAATTAAATCTTGGACGGGTTAGGAGATGGGCCAAGCCCGTTTGGGCTTGTATAAATAGGTAGCTAGAGTTTTGGATCTGTAGAGAAAATTTATTATTCTTGTTAGCACACGAAAAAATCCTAGTTGTCACAATTTGTTTTCTCTGTGTGGATTATCATTGGATGTTGGATAATTGAACAGCTGTGCGTAGTAGATCGATGTTGCTAGAACAAAATGAAAAGCAAAAAAAAATTGCAGTTCTCTTCAAAGGTATATTTTCTATTTAAACACAAAGAGATCCTTCATGGGAATTGAAATTTGTTTTTGTTTCCACTGCACATGATTAAATATTTTCCAACACAATGGGCCGCCCCTGATATGACCTTATGCCAATTTCAAATTGGGGCCCTATATTTTGAATCTCTTTGTATAGAGTTTTAGTCCTTGTTTGATGGAGATTAAGTCCTTGTTCGAGCTCCATTTTTTCATCAAAATACATTCATTAATAGTGATTTGACATTATTTCTAAACACATATTTTTCAATAAAATAACATTACATGCAAATCCAAAAAAATTTCTTATTTTTTAACTACATATTCTTTATTGCAATACTATTTCAAATGCATTTTTGAGAAAAATGGGGCTCAAATAACCCATAAAATAAATTTTAAGTGGATGAAATATGTGAATTTAAAGTTGTGAAGTCCAAAAAATATGTGGTTAAAATTCATTGTTGATTTTGACTTAAATTAAAATTTAGATTTTGATCGATACCAAATAGAGGTTTAATATAATTATAAAAATTAAAAAATCTAACACCGACAACTAAGCCCCAAATTTTGAAGAGAAAATTAACAAAATGTTTAATTTTAACCTGCAATACAAATTACAAGTAGAGTTTGACAAACAGAATTATAATGCTATGACAAAGGGGTATGGTTGTTTGTAAGACTATTTTCTCACAGTAACTATTTCAAATAATATTGATTAATTGAACATACATTTGAATGATTTATGTATAAGATTGGAGAATGTTGATTGCAAAAGATAATGTAACAAAACAATGAAAGTGATGATCATTTTATATTAATTTATAAGAAATTAACTTAAAAATAAAAAGTATATGTTTGAATAACGACAAAGAATTATTATATTCAAAGTACATTTAGCAAATATTTAAAAATATTATTACCATGAGATTAAAACAAAATAATATAATAACAACCTAGGTACTATATAGTATATGTTTTGAAGATAAGGGAGAAAGAAAGAAACCTATAATGTTATAACAATGGAAGTGAGATCAAACCAATTTGAATTGAATCTTTAAAATTTTAATTCAAAGGGAGATAATTCGTATCTTGTTGGGTTGAAAAAATAATGGTGGGTGATTGTTGAACATGAAAATTGAACAGACAAAGAGACCTTTTGTTTGGTTAAGAAAAAAATGAATGTTTAGAAGATAAAATATCAACTTAATGATAAAGAGGGAAAGTAATGTTTGTGATAAATAAATATAAGTGATAAATTTCTTGCTATCAAAGATTTTTGTATTTTCCATTTTTATTAATTTCTTATGGTTACATAATATAATTCTATTTGATAGAATTTCAAAAATATAATCTTCATTTTTCTTCAACCAACTAATTAACTTTATATAATTTGGGTCCTAACCAAAGCGGGCCTTAGGCGATTGCCTACTTTGCCTATACTCAGGGCTACCACTACAACACATATTGTATATATCACAATCGATGATTAGAGCTATATAGAATTAAGTAGTCTTGAAGAAACCTGTTCTCGGTCCCCTTAGATTCTAGGGTTCGTGCATGAAATCCTAGATAAAGGAAAATCCAAGAAGGTTTTTTCAAGAGATCCTAGAATACTTACCAAATCGAAGGATTATATATAGTTTAGGGTAAGCATCATTACCAGAAGATCAAAGACCATATAGTGTAAAATAGTATGTACCAGGGAATCATTTTATTTCTACAACGAACCAAAATCAAACCTTTAGGAGTGCAGAATTATGAAGAACTAGGATTTTCATCTCCAAGAACAAGAAGAAAAACAAATCGAAATGCTCTGTTGATAAATTTGTCTCAAGAAGGCAAAGTAAATCGACAAAAATTTAAAAGAACACAGATTTTTCGCTCTAAGTCTCGAATGTTCAGCCAAATGATCTACTTACCACGTTGAAAATCCACAAAAGTGGCTATCCCTCTAAATCCACTAGAAATCACGTAGAATACTAGTACACGAATCCAAACCAAGAGATCCAACAGATTGTCCTCAGACAACTTATTTTTCTCTCATGTTTTCTCTCAAATCGATTTTATACCAAGTAACCAGTGGTTATCGCTCAACCAAGTACGGACAAGTAGCCATTACCAACATTCCACAAAATATCTCCCCAAATAAATATAAGAGAATGACCATTACAGACGAAAACCCAAAGGTATTCAGAGAGAAGAAGACAAAGAGAGTAAAAAAGAAAATGCCAGAATAATGAATCAATGAAATTAATCGAACCATCCAGAATATAACCATTCATCACCAAGTTTCCATCCAAGGGCCACCAATCAATCACATGGCATCATCTCAGCTGTTAGTAGAATCTGAATTAAAGTTGAGCTTTCCAAACGAGGGAATGCACTAATGTGGGAAATAGACGGTTTGGACTTCAACTTATAAATTGGGCTGCCATAACTTGTGAATGGTTTCATCATTGGGCTTGTACAAACCAAAACAAAGGTCCTGCAAAGTGTTAAGCAGATTCAACAGAGAATACACGGGGTATAGGGTAAGGAAATGTGTACACATGATGCTAACCTTGCGTCTTTTAGGTGGTATAACTGGTGCAGCTAATCATAATGATTAGATGTTAGGATTACATTATTTTTGAGACGATGTGCTCCATGTGCGCATAGTAGGCATGATACTATTTGAGTTTTGAATTTGAACAACCGTTGGGTGCCTCTTCGAATTCAACTATCATATGATGAGTTGGATGTTTGTGATTAGCCTTAGCTCTATCCAACAGCTAGGATGGAATAAGNATCATCCACCAACTTCATGTAATACTGCAAATTAGTTATTACATTTCATACTATTGAATTTTGATACCCAATAATTCTCGGGCTATGATGTTAAACAGTTCGAAGTAAATTTCTTAGGCCATGGCCGGTAAGTGAAATAATTATATCGACACCACAGTGATTGGCTTGATTTGGAAACAACTTGAAAACAACTTAATTAAGTTTCTCATTATCCAACACTTTTGGATGCCCCATGTGAGGTTCGGCCCAACTGTTGCTTTGCCTTGTGCTTAGTTTGGATGGTGTTATTGTGATAGACCATTTACTTAGTTTGTTGGACCTGTTTAAGTGAAATGATTTGGCCTAATTTGGATGACCTAAAATTAGTCGTGGACTGTGGGTGATTGCAATATAGGAGAGAAAACTTTGGGAGCCGTCTTGGGGGTTTAAGATATACAACCATTGCTTCCTTTCAGTCTTCCTCCATTTGAAATATTGTAATCACCACCTTGATCCTTTTGCAGGCGCGAACATAGACATTTTACATTAGGGGGTCACAATCAAATTTTTAAAAAAAGCGACGAAATTTTTTTATTACTTTATATGGGTCATAAACTGTTATACTACTTTTACATCTTAATTATTTTTACATATAAAAAATTTTTATATAGAAAAGAAAAATTCGATCATTTTTTAGAATTTTTTTATTATTGTTACTTTTTCCTCTCTATCAATTAATTTTTTTAAAAAATAATCTAATAAGTTTCCTAATAAAATTTTTGACGTCATTTGAAGAAAAATTAATTGATTGAGAGGACAAGGTAAAATTAAAAAAAAAAAATCCTAAAAATTATTGAATTTTTTTATATATAAATTTTTTTCGGATATAAAAATAATCAAGATGAAAAAGTAGTATAACAATTTATAGCCAATGAAGTAATAAAAATGTTATTAAGAATTTTTACGTCTCAAAAAAATTTAAATTTGATGTCATATCACATATAAAATTCCCTGATAAAATGATGTAAATTATATTGAGCAATTTGTCGCGCAAAAATAATAAACATTAATAAAACAATTGATTTTTTTTTTCAAAAAAGACGAGATATACGTCTCTTTTTAACATATACGTTTGATGTGCGTTTAACTATTTTTGATATTCATTTAAATCATTCGATGTATTTATGATATAGTTAGCAAAATGAATTTCAAGAGGATATAGAAGATTTATGGATATGGCTAGTGTATAATCGTCGAAAATTTTTTAAAGTTAGCTTGTTATCGAAATTCTCGAAATATTAGTTTGAAGCAATCTATTTTGACGCGTCGTAACATTTACTATGATTGGCCATTTCTCACAACATTAATGATGTGAAATATTAGGTCGTGAGTACTTCAAAATGATATTAAGAATGTAATATTTCAACTTCGTTTGATATTCTATAGTGAGCTCGAAAACTAAGACAAAAAAAAAAAACAAAAAAATTGAAAAAACTGGAGGGTCAAGTGATCCTAGGGGACTCCCTTTGGGTCCGCCATTGTCCTTTTGGGTTAAAACTTGAGGCAACCAAAGTGAAGGCAAAGTTGTGGATCGAGCTAGCCTCCTTGGTTGGTGTTCGTTTGTTGGTTTTACTGAGCCCGATTTTACAAAATTAAAGTAAATTTTGCTTACACATACATAAACATGTTACATCTTAACTAAACAAATTTGAGCTTCTCCAATTTTATTGTTCTTTATGCATTGAATTGAATATACAAAGTATCTATCAAAATGACTTGCATCTCGAATTCATGGGGTAAGTTATTGGGTTTCTATTCTATAAAATTGTCACACTCTCCTCATTTACTACTATCAAATAGAGTTTGAAAGTATTGTTCAATAACTCCTCATTTAGGTTAATTTGACGATAATTGAAAATTTGTAGGCATAGCATTGTTCTTTGCAAATTAAATTTTATGTTCGTATCTACCCAAGGATTTGTAGGAATATGTTTTTTTACTATAAAATCAGATTTTCAATAGAATACACAATGAAAAGTCACAAAAATAAGTTCCTATGAAGCACAAAACAATATAAAGTCCTTGAACAATTTTTTCAAGAAAAGGATGTTTTATAAATGTGTCGGTCCGTTCCTAAATTTAAAGTGATTAACATATGATTATGTTAATGATATGTGATAAATGTGCAAGTTTTGTTCATATATTCCCTATGTGATTGAGTTGCTGCTTTCATGAGAACGGAAATCCATTCTAGTAGACAGACCTCGAGCATGAAGTGAAATAAATTGTGTTTATAAGACATCGGGAATTTGATCAGGCCGGAATTACTTTCTAATTACCTCTTGAGTTAACAATAATTAATTAATTTTGATTTATCAATACATGGCTGTTCGTATAATTTTATATATTGCCGTTGAATTCCTAGTATTGCATGAACTACAATTCCTTATATTCATTTCATTGAAGTTAATTTCCTCAATGGCATTCCCTTAAGTTGCTGCTGATTTCATTACTAGATGGGCATGATTGATGTTGCTCAAACAATCATTTTGGCTAGTTTAATGTAATATCTGGAATGAAATTGAGCATATAATTTGTTAACGAATAATTAAAAATAGAGAAAGGAGTGCAAAGAAGAGGAGAATTGAGAGCAAAGAGAAATCAATTTTTATGATGAATTACAATGATTAAGCACTTTATTTATAAATCAAATAGTCTAAAAGAAGTTAAAAATAAACGAACTTCTACTAAAATTTAAACTTTATCAAAATAAACAAACTAATATAATCTAATTAAAACACTTACAAATCAAATTAAACAAATTTAAACTTTATCAAAATAAACAAACTAATATAATCTAATTAAAACACTTATAAATCAAATTAAACTTTGTATTAAAATTCTATCTAGCTTATATCTTTATTTTATTTTGATCTCCATCATTTTCCATCGATTGAGAGAACGACTCCAATGAGGTAAGCTAGAACTTTATATTCCAAGGAGGACTATCTTTTATATTGACTAAGTGTCATTATTGTACCCTTGACAACTACATGTGGCCGAATTCATTCAAAGTAGGGTAATCTTTCTTTTGAACCAAATATTGAAACTGATAATGTGACAACAGTGAAGCTGCAAATCATCCCCAATAATATGATTTAACCAAGGAGGATAATCTCTCTTTTTAATCAAGTATCGACGTGAAACTCTAAAAGATTACAAACTTGTACAATTCATCCTCAAAATTTACATCTGATTGTGGATAATGAGCACAAGGAACTAATGCTATAGACTGACTTGCAGGAAAAATGATTCAAAATGGAAGGCTTGAATAGGGCCCAATAAGGAAACAATTCTTCTACATTAAAATATAACCTTCATTCAAGTGTCATTGCCAATCAAATAGTATTTTATGTGAGTGATCAAAAACTCTTTTCTTAACGAGTTTAGGAAACTGAGTCAAAGAGAAGCAACGAAGAATAATAATTATCGTTAGACTCTCCTAGTCTATATTGAGCATCAAAAATAAGTTCAAAGATTTCATGATTGAAATAAGTTTGTCGTTATATTTTGGCATGAAAATTAGGAATATTGACAACAAAAGAATGTGAGGTAACTGCCTAATATCAATAGAAAAGGTATGTAATTGAATGATGACCTTGGAAAACAATGTGGAAACCCATAGAGTATCATCTATTCGAGGTAACATCAAAACAAATACAACATAAAAGTCACGCAAAATAGCAGGGGATATCAATCTTGGCACTAGGTCAAATAGACACGAAATATTTGACTTTGGTTGTAATGCTATATGTAATTCCTCAGCTATGTCAATGTTAAGTGTATCAACTACATGCGTGATATGATAGGGACACAATACACTATTCAAAACTCTCATCTTCTATGCAAAGGGAGGAAAAAACTGCACTATTTACAGTGATCAATTTTGGTTCTTGTAATTACATCAATCGCTCGGATGAATTAATTGTAGCTCTTCACCGTAGTCATGCCAACTTGAAAATGCTGATCGACACACTATTTGACTCTTTTGAGTCTCGTCAAGCATCAATTTTTTTTATGCTTATTTATCTATTTATTATTTAGGTGTTCTGGCTGGTCAAATTTTAATTTAAAAAATAAAATATGAAGTTTGTAGTAGCTTGCTTGGGCTTTGGATCTTCCACTGGGTATTTGTGGGGGTGGTGTATTGTGTTATTTGGGCTGTGGATTTATTAGGTTAAAGGGTTTAGGGGTGGGTCAATTATATTATATTTCCAAAATTTTCAAAAACGTACAAATAAATTCCAAATAAATAATTAACAAATAAAGTGATTTTTTAATTACTTATTTTTGAAAATTTTGGGAGTACAATTGCAATTTGTTCATTATTTTTTGGTATTTCTTTATTGTTTTTTTTAAAGACGAGTGTATATTTGTCATTTTACAACTTTTAATTGAGAAAATGGATGAAAATAACGATTTTCGTAATGAAATATGAAATAAGGGTGAAAATGTCAAAAAATGAAAGGTAGGGATGTTTTGTACAATAATAATGAAAAGTAAAGACCTTTTGTGCTAATTAACCTTTTAATAATTTATTTGGACTCATTTGCATTTTTTAAAAAAGTTTGGGAGTATAATTGCAATTTATTCTTATTCTTATTCTTATACTTGTCTTTTCTTTTTTATTGTTTTATTTAAATATGAGATATATTTGTCATTTTATACGAGAAATTTGATGGAAAGGATGATTTTCGCAATAAAATGTGAAGTAAAGGGTAAAAGTGTCAAAAAATGAAAAGTATGGACGTTTTTTCCAATAATATTGAAAGGTTAGGACATTTTATGCTAATTACCCTTATTTTATTAGGGGTATTATCCTAAATTAAAATGTTAATTCAATTTAAATTAGAGTTGGACTTTAATTTATTGTTTAATTAAAATTTGATTTTATTTAATTATTCAACCCAATTGAAATTAGAGTTTGACTCTAATTTGATATTTAATTAGAAATTTATTTTAATTAAATTTTCTTTCCCTAACATTTTCCTCAAAATTAGAGATGTACTCTAATTTGGTATTTAATTAAAATTTGATTTTAATTAAATAATTGCAACATGACTTTTTTTTAATAATTACAGCCAAGGGCATGCAATTTCATAATTTTCATGACAGGCCCCCATCCCAACTTGAAAACCCTAACTGAAACACCTTTTAACTGGTGGTGCCAACTTTCATTTGTTCAACTTATTGTGGCATAGAAGCGTGCACGCTGTTGCGTGACCGCAGGTGGAAGTTGCTATTTTTCAATTTGCAGAGGCGACAATCGCCATTTCAAATCACAACAACGATTATCGTAATTTCCTTTGCTAATGGCATTGCTCCATCGCACTATCTTGTTCTCCAGTAGTGCCTTGTTGCATGCTGCTTCCTACAATGGCACATTGAGCACGCTGCTTGTGCACTGGCCTTGCCATCCATAGTCGAAGGCCTGCTGACGATTGCCGATCGCCACTTGCTTCGACCTTAGATCCATTTTTCAGCCAAAAAGTAATTTTCTTTTCAAAGAAAGATTTTTGAAGATGAAAATTAATTTTCTAAATAGCTAAAAACTAGAAAATAAATATGAGCAATCAACTTTTGATTGCTCCATAATGCAAAATAGTTTCTAACAAGCACAAAGTATGCTTTGATGCCACTTTTGGAATTTACTTAATAATGTACACCCAAATTTATACAAAATTTCAATTTCCACCAAGGATATGCTATATGTTTATATAGAAACTGTGATTGAAATTATACCTTTATTGAATTCTGCAAACTTCTTTGATTTTCTTGAATTCGAAAATTTATAATCTGCAATCCACAGCTGTTTAATTGTCCAACCTCTAACTTAACTTCATATAGTGAACGAGATTTAGAGAACTAAGGTTTTTACTTTTCTTTTGCTCTAGCAAGTTATTTATATGAGCCCAAATGGGCTTAGCCCGTCTCATAACTCAATCTGGTCTAATATTTAATTAATCTAATTAATTAAATCTAGTTCATGAATTAATTAATCTAATTAATTAATTCCGGCCAATTAATAAGTAACCTAATTAATTAATTATCCAACACTTTTTCGTCAATTAATTAATTGGCAATTCTTATTCTTCTAGTCCACCTTTTGTGTGTAACCCATTGGGTTCTCAATCATGATGCCTAATGACATGAATTATAATTTTGATCTAATCAAAATCAATAATTCAAAATACCCATTTTAATTTATTAGCAATTCATATTCGTCGTCCTAGATTGACATCTAGCAACGTGTCAGGGCAATACATGTGACGAAAATTGTCACGTGGCATGATAAAATCAAATTTGCTCATTTATCGTGAAACTATAACCTATTTGTCAATATGATCAGATCAATTACAAGCTATGGAAGTGTATTAATCTCGATTATCAATCATATCTTTCATTTCACTATTAAGTCAACATAAGTCAAAAACTCATTTTTTTACTTCTAAGTACACCTTGGCCAAGGATTTTATTATCAACTTAAATGAACGAAATATAGATCATAATCTCTTACTATTTAAAAATGACGAATCCTCTTGTGATCATTAACAACCTTCATACGATTCCATATTAGCGACCCTTGGTAGAGTACATCCAATATCACCAAGGTATGACTGTTTTCATATAAGGCACAATGATGACCTCAAGTTGAAGGACCAATTTCACTACCAAACATTAGAGATTAACCACCGACACTCGAATAGTTATTCATGTGAAATCTCATAGGGGGTCTCCAATATTTTGTTTTATAACAAAACATCTACGTGTTCATTTAAGTGTTACCACATTTCAAGTTGTGAGATCAGCTACTTGCTTTACAATTAAGAAATATCACGTATGATAGTCTATCCATAATAAAGATATTCGTATCTCATTTTTAATTACGATCACAGATGATCTAAAATTCAATTTATATAATTTGTATATCACAATTACAACTTCTTTTGATTAACAAAGTACTATGATTTGAATCTACCGACTCTATTGTCTAATTTAATTGACTTTTAATTAAATAATAGATATGCCATAAATTTCATTAATTATTTTCTAAAAGTACTTATGTCCAAAGTTGATTGGACACATGTCATAACACTTACAGTTGACAGATTTGTCTCATTGATTGTTTTTGTGCTGTTGTGATTTATAGAGATGGTAATTGTTGGAAGAGGAGATATCCTCTCTCCAATGAGAGGGTTGATTCTAGTATAGGAGGAAAAGCTTTGAAAAAAATAAGGAATACCAACTGAACCGTGTAGTCCTTTGGTTCTAAGAAGTCTAACCGATCCACTCTCGTCATCATTGGATCAGTTTTCTTAGGTAGTTTCGTATTTCTTAACTTATTTGTACTTTTGTTGTATGCTTTTGTTTTCAATAGACAGTAATAATACAAAGACGCTTTATCCATAGAAAGATCTTTTAGGCCTGAACATAAGAAGATTAAATTTCAAAGAGCTACAAGTAGTAACAGATGGATTCAAAGAGGAATTGGGCAGGGGCTCTTGTTCAATAGTATACAAGGATATTCTTAAGAATGACAATATTGAAACAGTTGTTGCTGTGAAAAAAGTTGAAAAGATGGCTACAAAAGGGGAGCAAGAATTTAAAGTGGAAGTATGCTCAATTAGCAAATCTACATTCAAGAATCTAGTTCAATTGCTGGGATATTCTGATGAGGGCCAGAACTAGCTTTAGGTATATGAATACATGAGCGATGGTTATTTAGCAAACTTTCCATTTGAAAATTCAAGGACCAACTGGTACAAAAGAATGTAGACTGCATTTGCCACCACTAAAGGTATTTGTTATTTGCACGAAGAATGTAACAATCAAATCAAACATTGTGACGTTAACCATCAATATGTGCTCTTAGACAAATCCTTCATAGCAAAAATATTGGACTTTGTATTAGCCAAGCTTTTGAAGCTAGATCAATCAAGAACCACCATCTGAATAAGGGAAACCAAAGGGTATGTCACTCTAGAATGGCTCAGAAACATGCCAATTATACCCAAGGTGATGTTTATAGCTTCAAAGTCTTGTTTCTGGAGCTTATCTATTGCAGAGGAAATTATGGACCCAATGTATAGGTTGAGATAGAAATGATACTTGCTGATTTTGCTTATGATTGTTACAAGGAAGGAACAATACATTTCTTAGTAGTAAATGATGAGGAGGCATTCAACAACAAGCGATTTGAGAAGTTTGTCATGATAGCAATTTTGTGCTGTTGTAATGTGATCCAAATTCTATTGGATATTGGAGTCATATTTAAAGTAGTTTTGGAGAGATCAAACTTATGGAATGAAAAAATTTTGCCGCATTTTCGCTAACTCATCTCTAGTTGGACGCTTGAGCGATACCATAAAATTTTCAACGGAAAGTTCTCACTCGCCTAGCGCTCTCTGCCGCTCAATGGACAGTGTTTTCCTAGTTTTCGCGTTTTAACTCATCTTACACCCCTATTCATTTACAATTGCTATTGATTATAGTGAATTTTTCTCTCTACCTGTGATTTTTTTCTCGTCATGGGTTTCTATGTAAATCTTCGTTCCAGTTTACTTCATTATTATCACAATCTTTCGATCAATTTTGCAATAGGTGCGTTCAGGAGGATCGAATGTTAAGGCTTACAATGAAAAGAGTCAAGGGCGAATCCAGCACTTGGCAAGCCCCTGCGGCCACGCGTGCTGGATTCGTTGGGAGGATTTTTTTTGTTGACAATTGATAAAATATTTATTATATATTTGATAATTCATCTTAATAAAAACATCTCTGGTAGTACAATTTGTTAGTGCTTCTACTACTGAACTAGAAGTCCTGGATTCGAAACTCTTCAATAGTAATACGTTTTATAATTTCTGTATTTCAACAATTTTTTATCAAAATAAATGCAAGGTGATTCAAACATGCCACATTACACACACACACACACACACACACACACACACATATATATATATATATAGTTTTACCGGTTTTAATGTAACTTTTTTTTCTAACCGGTGCTTTGTCCCTCTTCTTCATTTTCTTTTTTTTTTTCTTCTCTAATCAATTGATTTGAGAGTTTAGCCAATTAGTGGTGAATGCATTTGTAGGAAAATTGGCCTTAGTTTCATAAGGAGTCTTTCAATAAAACTTATTTAATTAATAAAATGTTCCATTTTTCGTTCACAAAAAATCGATTGCAAAAAAAGTTGAGTCATACAAGCACATAAAATTGATGTAAAGACATAAATAATTTAATAATGCTTGTTTAATTAACTTATTTTATTAATATATATTTCCTATTTAATTGAAAAATAAACGAGGGCAATTTGCAGATTATGGAAAGATTTTTTTCATTTTAAATGAAAGTTTGTACCTAATTCTAGTTCTAGTGGTGTATCTAGTTCTAGTTCATATGATTTTTTGAATATTATTTAATTAAATATTGATAAGCAACACCACTATGATGAACGTTGACCATTTATAGTAAACTTTCAATACTCGCGGTTTGCCCTAATTGAACTCAAACTTTGGATTCGCCCCTGAAGAGAGTAGTGCAACTTATGGAAGGATCTGTTGAAGTCCTCATTCCTCCAGATCCAGCTTCCTTCATCTCTTCAATTTAAAATTCAAATTTTCTTTCACTCGCATCAGATATTTCATTAGTGTATAATAATTCGCATTATCTTCATAATTAGCATCAGGTATCCATGTGACTCATTTTAATTCATGTCTAGTTTTATTCGGTTTAGCATGCCAATGCTTTTTTTACTTCCCTTCTTTTTCTTACATATTTCTACAAGTTAAATGCTACATTAATCTTCCCTTAGATCTAGTTGGCTGTTCTATAAATCAAACTTACGTTTAAACCTGATTTTAAAGTCGTTTTATTAAGCCCCTCTTTAGTTTCACTAAATATCAAATTTTTAGTAAATTTTGATAGACGATGATGAAATTTGTGATTGAAAAGTTAATAAAATTGGTAAATTTCATAAAATGTGTGGTTAAAGTAAATATTGCCGTTAACATAATTTTTTTATCAACTTTTTAGTAAAATCAAACAAGAGCATAATAACAACGCTAGATTTCAACATACTTTCTACAAAAATAACTTTTAAACAAAACGAATCATGCTCACACGTGTTGTACTCCTTCTATCACCTCTACATTACCCAGTCAAATCATATGGTGACGACATTTTTTTTTTCTTTATAATGTTCTCCTCACCTTACAAAGATTCCCCATTGCCGCTCAGCAGGAGTCCTAGCCGAGCTGACTAGCCTATTAGTCTTTTAGTATATGAAAGTTCTCACGAAGAGAATAAGATGCTGTAGATGTTTTCATAAACTAATATGTAACACATTTTTATTTCTTTTATGACATGGGGCAACTTGACATGCCATGGCATAGAAGCTTCTGAGTCACTACTCGAGAAAAAAAGATGAGGAATCTGAAGATTGGAGATGTGAATTAACCACTAAGGTCTCCATTGGCAAATTTATAAATGGTTTACTGAGATAAATAGTGGATTCTATGAAATGTTTGAATAATTCTTTTTTTTTTATAAATTTATAAAGGACACAATAGATGTTTAAAGCCGTTAGAAGACACAGTTTCAAAATTAACAAACATATTTTAAAACTTAAAAAATCAGTCATAATTAAAATTTATTAAAATTGATAATAAAAAATATTTTATTGATGAAATATATTAAAGTCACAATAATATACAATTTATGGCCCCAATTACTTACTAGTCGCAATTAGAAAGTGTCATAGTTACAAATCACAAATTTTATAAGTCACAACTTATTTATGGATCACAAATTATCAAATTAATTGGTCATGCATTACTTTTCGGTCTCAAATAATAAATTTTGTAGTTCGCAATTTATTTATCGACCACAAATTATCAAATTAATAGGTTGCAAATTATTCTTGATCACAAATCACAATTTTATAGATCACAACTTATTTCACGCTCACAAATTATGAAAATAATTGGTCACAACTTAACAAATTACAAGCCACGATCACAAATTTACTCTTAATTTCATATTTTTAAGTCACATATTATTTATTGGTCATAAATTAACCATTCTCTTAGTCACAATCACCCAAATAATTGATTACAAATACTATTCATCTCACCCTAACCCCATTCCAGCACCACCACCACCACCATCAATTGTAAACACCACCAGTGTATCGCACAACGTATCACCACTGTAGCAACCGAAAAAAATTTCATCTATTTCATCTTGACATGTTTTGTTAATTTGAGGTACCGATGGACTAATTTAAAAATAAATCTCGTGTAAAATTTTTTAGCTTTCATTCAAATAATCAAGTATTCATCTAGTGAAAAATTTCATATCAATATTGGGCTTGTTTCAAAGCTCATATTAAATGGCGAATTTTGTACTCGAGAAAACGTTATTTCGGATAAGTTAGGCCCATGAGATTGATGTCCAAAGAATCCACATGTTTAATTAAGGTCAATTAAGGATCTAATAGATTTTGGCAGCCACGTGTGAAATGGAATTGGGTATTTTAATAGTTTAATTTTAGGATGAAAGTTAATTGGAAGTTGTTTACTTTCTAAATTATGCAATTTGAATTAGACTTGAATTTGGATTAAGTCAGATTTAGTTAAAGATGAGAATTAGCTAAGCCCTATCCTTATCCTTTAAAAAGAAACCTACCTCTATTCAAATTCTGCTATTGGAATTCAATTTTCTTCCAACATTCTGGATACATGACTCCTCACCTGAAATTCCAACATTCTGGATACATGACTCCTCAACTGAAAATTTTAAAAAAAAAAAAAAAAAAAAAAGGGACAGAGGAAGAAACCAATTTCAACTCTACCTTTGAAAGTTTTGGACAGAATCTTGATTCAACATAGTCACTACGCCATCACCACAAATTGAGGTAGGATCCCTAGACGAAGTTGTCATTACATGAATTTAATTTTCAAATAAGCATGTTATGTGTTATATTTGCATGAAGTATATAAAGTATGTTTAGAGATTTCTCTTAAATTTTGATGAAAGAAAGATTTATATATATTTAAACTGATGGCCGCATCAGAACCTTAAGTATATATGTTAAACTGATGGTCCAAGAGGCTCATCAGAACCTAAGTAGAATGTTTGATCATCGATTTACTTATTTATGAAGGCAACATGTAAGAATGTATGATTAAATATATAATTATCAAGTTTATGCAGCACGTGTAGCCTGCTGAGTATTTTTTTGAGATGCTCACTTCTATTTAATCCTTTTTAGAGTAATCAGAGATCCGACGGCATTTTGGCATGTTCTATTTTTAGAGAAATTCGTTCTTATGTTTTAGATTGCCACTTTTATGTTTAATAATCATTGGTGTCTCTGAGATTGTAGTTTGAATTCATGTTTTGTGACAAAAAGGTTTTAATCTTCGTGTGTGTTTCTTTGAAGATTTCATAATTTTGCCACTATTTTTAACACTGTGCTATGGTCGATAAATTTGGGATATTTTAAATTATTGTTTCTTTTATGGTGGTTTATTCAGTTCATTGAGTCACACTACTGGAAGCTAAATATTTCCAGTTTCTGCCTAAGTTTAAAAATTGACCCAGACCTAAATACTTGGAATTTTGAAGTGATTCTAGTTGGAAAAGATAGCCACATAAGTTATCTATCTCTCGGATTTAGAATCATGAATTTTGGATCTATTAAACTCAAGTTATGAACGTTTTCCTGTGAGCTGTCAGATTGTACCCAAGAACAAATAGCTCTTGTTTAGAAAACATTTTGACCAATATATTGATTGAATTTATATAAGAAATTTTAACCTATAATTCTACTTTGTGTATGATGTCTACAGTTTAAATTTTGTAAATTTTGGACTTCATTTATTTGTCAAATGAGATTTATTTCTGAAACATACAAGCTGAAAATCTAAACTCTCGGAAAGAAAATTTCTTTAATTTTTTTTTTATGAGTTCTCTAAAGCCTAAATGTTTTTAATACAAGTTAAATTTCTACATTTTATGAACTATTTGGGCAGAATTTTATAAATTTAAGGTCCTTGTAATGTCACGAGTTCCGAGAGCTCGGGGCGTTACAACCACCACTCCATCATTGTTGTGTGGCGCTATCGATCATTGATGCCTACTTCGTGCAGATATGATCACCACCCAAACCTTCACAAAAAAACACAAAAAACCGTTGACCACCACAAACCACCTTAACTACGACTACGTGCATCTATTTTGGAGAAATCAAACTTAAAAAAGAAAGAACATTTTTGGTGTACTAAGGTCGCCGTGGTGTCAAATTTAAGTGTTGTTATCGCGTCAGAATGCGTCGCTGCATAGAGGTACTCACAACATCTGTTGCACCAATGCCACAGTAATGACCGCTTGTCGCTGTGAGCACCAGTGCTCGTGACGAAGAGAGAAGGAGAGGTAGAGAGAGAAAAAAGTAGAGAGAGAATTGAGAAGATAGAGAGAAAGAAGGAAAAGAAAATGAATTAGAGTTTGGACTGAAGTGGAGTGGGTTGGGTGGGTATGTAGATTGACTTAATATTATAATATTATTATTCACCATTAAAAAATTAAATTATCGCCTGATTTTTGTACAAAAATAACTTTCAAATCTTATTATTGAAGTTGGAAGCTAAAAATGTGTTGGTATATTTTCCACATTTATAAATTGTTTATTACTAAGAATAACAGTAGATTCTATGAAATGTGTGAATAATAATGAATACTAATTAAGAATATGTGACTCAAATTAATGTTTTGACTTTAAGTGATTTATAAATCCTTTATAATTTCTTTTCAAATGGATGCTGATTAGGGAAAGACTGTATTCATTCATTAACGTGTGTATAAATTAAGCCCTTGATTTGTCCCCATTTATAAAAACTCATTTTTCCATAAATTTATTTTCAATTATACATTTTATAAGACTTACAATTTTTATCAAATTTTCAACTACATATTTTATCAATATTTAATAAAAATTTAATAAAAATTTTATTTTTATCAAAATTCAAACATTGGCTAATTAATATGTATGCATATTAATGTAGTTTGACTACAATTTCACATCTAAATTAATGTAACCGATGTCGACCACGGATATTCCATGTCTCCATAAAGAGAGATTGGGAAACAACGACAAAAATAACATGCTAACTTATATAAGATGCAATGGGCAACTTATAAAAATATCCCTAAAATTAGGGATTTTTTGAAAAATCATATGAAAAGTATTTTGAAAGTAAAAAATATTGTGTAAAAATAAGCGTCAATATAAAAAAGCACAATGTCACTTTTTAAAGTTAAATATCACTTTTTAAAATTAAAAATGACATACAATGTCACTTTTACTAAAAAACAATGTTTGTCACTCAAAAAAGTAACACGAATTTCAAGGAAGTGATTGAAAAAAAAAATGACAAACATTGAAAAATGATGGAAATTCAAAAAAAGTGACAAACACTTAAGAAAGTAACAGAAATTCAAAAAAGCAACTAAAATTCAAAAGGTGACGTAGCACTAATAAAACATTAGAATCAGTTCAATAAAGTGATGGAAATTATAAAAAAATAAAATAAAATTGACACAATGAATGTCCTTCCTCTTCTCCGTTCACCATGAAGTATCTTTAAGTCAATTCAATGATAAAACACAAATTAAAACACCAAGCATTTTTAAGTCAATTCATCATCATCGTCATCTATTAATTCAACCAACCCATTAATCACATAAAAAGTTTTTCCGAAGTAAATTTTTTTTTATATAAAGTTAAGTTATCACTTTTTAATAACAAGTCACTTTTTTAAATAACAAGTCACTTTTATTAAAAAGTGATGCTTGTCACTCAAAAAGGTGATGAATACTATTCAAAAAAGTGACGTAAATTAAAAAAGTGACAATATCAATCAAAACCTTAAAATATATCATTTTATGCAAATTCAACTACTCTTCCACGACTACCACCACTCTACCTCCACCTCCACCTCCACCTCCACCTCCACCTCCACCAAGGCCAACTAGGCGAGCAAAAGAGCACTCAAAATATTATATCAAATACCAACCTTTGATTTTAGTTCAACTGAGACTTCATAAAAGGATATACAAGCACTAAAACATGACATTGCATTCAGCAGCAATTCTATTTTACCAAGGAAACATTTGTTATAAAAATAAACAACTAATGACAAGGAATCAACTGGACTTGAACCAGAAGCCTCATTGGACCTATTAACCAGGGCCTACTCATCATCTCATTGGCAATTAATCGACACTTTACTAGGATGGAAAAGAGAACTCCAAGGTATTATTATTGAAATTCTATGCAAAATTCAAAAATTGGATCATTAGCATGACGCGATGAGGGGTAGGGCTATGGGAACATTTTTATGAGAGGAAAGAAACAACGAGTCTACTTTTACTACAAGACACACATGACAATATATCTTTCCATCTTTCCAAACTTACCAGCCTAAAAAAAAAAATAAAAAAAAAAAATAAAAAAAATCAAAAACTTTATCTCGAAGATATGATCTCATCTAAAGTTTTTGGTTTAGAATACAAGTTCTTACTCAGTGCCTAAAGTTCATACTCAATCGTTTTAACTCTCACCTCATCATAGCTTACTACAAGGGATGAAATGCCAATTTCTTCAGTTCTGATGCATAATTGGATTTTACAGTTTTCACTCTAGAGTTGCTAAATGCCAACTCGTCAAGATCATTCAATGATACTTATTAGCAATTCAATAATCCAAAACACCAATAACATATCTTTCCAAAGATTTCACAAAATGCATCCAACATTCTTCTAAAGTCACAAATTAAATGTTAATATGTATAGATCACATGAATTAAACAAAATTATTTAGCATAATCACAGAAATTAAATGAAACAAATGAGATTATACATGGGTATAATCTAAACTCATTATGTCATTACACGGGTTTTTTTATCCCCATCATTAGGTAATATGAAAATCATCATTTTCTTTTTCTAACACGACTAAAATTCAATAACATATAAAAGAAGAAGAAGAACAACTAGATAGCACCAAAATCTATAATCAATTCTTAGCACAAAATCACATGAAATCAATAAGCACAGGACAACTAATCTCTAATTCTCATTTTCAATCATCATGCTCTCTTGGTCCAATAAATCAGCACAAACTGACCCAAAATCAAGAAAAACAAATATAAACAAAACAAGATAGCAAGGGAGAGAATCGGGAGCCTATTCTAGAAACTGACATCATTTTTGGAGACCCTTATGTCGGGGAAGAATCTAGAACTGCTCAAAAAAATTATGCCAAGAAAGCTAAAGACCTCCCAATGGTAAGCTTCATATTTAGCAACAGTCGACACTCCATCAAAAGAAGGATTTAACTCATCACGTTCACCAAGGACGATGCTAACGCATTGGTAGTGAGAGTTGTTGTAGCCCGAAATGGTCTCAAAAGAATATTATTAGACAATGAAAGCTAAGTTAACATCATATTTGGAGCAGCATTTGATAAAATAGAAGTTGATCATGTGTTAACTCCAATGAATTTCCCCTTGTAACTAGCGACAACATCATCCCAAGAGGAAAAATCACTCTAGCAATAGAGATAGGGACAACGCCATTCACAACTTGCCATTTTATTAATTTTTTTTGTGGTAGACTGCTGCTCTTCTTACCGTGGAGTGCTTGGAAGGCCCACTTTAAATGAATTATAGATCGTCACATCTATCCACAGCTATACATGAAATTTCCAATAGAGCATAGTATCACTACAGTCAAGGGTGACCAAAGAAGTGCTAGGGAGTATTACTCCAACTCCCTTAGGAAAGCTAAAAAAAGTGATGGTAATGTCATTCTAATGGACATCGATACAAAATGATGACCCTGAACAAGGGCAAAACCCTGAACAAGGCTATGATGTCGAGATGATTGACTCTTCGCGAAGAAGAGGCTACTTTTGAAGTATAATCAATCCCTAAAGAAATGAGAGCTACTGAAGAAGTGACTAATATTGATGAATTGGATCTCTGCATAATTGATTACGAACCATAAACAGCTCCAGTTGAGGAACTAGAGAGCTTTATGGTGGACTCTTGGGGTCCTTCCAAGACTCTACAGGTTGGAAAAAACCTGGCAGCAATAGTAAAGAGAAAGCTGAAATGTTTTTGTGTAACAACTTGGATGTCTTTGCATGAAAGCATGAGGACATGGTTGGTATTGATCCAAAGGTTAGTTGTCGTCCTTTGAATATCGATCCGAATGCTAACCCCCATCAATCCAAAAAGATATGAAGCCTTGAAAGACGAGGTGAAGAAGTCGATTAATAATCGCCTTATTCAAGAATCAACATACCTAAAATAGATGTCGAATCCCGTCCTCATAAAAAAGTACTACGAGAAGTAGATAGTGTGTGTGGACTTCTCCAACTTAAATCAAGCTTACCCCAAGAATAGCTTTCCACTCCACGAATAGACTAACTGGTTGATTCCACTATTGGACATGAATTGTTGAGCTTCATGGACGCCTACTCAAGTTGCACTCATATCTCAATGCATCCAATGGACGAAGAGCATACATCATTTTTTAATGGACAGAGGTGTTTATTACAATAGAGTAATGCCTTTTGGGTTGAAAAATGCAGGGTAGATTGGTTAACAAATTATTTGTAGGACTCATTGGAAAGACTATGGGAGTATATGTGGATGATATATTGATAAAAATTGTGAAAACGGAGAACCAAGCCATACACCTTGGTGAAGCCTTCCAAATACTTTGCAGGTATATGTTGAGACTGAATCTTCTTAAATGTACCTTGGAAGTTGCCTCAAGAAAGTTTTTAGGTTACATGGTGAATCAAAGAGACATTGAGGCAAACTTGGAAATTATCAAAGCTTTAATCGAAATGAGGTCACTTTAAAAACCCAAGGAGATGCAGAGTCTTACCGACTATGTTGTAGCCTTGAGTTGCTTCGTCTCAAAGGCAACTGATAAGTGCCTTCTCTTTTTTCAAATTTTGAATGGAGAAAACAAGTTCAACTGGACAAAGAAATGTGAAGATGCCTTACAAGCAATGAAAAAGCACTTGGGGTAGGCTTCCCTCCTCTTCAAACCCAAAATTGGAGAGCCTCTATAACTATACCTAGGGGTGACTGCCGAAGCTATCAGTTAGGTACTTGTAGAAGAAGGTGGTCATCAATTGCCTGTGTATTATAAGAGTAAATTGCTCCTAGCAGTAAGACTCGCTATCTAGACATGGAAAAGTTGGCTCCATCCCTTGTAATGACTTAAAAAAAAAGTAACACCATATTTTCAGGCACATAACGTGCATGTGCTAAATAATTTTCCTCTCAAGCAAGTGTTACAAAAGATGGACGCTTCGGCAAGATTACTCAAATGGACAATGGAGCTCAGTGAGTTCGATCTTGTCTTCAAAATAAGGGCTACTATTAAAGGACAAGCCTTAACAGATTTTGTGGTAGAGTTCACCCCTATTCCAGAAATGAAGTTTGTCGAAACTTCTACATGGAACCTTTTTGTTGATGGATCCTCGAGAGATACCGGATTCGGAGGAGGGGTGGCCTTTGTAAGTTTGGAAGGGCACAAGCTTAGCTATATTGTAAGGTTTGGCTTCAAGGCCACCAATAATTGTTATACCTTAATTTAGTTTTTTTTTTTAAAGTCAACATTGTCGAGCCCAAAAAAAAAGAAAAGAAAAATCAAACAAATTAAAAGGTTGGGTGGTTTAACCAAATTCATCCCATTCCAATACATTAAACACACACACACACACACACAATCCAAATCATTTGTCAAACAAAAACACACACAGCATAGACCAGGAAGAGAGAACGATATAGAGAGAAGAGGATAAATGGGTCTTAACCATGTAGACATTAGTCATGTTCTAGAATTGATTATGAGAGGTCTTTGAGACTGGCTTTCGTTCAGTGAGGGGGCTTGAGACACATGTCAGAAGTGCTTAGCCCAAGAGGCAGTCTACGTGTGTATGACTAGCTTATAGATTTCAGTCAGAGAGTACATTTTTGGTAGATTTTCCAGTAAATTTGATATGATGTGATGATTACCAGCTTATGTTTATATCATGATTTGAGATCTTATTTTATGACGTTATGTGAATGACTCACTTTTTGGTTATAATTATATGATATTATCTTGTGAATTATTAAATTATATGAGCTTCATTTTCAATAAAAATGTATAAATGAAAAAAGTATATTTATTTTGAACTTTTTCACTCACTGAGCTATCAACTCATATATTTTCTCACATTTTTTTTATCTGGTAGCAGTTGAGTATCTAGGCATCTTTTAGAGTTGAGCCTTTGATTTTGGAGTCAGAGCCACACGACAGAGTTTGTTAGTTTGACTCACTTCATAAAGCATATAGTCAGTGTTTTGGGACTCATGTTCATGTCTAGACATGATTTTGCATCACTTATAAATAGTTATCGAGCTTATTATGTATTTTGCTTCCATAGGTACATTTCATGTTATATTCTTGGTAAAAGATGAGATTTCAGCTTATCCTTATTATGTTGTGTTATATTTGGGATTTGTACATTGTTAATTACATGTCGATTAGTTCTGTTTACAGGGGAGATAATGTCGAAATTCTATTAAAAATGACTTATAAAAAGTGGCATATTGTATTTGTAGTAGCCTTAACGTTGGTTCTGACTTCTAGTTGGTATTCATCAACAGCGTACGTCACTTTCTAGGTCTAGTAGCGTTACACGGGACGGGGCGTGTTGATTTGGTACCAGAGCATGCATTAGCATCCATAGGTTGCATTGAACATACATACATTCTGATGTTTAGCATATCATGCATAACTGTAGGTGGGTCATACCTCGTGGTGGCAGAACTCGAAGGCTTCAAGTATGTTGCCCCAGTCTTACATTGCTCCTGATAGAGATGAACTGAGAAGACAAGATAGAGTAGATGAATCAGTTTACCAACCACTTGAACAATGGGGATAGGGAAATGTGATTGGAAATGATCATATGGTTGTTGAAAGAATTGCTACTGTTGTTGCCTCTGCTATGTACAATATTAGTAGGTATTTCAAAATTGAAAGGGCTACAAAATTAGGGGCTAAAACTTTTATAGGCACGGTCGATCCTATAGTTGCTTAGGCGAGGATGACTAAGATAGACAGGGTATTTCGTGTTATGGGTTGCTCTTATTATCGAAAGTTATGTCTTACCACTTTCTTATTAGAGGAGGTTGCATATGATTGGTGGCATTCAGTATAGAGAACATATTGAGACCCTTCCATCACCACTTGGACTGAATTCAAATGTATCTTTTATGATGTCGATTAGCCTCGATCCAATAAAAATGGAAAACATGTGGAATTTTTTAAGCTAGTACAAGGACAGATGACCGTTACAGAAATATCAGGTGAAATTTATTGAACTTTCAAAGTATAACCAAGTTCTAGTAAGCAATGAAATTGATAAATGTAGATGATTTGAAAATGGGTTAGGAGAAGAGATCTAGCCAGCAGTAATAGCTGCAGGCTGGAATGAATTTGTTGAATTGGTGAAATCAGCTTTGAGAGTAGAAAAGAGCATTTCTGATAGGCCAAGGGTAGAGAACAGACAATTTTTAGAGCAAGCAGTAGTCAGACAATGGTGGGTACCTCTAACTATAGACAACCTCAAAGGGACAATAGAGGATTTCGACCTCGTGTGTCCAGTTATAGTACTGTGTAGCACTGTATGGCAGCCATTCAGCCAGCCGTACTCATACTCAGGGTTTTTCCCAAAGATTATTTACTTCAAGACAGGACGAGAATTCTACTAGTACTAGACTTTCTTATTGTCAATTATGTGGAAGACCTCATCTCGACACATTTTTAAAGTTCAAAGGAAGCGGAGTCTGTTATCATTGTGGCCAAGGTGGACACATCAGAAGAAATTGTCCAATTCTATTACAGGAGAGTGGCATGGTACAGAGGATGCCTCCTCAGCAGAATGTTGATGGTACTAGATAGAATCACACCCCAAGAGATGCTTCAGCTAATAGAACAGGTGTAAACAGTGCAGCCCAGTCCAATGTTGCAGTGGTAATGGTACGAAATCAAAAGGTCAAGTAGGATGGTTGAAGACCCAGAGAAAGAATTTTGCTATGACTCAGGAGGCGACAGAGGAGTCACCAAATGTTATCATGGGTATGTTGTCTATTTTTTATAAAGATGCTCAAATTTTGATTGATCCTGGACAAATTCTTTTGTTTCATTTACATTTACTTTATATGCGAATCAAAAGCTAGAGCCTTTAGGTAGCTGTTTGGTGGTGAGTACACCAATTGGAGAATCACTATTAGCAAACAATATAGATCGAGATTGTGGGATTAAAGTAAAGGAGCACAAGTTGAAGGCAAATTTGATGCCTCTTGACATATATGATTTCGATGTTATCTTAGGTATGGACTTTTTGGCTTCAAATCGAACTTTGGTTGATTGCTTTCAAAAAGAGGTTGTGTTTAGACAATCAGGACAACCTGAAGTTATATTCAATAGACAACGCAGAATTTTACCATCTTGTGTGATTTTTGCTGTTGATGCTATAAGATTACTCAACAAGGGCTGCCATGCATATTTGTCTCATGTGATTGATACGGATGCTAGCAAATTGAAACTTGAAGATATCCCGGTGGTCAAAGGCTTTCCAGATGTATTTCGAAAAGAACTACCAGATTTACCATCAGACAAGAATATCGAGTTCACTATAGATCAAATTCCAGAAATTGCACCTATTTTACGCGCACCATATAGGATGGCTCCAGTAGAATTGGAAGAGCTAAAGGTTTAGTTGCAAAAATTGGTAGACAATGGTCTCATCAGGCCTAGTGTATCTCCATGGAGAGCATCAGTTTTGTTTGTGAAGAAGAAAGATGGCACCATGTGATAGTGTATAGATTACAAACAGTTGAACAAAGTAGCAATTCACAATAAATATCCCTTGTCACGTATTGTTGATCTGTTTGATCAGCTTCGCGGTGCTATAGTATGTTCAAAGATTGATTTGTATTCTGGATATCAACTTAAAAGTAGGGGTAGTGATGTGCCAAAAAATGCTTTCAGGACAAGGTATGGTGATTATAAATTTCTTGTGATGCCATTGGGTTGACCAATGCACCAGCAACATTTATGGATATGATGAATAGAGTGTTTCGCCTGTATTTGGACAGATTTGTGATTGTATTGATTGATGACAATTTAGTGTACTCTCAAGATCGTGAGGAGCACACAGAGCATCTAAGAATCATTTTGCAAACTAATATGATCTAGGAGTCAAGCTCGACGAAAGCGAGTGCGAGACGAGATTCTTTGATAGTCGATGACAGACCAATGACGTGATCAAGGGCAAAGCAAGTGAAACAAGTGATGGGATTTCTCGTTCAAGAAACCATTGATGGAACCATGTTCGGGACTCAAAATGGAGCAACTTTCATGTTCGGGTCGAAGGCCTAATCAATTTGGATCAATTTAATATCGAAGGCTGAAGACGGAGGAAAATGATAAGCCTATGCAACCGCATAGGCTTATGAGGCTTGTGATCGCATGGAGGCATACCGAAACTCAAGATGGGATTTTTAGTTGAACCATGTGACCGCATGGAAATACACTTCACAGTCGCATAGGCCATTTTTTTGGCGAATTTCCTATTTTTGGTATTTTTCCATATTTTGTTAGATTTTGATTCTTTTCCATCTGTAATTATTCTAGGTCGACTTTTGCACGATTTTTACCTAGTTTTTAGGTTTAGTATAAATAGGAGTTTTCATTAAATTGTTGAAAACTTTTGACATTTTGATATTGAATTAAAAGTGAGGTGTATTGTCTTCTCTTCATCGTTCTTCATTGAACAACTTTGAACTTATCAAGTGTTAACTTGTGACGTTCAAACAACCGGATTTAATTCTTAGATTGTGTGATCAAGGGGTCTTTCAAGCGTAGTTCTTGTTGGATTTTTTTGGTTCAACTTTCTTTTGGATTAATCCTAAACTTTCGATTAATTTGGCTTTCTTGGGTTCGTCAATCTCGTTGTGGGTATCAGAGCTTTGACTCCAAATTAATTGAAGGTAATATCTTTTCTTTAATTGTTTGAGTCGTAATTTTGTTTTCTTAGTTTCTTCTTCAATTTTAATTGTTCTTTCTTAGTTCTTCTTCGTTCTTGTTTTTGTTCTTTTCGTCGTTTCATTGAGTTGTTGGTAGTTTAATCATCTTCTTTCATCAAGCAGTAAAAAGAAAAAAGTTACTATACATTCAAGGTACTGTTCATCTCGAAATACTGTTCACAAACGAAATTTTTTTTTGATATTATTATTGTTTGATTTTTTTTTTTCTACCAACAACAATTCCTACATCGTGTTTGACTTTGGGATATTCAACTAGGTTCGATTCTTTCAATCTTCTATTGAGTCTATTCACATATTCTTGTCAAAACATTCATCTATTCCACTTATTCAAGTCCTTTGAGTCTCGTGGTCTTCGATTAATATTCGGTTTGTTTGAACTCCCGGTAAAACAATTGATTTAGTTCACTTAGTTCTTTGAAGTGCTTAGAGAGAGACTTTGAGTGGTAAAAGGCCGAGTGGTGAGTTTAATAGAGGGAAAAAGCCATAGTGAGTGTTTTCATAGTGAAATCTTTGTGAGGCATAAAAAAAATTGTGTGATATGATGTCGGAAAGAGAAGGTTCTAATTCAAGCCGAAACGGTAATGACAACAATGCATCGGAGGACATAATAAGGAGGTTTGAAAGGGTACTTGGTGATGTTAGGGAGAAGGTGGATAGGCAAGGGGAATGGATGGCGTAAATAGGTACTACAATTGCTAATCTTAGCCGGGGACAACTGGAGATGTCTAATGCTAGGAGGCCGAGTATGCGTGAATCTAGGAGAAGAAGGAGAGATGAGTATCGTAGTGATGAGGATGATTTTGATGAATATGACTTTGATATGAGTCAAGAGAGGCATAGGGGCGATAGGATGGAAAGACAGGATAGAAATAACTTGGAAGATGAAGTAGATGGAAATTTGGGGAGTATTAAAATGACTATTCCACAATTTAAGGGGAGAAGCGATCCGGAAGCATATTTAGAGTGAGAAAGGAAGGTTGAGATGATTTTTGATTGCTATAATTATTCGGAGGAGAAAAAGGTAAAATTGATGGTGCTTGAATTTATGGATTACGCGATATCTTGATGGGATCAAGTACTTACATCACGACGTAGGGATCAGGAAAGACCAATTAACACTTGAGATGAATTGAAGGTGTTGATGAGTAGGAGGTTTGTTCCGAGTCACTATTATAGGGAAATCTATCAAAAATTGCAAGGTTTGTACCAAGGATCGAAAAGCGTAGAGGATTATCACAAGGAGATGGAAATTCTTATGATTCGGGCTAATGTGGAGGAAGATCGGGAAGCTACCATGGCACGGTTCTTGAATGGGTTAAATCGGGATATTGCAAACGTTGTAGAGTTACAACACTATGTGGAAATCAAGGACATGTTACATGTGGCAATGAAGGTCGAGAGATAATTGAAGAGGAAGGGAACGTCTAGGCAACTGTTAGGTACTTCGACTCCTAATCCAACATGGAAATCGAAGTGGGATGACTACAACAAAAATGGGGCTGCACCTAGAGGTAAAAATGATTGGCAAAAGGGCAAGGATGAAAATGCTAGCAAACCAATATCAAAATCGGAGGCACAATCGTCGCGTAACTGGGACATCAAATGTTTTAGGTGTTTGGGAACGGGGCATATTGCTTCTCGATGGGTGATGGTGTTGCGGGATAATGGAGAGATTGTGAACGATAGTGATTGCGAGTTTGATGACATGCCGGCGTTGGAGGATGTTAGTGAAGAAGAAAAAGTTGAAGGGCCAGTTGGGGATCTACTAGTCACAGGCGAGCTCTCACTACTCACGTTAAAGCGGATGACTTGGAGTTGCAACGGGAGAACATTTTCCACACTCGATGCCACATCAACAATACGGGATGTAGTGTTATAATTGATGGTGGTAGTTGCATTAATGTAGCTAGCGTATCTCTTGTAGAAAAATTGGGTTTAACATTGTTGAGACACCCGAGGCCTTATAAATTGCAATGGTTGAATGAGAGTGGCAAGGTGAGGGTGAATTGAAGGGTGTTACTTAATTTGTCAATTGGGAGTTATAAGGACGAGTTAGTGTGTGATGTGGTACCAATGCAAGGGGGACATATTTTATTGGGGAGACCATGACAATACGATAGGAAGGCTATGTATGATGGGTACAAAATTGATATAGTTTCATTAAGGATGGAAGGACCATTACTCTTGTACCATTAACATCGGCGCAAGTCTATGAGGACCAATTAAAATTGAGAAGTGAGGAAGAGAGGAAAGCAAAAGAGTTAGAAAAAAATGAGAGCAAATAGTGAGTTGGAGAAAAAGAGAGAAAATGTTGAGATAGCCATTAGAGAGAAAAAGAGAGAGCAATCACAAGAAAGAAAAGAAAAAGAGTACCCCGAGAGAAGAGAGAAAATACGAGCGAATTTCTTTGCAAAAAAGAGTGATTTGAGGAGGGCGATAGTTGAGAGAAAAGAGATGATCTTGTTCGTTTATAAGGAATCACTCCTCAATTTTGAGGAAACTAACCTACTCCTCCCTAGTTTGGCTAAGTCTTTGTTATGGGAATTCGACGATGTATTTTCGGAGGATGCACCAAGTGGATTGCCACCTATTCGAGGCATTGAACATCAAATTGACTTCATACCCGGAGCTATCATTCCAAATCGGCCAGCTTATCGAAGCAATCCCGAGGAAACTAAGGAGCTTCAAAAACAAGTGGAGGAGTTGATGAGCAAAGGATACGTGAGGGAAAGCATGAGTCCTTGTGCGGTACCAGTTTTGTTTGTCCCAAAAAAGGATGGAACATGACAAATGTGCGTGAGTTGTAGGGCTATCAACAACATAACGGTAAAGGATCGTCACCCTATACCTAGGTTAGATGACATGCTTGATGAATTACATGGTGCTTGCATATTTTCTAAAATTGATTTAAAAAGTGGGTATCATCAAATTCGTATGCAGGAGGGTGACGAATGGAAAACGACTTTTAAAACTAAATATGGTTTATATGAATGGCTGGTTATGCCATTTGGACTCGCAAATGCATCTAGTACTTTTATGTGCTTAATGAATCATGTTTTATGTGCCATTATAGGAAATTTTGTTGTAGTTTATTTTGACGACATCTTAATCTATAGCAAAAACCTAGGAGAGCATTTGGAACATTTAAAATGTGTGTTAATTGTTTTAAGGAAAGAACAACTCTATGCTAATACTAAGAAATGCACATTTTGTATGGATAGAGTCATATTTCTTGGATTTGTGGTTAGTGCTAATGGGGTAGAAGTAGACGATGAAAAGATAAACGCTATTAGAGATTGGCCGACACCTAAAAGCATAACGGAAGTTAGGAGTTTTCATGGATTGGCTAGTTTTTATAGGTATTTTGTGAAAGATTTTAGTTCCATCACCGCACCACTCACGGAAGTAGTTAAAAAGAGTGTAGGTTTTCATTGGGATGATGAACAGGAACTTGCATTTAATACTATTAAAGGTAGATTGTGTGAAGCACCTATTTTGGCATTACCTAATTTTAACAAAACATTCGAGATTGAGTGTGATGCATCAGGAATAGGGATTGGAGTAGTTTTAATGTAGGATCGGAGGCCTATTGCATATTTCAGCGAGAAATAGAGTGGAGCTGCTTTAAATTATCCTACATATGATAAAGAACTTTATGCACTTGTTCGAGCTTTGGAGACTTGGCAACATTATTTATGGTCGAAGGAGTTCGTAATACACACCGATCATGAGTCATTAAGCTCTTACGGGGACAAGGTAAGTTGAGCAAGAGGCATGCGAGGTGGATGGAATTCATTGAGACGTTTCCATACGTCATTTGATATAAGCAAGGTAAGGCAAATGTGGTGGCGAAGGCGTTGTCGCGAAGGTATGTATTGCTAACTACTCTTGATTCTAAGTTATTTGGGTTTGAACATATTAAAGAATTGTATGAAAAAGATGTTGATTTTTTGGATATTTATTTATCATGCATTAAGGGGGAGGTTGATAGGTTCTTTAGGCATGAGGGGTATTTATTTGAGGAAAATAGGTTATGTATTCCTAATTTTTCTATTCGAGAGTTGTTAGTAAGGGAGGCACATAGTGGTGTATTGATGGGACATTTTGGGGTTCAAAAGACTTTAGATGTATTGAAGGAGCATTTTTACTGGCCTAAGATGAAAAGTGATCTCAAGCAAATTTGCAGTCGATGCATAGGTTGTAAAAGGGTTAAGTCTAAAGTTTTACCTCAAGGTTTGTACACTCCTTTACCTACACCTAGTGAGCCTTGGGTTGATATCTCGATGGACTTTGTTTTGGGTTTACCTAGGACTAAGAGAGGTCGGGATTCTATTTTTTAGTTGTAGATAGGTTCAGCAAAATGGCACATTTTATACCATGTTACAAAACTGACGATGCCACGAACATTGCTGACTTATTCTTTAAAGAGATTGTGCGTTTACATGGGGTTCCTAGAAGCATAGTGTCGGATCGGAATATCAAATTTTTGAGTCACTTTTGGAGAGTTTTGTGGGGTAAGTTAGGCACTAAGTTACTATTTTCCACAACTTATCACCCACAAATGGATGGGAAAATCGAGGTAGTGAATAGGACTATGACACAATTGTTACACAGTAATCAATAAAAATTTGAAGAGTTGGAAGGAGTGTCTACCATTTGTTGAATTTGCATACAATCGAGCTGTTCACTCTACTACGTCATATTCTCCATTTGAAATTGTATATGGTTTTCCACTAACTCTTTTAGATTTAATTCCTTTACCTATGAATGAACGTGGTAATTTAGATGGCAAAAAGAAGGTAGAATTGGTTAAGTCACTCCATGAAAAGGTAAAAGCGCAAATTGAAAACAAAAGTAAGTTGGTTGCGTCACAGGCAAACAAAGGTAGGAAGCGCGTGACATTCGAGCCAGGAGATTGGGTTTGGGTGCACCTTAGGAAGGAGTTGTTTCCGGAGCAAAGGAAGTCCAAGTTGCAACCGAGGGGCGATGGTCCATTTCAAGTTATTGAAAAGATAAACGACAATGCTTACAAGTTGGACCTTCCAGATGAGTACAATGTTTTGGCTACTTTTAATGTATCTGATCTCTCTCTGTTTGATGCAGGTTCAGATTCGAGGACGAATCCTTTTGAAGAGGAAGGGGATGATATGATCCAGGAGTCGAGCCCGACGAAGGCGAGTGCGAGATGAGATCAGTTGATAGTCGATGGCGGACCAATGACGCGATCAAGGGCAAAGCAAGTGAAATAAGTGATGGGACTGCTCGTTCAAGAAACCATTGATGGAACCATGTTCAGGACTCAAAATGGATCAACTTTCATGTTCGGGTCAAAGGACGAATCAACTTAGATCAATTTAATATCGAAGGCCAAAGACGGAGGAAAATGATAAGCCTATGCGACCACATAGGCTTATGAGGCTTGCGATCTCATGGAGGCATACCGAAACTCAAGATGAGATTTTTAGTTGAACCATGCGACCGCATGGAAATACACTTCGCAGTCGCATAGGCCATTTTTTTGGCGAATTTCCTATTTTTGGTATTTTTTCCATATTTTGTAAGATTTTGATTCTTTTCCATTCCTAATTATTCTAGATCGACTTTTGCACGATTTTTACCTAGTTTTTAGGTTTTGTATAAGTAGGAGTTTTCATTCAATTGTTGAAAACTTTTGACATTTTGATATTGAATTAAATGTGAGGCGTATTGTCTTCTCTTCATCATTTTTCATTGAACAACTTCGAACTTATCAAATGTTAACTTGTGGCGTTCAAACAACCGGATTTAATTCTTGGATTGTGTGATCAAGGGGTCTTTCAAGCGTCGTTCTTGTTGGATTTTTTTGGTTCGACTTTCTTTTGGATTAATCCTAAACTTTTGAATTAATTTGACTTTTCTGGGTTCATCAATCTCATTGTGGGTTTCGTAGTCAACGTTGCTACGGGGTTTGCATCACAAACTCTATGTGATAAGAAGTTGTACGCTAAATTCAATAAATGTGAATTTTGGTTTGATAGAGTTGTATTCTTGGGACATGTCATATCAACACAGGGAATTTATGTTGACCTCGAGAAAATTGAGGTAGTGATGTAATGGGAAAGGCCTACTTATGTAATAGAAATACGAAGCTTTCTTAGCTTAGCTGGTTATAACCATCGTTTTGTAGAGGGATTTTCTAAAATTGCGCTTTGTTTAACCAGTTTGACTAGAAAGAACGCTAAATTTGTTTGGAATGAAGATTGTGAAAAAAGTATTCTCGAATTGAAGAATCGATTAGCGTCAGCTCCAGTTCTTATCCTTCCATCTCCCGGTGGAGAGTTTATGATATATAGTGATACCTCACGTCAGGGTCTTGGTTATATTTTGATGCAAAATGGTGAAGTTATAGCGTATGCTTCCAGATAACTGAAGAAACATGAGTTAAGTTATCCTACACATGTCTTAGAACTAGTCGTGGTTGTCCTAGCCTTGAATATCTGGAGACATTATTTATATAGCGATAGATGTCAGATATATACAGATCATAAAAGCTTAAACTATATTTTCAATTAGAAAAAGTTGAACCTGAGGCAAAGAAGATGGTTAGAGTTGATAAAAGATTACGACTACAAGATTGATTATCATCTAGGGAAGGCTAATGTAGTTGTTGATGCTCTCAATAGGAAGATATTGTGTCCCATAACCTAGACTAATGCAGTGTGTTCTTCTTTGTTTGGTGAGTTCAGAGCTTCACATTCCCAATTGTCAGTTACCAATGTAGGAGCATTGTTTGCCAACTTTCAAGTGAGACCTACTTTGATTAACACAGTTAGAGAAGCTCAAACTCAAGATCTAGTGTTGAGCAAATTGAAAGAAGAAGTTAGTAAAGGAAAACATGCAGATTATACCATTCGAGATGATGGAACTTTAGTTATGGGAAGCGATTCAAAATTGAAGAGAGAAATTCTATAAGAGACACATAGTTCAGCTTAGGCAATGCATCCAAGTAGTACTAAAATGTACTGTACACTCAAAGTACAATATTGGTGGCATGGAATGAAGAGAGTAACAATTGAGTTTGTATCCAGATGCCTCACTTACAACAAGTGAAACCATATCATCAGAAAAAGCAGAATTGTTACAAATGTTGCCTATTTCTAAGTGCAAATGGGAGCACATCACTATGGATTTCTTATTTAGCCTTTCGCGTACTCAGAGTAGACATGACAGCATATGGATCATTGTAGACACATTGATGAAGACTGCCATATTTTTGCCTATCAAAGTCACTTTCTCTCTCTAGATAAATTTGCAAAAATATATGATGATGAGATAATCAGTTTGTGTGGGGCACTAGTATCTATTGTTTTAGATGGAGATTCCTGTTTCACTTCTAAATTTTGGCCCAGTTTGCAGAAAGTTATGGGCACTAAACTTCATTTCTATACAGCTTTTCATCATAGATAGATGGTCAATCAAAAAGAACTATTCAGACTTTGGAAGACATGTTACGAGTTTGTGTACTACAGTTTAAAGCAAACTGGGATACTCATCTTCTTTTGATGGAGTTTGCTTATAATAACAGTTATCATTCGAGTATAGAAATGGCTTTTTTTTGTAACATTGTATGGTAGGAAATGCAAAACTCCAGTATGTTGGGATGAAGTGGGCAAAAGAAATTATTGGGTCTTGAATATATTTAGATTACTGCCGAGAAAGTAAGGATAATTAAAGAAAAATTAAAGATAGCCCAAGATAGACAGAAGAACTATGCAAATAGATGCAGATGAAACCTTGAATTTGATGTTGGAGATAGAGTTTTTCTACGATTATCGCCATGGAAAGGTGTTATCAGATTTGGTAAACAGGGTTAATTAAGTTCGAGGTATATTGACCCATATTAGATTGTTGAACGTATCACTCCAGTTGCTTATCGATTGGCTTTGCCAATGAAATTGTCCAGAATTCACGACATATTCCATATTTCCATGCTTCGTAAGTATATTCCAAATCTGTCTCATGTTTTGGAATCACAATCAGTAGAACTGAAAGAAAATCTTACCTATGAGGAAGAACTAGTTCATATATTGGATAGGAAGGAACATGTCTTGCATAGTAAGACTATTCCTTTGGTTAAATTTTGGAGGAATCATGTTGTAGAAAAACGACATGGAATAGTGAAGAGCAGATGAGTTCTCAGTATTCACGACTTTTTCGCACTTAGTCAATTGAATTTCGAGGATGAAATTCTTTTAAGGGGGTAAGTTTTGTAATACCTTAATTTAGTTATAAAAAAAAAAGTCAACATTGTCAAGCAAAAAAAAAAAAATGGAAAACAAACAAATTAAAAGGTTGGGCGGTTTAACCAAATCTATCCCAATCTAATACATTATTTATGTACTAGTCTGTCACTCATGCATTGATTATTTTGAACATGATATTAGCGTTTCTAATGTTGATATGAGTTTAGTGTTTAAAGAAAAAACGAATCAATCAGTTATAAAAATAATCATTTGAGGTAAGATATTTGTTATATTAATTTTGAAATGGAATGATTCAATATAGTAATGACTTGAAATATGTGTTTAATAGATGATAATGTTGTTAAGATAATTATGATGTGGATGAAGAATGTTATCTGAGATTATTTTTAAATGATCAAAGTTTCATACAATTATATAAGTAAGATTTAAGAAATAGTTCATTGTGTTTGCATTGGGAAGGATAGAAAGGAAACTAAAATATTTACAACAACCAATTAATGTCAATAGTAATTTATTGCTATTCGGTAGTCTTTTAACCCTAGTCTTTTACTCGAAGGCATACGATTAGGTTCATGTACATAGAAATAGACAAATCATGTTACTTTTTTCAGAACTACGAAATAAAACATTGCATGATTGCCTATTGTCACAAAAGTAATATAGATGTTGTTCACTCATGTTTTTCTTTTAAGGGAGGATAGTGGTTCGATCATCAATTTTGTAGCTTGTGTGAGTCTTTTTTTTTGGGTTTTGACTCTACTTTAGTAGGTACATTTGATGGTTAGAAGAGAGACCTTTTTGCATGTCATGGAGTGATTTCTTTAGTGGCTATGGAAATTTCATTGGCTTGGCCATACACCTTGTTTTTGCCTTTTGCATCTTTGTTGTCTAAACTTTCTTTCATTTTAGTTGGCCTGTTTGCATCATTTGTGATAATTGAGGAATTTATTTTAGTTGGTGTGGAGGAGTTGAATATAAATATGATTTCAAAGCAGTACTCAGGTGGGTTGAGGTGCTTTTTGTCGCCTTTAGGCAAAAGAGCAGCTCTGTATCACTTTCCAATTTCACGACGTCATTGAGTTCTGTATTTCGTTCCTGTGGTAGACGAAATATATTTTCAATATAGTAGCATATTTGTTGTAAAGAAAGAAAGCATTATTGAATGATGTTGGAACTGACGTTTTACCTTTTCAAGATGGTCCATTATGGTATTGGCATTACTTTCCAATAACACCTCTGCTAAATCTCCTATGACGGTTGCATCTAATGAACCAGATTTGTCTTCAAGTTGCACGAAAGCATTTACCCTATAAATGTTTTTTTTTCAACCATGCATTATGTATCTTGTTCATGAAGTAATTATTATTAAAGCTTCGAACTTATGTTTAATGGAAGAAATTACCTTGGGATAGCTTTTGCACGTTTATATTTGTAGAAGCGACATTTATAAATTTCTCCAAAGTTTGCGTTGGACGTCTTCTTGCAGTTGCTGCAGGACATACACCAAAATTTCTAGCTTCTTGATACTATTTTCCAGTTTGCATTCACCCAGTAGATTTTTTTCTATTAAAAGAGATGTCTTATGTAATTAGATAGGGAGATAATACGAGGGAAAATGCGTGATGTTACTATAATGTGTAATATAAAATATAGAGAAAATGTATTTATGCTAATTATATTCAGTTCATTAGTTTAGAATTACCATTAGGTAGACTCTTAGTAAATCCTGAATTGGTATCAATTCATTCTCAGTTGGAGGAGAAAATTTTGGTGGGTTGTTAGCAACAAAAGGTTTATTTTCAGTCAGCTTGTAAAGTGTTTCTTTGTAAGCTTCCACCCTGCAAGAAATAATGGCATATTTAGTTTAAAATATAACTCTTGTTTTTTTTTTAAATGGAAGCTGTAAAAGCAATATGTGTATTGGGTATGTTGTAGTACTATTCTTTGTACTCTGCAACGGCCAGTAGTTGGACATTAAGGAAAAAACTGCTATTTACTTTGGTTGAAAGTGTGATGCCTGCAGAAAACAAATTAGTAATAACTTATAAAAATTTTTTGAAGAAAAAAATAATAGCACTATAAATGAAATTGTATTTGTAAAATGAATTTACCGTTGAACAAAGAAACCTTGAGATTTTTAGCCCATATAACGGGTCTATTTGCAGGGTTTTCAATTATTGTAGTACATTTTCATTCGACAAAGCTGTCCCATAATGTTAGCATCACATTTTGAACTGTTTGTCTATCAAGACAACATCTTGTAGATAGGCTTGTGTATCAAGTTAGTCTAAATAAGTCGTTTTCGTCAAATAGCCATAGCGACACCCATCACACCTAAATGAAGGTCACGTAAATTTATTTATTATTTTTTTTTATGTATTTTTCATGTAATAAATTTGAACATAAAAAATAAACTATGAAACATTATATGAAATAATTGGTTTAAATTTAATGTGTTAGAAATCTTACTTATGTCCGTATTCTTGTCCATATGCCTCTCCAGTTGATCAAATGGAGTAAGTTCATAGTTTGAGAGCAGGAGATTCAAGTTGTCCTCATTCAATTCTTTAACCTTCGTTCTTCTTGTTATATTCCAAATTTTTTTTGTCCAGGAGAACTCCAGAATTTACTTTTGAAATCTTTAACTATTGTATTTGAGATAACATATATTTTAAAGTTTGAACAGATCGTTTAGTGCAGTAATATTGGCATCATACATTGTTGCTGTGACTTTGTTTCCCTGTTGAACATTAGAAAAAAGATGAAAATATTTAGAAAGCACGCAGGTATAGTGATAGGTAGAAAATTATTAGAACGAGAAGTATATATATACCTCTAAATCCATGAGAGTAAGATTTTGGTAATGGATATTGGAATTTCAAGTAGTTTTTGGGGATTGTTTTCCTGTGACGATAACTTTTTCTGACCAATTAGTTTCTGAAGCTGAAATATGTGGAAAAAATTTATGAGGTGCAGCCATTTTTTTTATCTGTAAATGGCATGGAGGATATGTTAGAGTGTAGATAAGTATAGCTATGAATGTAAAAAAGTTGTTGATATGGAAGAAGAAGAAGGTAGTGTGAATACAAGTTAGAATTTCTTATAGTATGGAAGCTATAAATAGTAATAATAATCTCTTTCTTTTTGCAGATGTGAAGTTGAAGCTTTATGTTAGTCTATTTATAAAATATCAAATTGCGACATAGTGGTTTAATAAATATTTTAATTTTTGGGGACGTGATGTTGGAAGGATGAGGTTAAAGTATTAATGTATTAATGTGTCAGTTATAAAAAAAAAAAGATGGCATAGATGGCATTGATTGGACCAAACTAAAAAAAGAAAGACTCTATACAAATTGAATATGTTTTTAAATGATCAAAACTAATAAAATTATTTACATTGTAAAATCTTATTAATAGTCATACCTTATTGTCTAATCACCAAGATAAGATATAGAGATTACTTTGAACTTTTACTCATAGTACAAGATGGCTTTAATGGAATTGAGGAGTATTTCCTTAGTTCTTATTATTATATTATATAAAAGTAATAAACGTGAAAGTTTGGAACATGCATAAGATATGGGGACTACATGAAATGGTTAATATTTAGTACGTGAATGGTGTCAATGGAATAATTGAGTTAGTAAAACACGTATCAAATTCATCAAAGTTCGTAAGAAAGTAGAACAAAGATGTATCTACACTGTAAAATCTTAGTGCACCCATACTTTAATCACTAGCATGATCAGATAGATATGGGGAAGTTATAGCACATAAATGGCTTTGAATTGTTTGGATTAAGAGTATCCGATATAAATTACATCGGAAAAAAATTTATATTTTGTAATTACTTGTAGAAAATAAAAATACATGCTATAAATTAATTCAGTAAATTTAAATAATATGTAAATATATAAATATGTACGTGTATAGAAGATAGTAAAAGAAGTAAAAGAAAATTTAAATTATTTATCTAGAAGGTCTTTTACTACCACACATATAATTCATTCCTTATCTACACAATTCATTTTCTATCCTAAAGTCAAGAGCCAAGTCCAGAAAAGTAAAAGCAATCACTGCTCATAGCCGAAAAAGGTAGGCATTTACTTGAGAAATCTAGGAGGAGACCACGGAGACCTTTAGATCTCCATGTGCGGAGACAACAGATTGTGCATCTTCAGATCTATTTGTCTATTTCAAATTTTTACAAATATAAGTTCTTCTGTTTGTTTAGAATTGTTAGATTCAAATATTATTTTTTGAATTATTATGCAAATGTCTTTAGAACATATACTCTCTCTAAATCAATGATTTTCTGCTACTATCACTCAATATCCAAATCGTGAATACCTTAAAGATTTTATAGAATTTATAGATGTAAATCAACAATGTTTTATGATGTGTCCTAATTTTTATGGATTTATTTATAGAGTTGTTTAAAGAGGAGAAGAAGAACAATTTAGTAATAGATTGGTACATGAATTTGTAATACGGCTCTTATCACTGGATTACCTTGTCATGAACCAGCCATGGAGATTGATTATAATAAAATTGTCTTAGAAATCATTACTTCAATGGTAGTCAAAGAATTAGCATGAGAATGATTTTTGAAGTTTTCCATCTATGTCAAGACGAGGAAGATAAATTTAAGTTGGGATTAGTTATGCTGGTGGATGTGTTTTGAAACCAATTCTTGACATGGTCGAGCACCTTGAAGAATTTCTTGCGTATCCATGGGGCCGGAAAGCATATTTTATTTTGTTAAATTCACTGCAAGAATCATAATTGGAAAGAGCATGAAGAGTACAACAAAATGAACAATTATATTATAAGTATGCATTACAAGGGTATCCACTCAGATTTCAGGTATTTTTTTTCTTATTCTTTTATTAACTTAATTTATTTGTAAAAAATAATAATAATTATGAATGGTAATTGTGTTTCAGTATTGGATATATGAAGCATTTCCAAAAATTGGAGGTCGTCGATACAAAACACCGCAGAGTCTACAAATGTATAAGTGGAGGCCCAATAAAATACTAACTAAAAAAAATAGTTAAGCATTTTTTGGCTACTTGAGAGGTATCATTTTTTTTATGAATGTATAATTACATTTATGTTTAATTACTTAAAAACAAGATATAACCAAATGATTCTGATATTTTATTAAAATTACAAATTCAGGTAATTGTAGTGTTACACCCTACAAAAGAAGAATTGGAAACATCATGGTATATAAATCTTTCACTAGCAGTTGACAATCAACCTAGTGTATTAGATGACATTGTCAATAGAGAATCAGATAATATGGAACAACAAATCCTAGATAACATTTAGGAGCAAGAGAGGGATAACATATATGTGCAAGAGACGACCATTCCCAGTACCTCAAGAACTTCACCTGTAGTCGGGCCTAATTCTGGATCTAGTACCTCCAATTATGTAACTAAAGATCGAATGGTAGAACTACTGGGTATCCTGAGGAAACATATAATAAAAGATGTGTCCAATATATGTGGTAACTTGAGAACAGAAATTTATGACAACCAAAGATAGCTGTTCGAACAACACCAAAAATTGCAGGAAGATCACATGCAATCTGGTATGCATTCGTGCATGGATAATTCATTATCAAGTTTCTTCAATACACATATTGAGAACAACAAACAATTATTCCAACAACAACAAAAAATGGTAAAAAGATCATTACTAGAGCATGCAATCATATGTGGATACCAGTTTAGGTTCCACGCGATATTATGTTGATGAATAAAATAAGAATATGCTGAAAAAATTATCTGACTAGGAATCAAACATGGAAGCCATTATAAGTTGTATGCAACAAGATGTTCCTACAGGTAGAGGTCCAATTCCCGATGATCAATCAAAGGATGCATCAACATCTCAACAAGTCAAAAGTTCTGAAACGTTGAGATGAGAGAGGGAAAAGAAGGGAAAACAAATACAATCTTCGTCGTCTACAGGTTATCCTTTGGAAGACTACTCCATGGAAAAGTACATAACAATTAAATATTGGATATTGAAGAATGAATTGAGGTAACAAAGAGAATTCTTCATTATTAGTTTAAATACTAAAATTTTCTTTCGATTTATTCAACACTAACTTAAATTATGTTATGCAATTCATATTGGGACAATGGCACTGGGAACGTCTTTAGAAGAGATATGCTGAGAACTTTATTTGATTCAGCAAAAGATATAAATGTTGCAGTGAGTAAAGTTTAGCCATTACAATCAACTTCTTTTTATACTTAACATATTTAATTTATATCTATTTATTCCACCAGAATATTGAGCAGGAGTTGAAGGTGTTGAGGCAACTCATTAATGATGGTTGCACCGTCGTGTCTAAAGAATATGCAATCATGGACTTTAAATTTGAAATGAAGTGTGCTCGTCTGATGATGTGGCAAATTGACTCACAAATGGGAACTACCAGATGTCAACCAGATGGCACTATCTTACAACAATATGTGAATGGAAAATTGCCTATAGGTAGTCGTCCATGGGTAGGGTGCAAGTATTTATTAATTCCATGCCCATATCCGGGCAATAATTGGCATCTTTTTTGGTCAATATTTCTGAGTGAAAATTTCAGATATACGACTATAGCCATCAGAATCATATACCCAATCAAGTGAAGGCACATGCTAATCAACGCTTACTGTGGTCAATTCATTATTGTTAGCCCTAGCTTTCTTCGCAAGAGAAGATATAATCAAACTTAGAAATAAACAAATGAAGCAAGAGATCATACCTTACCTACTCTATGCAAACAATGGATGAGCATTTAAACAGTTTTTTATTTACTATAATATATAATTATTCGTTAATACTAATTTACTATAACACAAAATATTTCTTTTACAGCCCAAACTGTACAGTTTTCGTGTTTAGATATATAAAATGCTTTGTTTTGGGGCATTCGATAGAATCGATTTCATCAGACAGGATGACTATATATAGAGAGAAAATTGCAGTTGATATTTGTCATAATGAATATTTTCTTCATCCAGGTCCGTCTTCTAGATTGTAATGGATTATTGTTATGCCCCTGATTGCAATGGAGTATTTCAATGGCTGCTCAGAATGTACTTTATTCGAGTGTCATGTAATTTTGGTAGCTATGTATAACTTGTTAATATTTCAAGATTACCAAATATTTATGTGAAAATTATGTAAGTAAAAGTAAAAAAATCATAAAATGAAGAAGAAATCATATTTGGACAAGAAATCATACCTAAAATTCTCTTCTGTAATTTGTCATTTTGACAGAATTATAAGTTGAGAATTGTGTGCTTGTGTGGACAATTGCAGCCTTCTTGAGTGAGCATGTGTATTCTTAAATTAACTCTAAACATTTCTATCACAAACATGACTGTGTAATGATTATTTAGAGACTCTCTATGTGATTTTTGACTTGCTTGGAGTTGTAATCCCTCAGTTAAATATAGATTCAAGAATGTAGAGATGTACAAATATAGGTGTCCAATATTATTTGCTCATCAATAATTATGAAACAAAGCAAGTACAACTACAAGCATGGACATTGAAAACAGAGAGATGGACAAAGACACAATCCTTCGACCGAAGTTATTAGGTAAAATGGGAAATGATAAAGATAGAAAAATTACTAAAATGGGAACTTTTGTAACTTTATGTTATTTTTTTTATTATATATTTTTTAAAATATTTTTAAAATTTCCTTTTTTTTTATATTATAAATTTTTTTGTTCGATTTAAAATTATTTTCGTTCTATAATTTGTTCAATTTCAATTAAAAATATTTGTTTTTAATTTTAATTATTTCAATTTAATTTAAAAATTGTATAATAATATTTTTTCTATTTTTCCCTGCAGTTCTTTTCTTTACTCTTTAATTCATTAAATCCTTTAGATTCTTTTCTTTATTTAATATTGGATTGGACGAAGTGAAGTAGTGTGTGAAAATAGAAAAATATTGCAGTAGAAGAGACGATTGCTTATGAAAATGGTGAAATGATTGAAGACAACACGACATCGTTCTTGTTCCCAACCACTCTAAAGGAAAATTAAAAACAATTTTCAAAAAATATAAAAGAAAAGCGAAACACTGTTACAAAAATTAAATAAAGAATACATAAATAATATCTAACTAAAATTGAAAAAACTCAGTTCAATCATAAAGAGAAAAAAATTTATCTATAATATGAACGAAATAAATAAATAAATAAGGAAAAAATCTCCTTCCATCAGAGAGATCTCTTCATGAGATGGAGTCTCACGGAGACTCTATGAAAGGAGAGAATCACGGAGAGTTTTTTCTCCTTTGATTAGTTCTCTCCTTTTGACCTTTCAACTCTCCTTGGAATCGACATGTGTGTGGATGGATGAAGATTTAAATACAACTCCTTATCAATAAATATACAATAATACATATTCATTGTTTCAATTTTATTGTTTCTTAGATAAGAAAAAAAGTTCTATACGGTTTGTAGAAGAAAATGAACTTGTCACAAATTAATTACACTTCACGACATAACTTTTTTTATATACAACAAAATAATTTATAGAAAAACATTATATCAAGTAGGTGGTCATGTGCTTCAATAATTTCCTTTTTCTCTAATATTTGTTTTTAGGAAAAGTGAGATCAGTTATTTTTAGTCATAATTTGTCTATTTTTGCAATCCGTGAACCTGCTTCAGTAATAAATTGCCTATAGGTAGTTTCCCGTGTTTTCAATATTTACTTATAATCATTTTTCGCCTTCAAAATTTGCATATCTTACTCGAGACTTGCCGGTGCTTCTCTCAAACAGGTGTTTATCTATTTACTCTCTCAAAACTTAATTTTGTAGTTTTAAGTTAGAACTTGTTCGAGGATTGACTGACTTTTACCTATTTGTACACATTTTGTTATTCTTTTTGCTACAATGTTTTATAAAAAATTATACAATGTTTAACTGTAACTTCCATTAAAAAACTTACTCGCTCATTGATATTAAAGAAATAAAAAAAATTATTCTTGTGAAAATTGTTTTATTACAGTGTATCAAAATGGACATTCCACGTCGTTTTTACATAATCATTACTAATTCGCTAAATCACGGCATCAGTCTGGTTTGTCATAAAATAATTTCTTCTTTTATATTTTAATAAATGTTCTACTAATATTGTACTTATATTTTTCTTACATATATATATAGATGATTCCTAGATCTTTTGCAAATGACTGGAGAAATGAATTTGGCAACACAGTAAGCGTAATTGTATACGATGGTATAATTGTGACCATTAGATTGGAAAGAGTTTTTGGGAAAATATATTTAACTGATGGATAGGAGCAATTTTTCGACCATCACAATTTACAGGATGATTATGATCTGGTATTCGAGTATACCAAAAATTCTACATTTAACATGACCATATTTGACGATTCTGGGTTAAAAGTGAAATATGACTCAGACGTTCCTGAAAAAGGTGAAAAAGGCAACACTTCAAACACAGATAATTCGGTATTCAAAATAACGTTAACACGCGTCAAAACAACCACCGAAAAATTGTAATGTTTATTTTTTAATAATTCGTTTTATATTCATCTCTTACACATAATTATTACCTTAAGATTAACAATTTGTTCATGGTTTTGAAGTATATATCAAGAAGATTTGCCAAGCAACATCTGCCAAAATTGGGATATCACCACAAATTTAAGACCAATCGGTGTAATACGCTGTCTTACTATAGGCTGGGCACATTTTCTCGGAGAAAAGGAACTACAAATGGGAGATACATGCATCTTTGAACTACTGAACTACGAAACTCCAATATTTTTAATCTACAAAAGAAACCACATCGATGGAAGTTTGACATGACTATGAGACTTTAATTTTAACTCATTTTAGGTTTTAGTTGTTTTCATATGTTGGGATAATGTTTTCCTACAATTTTTATGTTAATCTAATTTGTTATTAATCAATCTAATTTCATTTGCTTTTCTTATGTACTTTTATATTCTATCCACATTTAAATAACTTTTAATTCTATACAAATGAAGAACACTACACCATTTCTTATCTTAACTTAAATATAACGTTCATCAAGAAATGATTGTACATTCATTGCACCAAAACATATATCTTCTTCTAATACATATATATTCTTTCAATACATATATTGTTGCATAACAACATCGATGACCACTGCCATACATTTAATTTTAATATGCATCCATAGCACATCCAAAAAGGGAAAGAAAAAATAAGTAACAACATTATATTATACTTTTAAATGAAACGAACTCAATTAATTTCAAACTTCGGAACTTCCAAACCTCAACCAATCCCTAAAAAATACAACAAAAATCTCAGCCATTTTCACAATTCCAATATAATAAATCAATATCCAACCTAAAATTGTAAAAATTAAATAAATAAATAAATAAATAAAATACACATATGAAAGTAGATTTTTCTTCAACTATTACATGTTGTTGCTATGGCCAATAACAAATTACACAGATGCCCCTCAGCCAAATATTTTTGATGTCTCTCTGCAAATTATAATTAGGGAAACAAGAGTGACATTATTCCATCTAATAAAAGTTCTATACATACACAAAGAAATCCTCAAAAATAGCAAGAATTGAAGTACAAGGAAGTAAAACTTTCAAATTTTCGGCTCTAAGTAAAACTTTCAAATTTTCGGCTCTAACTTGGAATGTACACAACACATATATAGAAGACCCGAAAAAATTGTACAGGAGATCTTTTCGATAGCCTTCGACTCTATTTCAATGTTTTAGCTGTTGTTTGGAAGAGAGGTCTTTTTGCAAAAGGCGTAGTGATTTCTTTCATGCTTGTGGATGGATGAGCATCTGTGTTTTGCATCTCATGTTTGCATTTAAGAAATCCACATCAGCAATTGTTATTATAGGGTTGAAGACAAATAAAATTTCATAACAATACTCAGGTAGATCCTTTTTTTCACAAAGATTCAACTATTATGAATTTAAATTAAATCCATAAGATTGAATTAAACTTCAGCGAGATTAGAACTATGGAAGTGTAACCTGATGTTTACGGCAAGCAACAGAAGAGATACTATCTCATCTCATCTGAATTCTCACTAATAGTCGTTGCAATATGCAAAATATGAAAATCAGTAAAACAAGTGTACAATCATAATTTCGACTCTGCACTGAATGAAATGTTAAATTTCATAATGTGACAGTGGAAAGAACTCAGTTAAAGTAATCTAATATTTACATTGTAGTTGAAAAAAATTAGCATGTCATTTAGTAGAATCTTCGGAGAAATCATAGACAAAGGGGGAAATTGTAATAAATTGAACATATACCTATGAGAAAGTTATAGTTTTATGAATGTACAAATGAAAGAACTTCCTTGTACACAACATTTTTCGTACATGAGTTGTGCGTATGATCCATGTTTGATAGTTTCAATAGAACTTTTATAGATCCGCTTATTTTTGCTCTCGATAGTGCTACATATAACTTACCATGGCAAAAAATTGGCTCTGGAAGATACAAACCTACCAAATCAAGTGTTTGACCCTAGGCTTTATTTATTGTCATTGCAAAGCACAATCTAATTGGGAAGTGAGTCCTTTTAAATGAAATTGTAGTTTGATTGGTTTTAAGAAGTCTAAAAGGGATCCAAGATAAGAAAACTTGTTTTCCACAATATTCAACGGTTGTGATTTTGGCAAGAATAACATTTCTCTCAAATTTTCAACAAGGCGTGTTCCATTGCATAACCCCTCGAAAGGATTGATATTCTGTAATAAGATTACAAAAAGCATGGGAATGGACTTTCTCATATTTTCAACCAATGATAGATGTACGAAAAAAGACCATAAGTATGAGTAAATCAGGCTGGCTTTAACTATATCTTCTTTTTTTCCTTTAGGTACAACTGGTAAACCAGTCTAAAATTTCCTCCAAAAACTACTACTTTTTCACGAAAAGACAAGTTACAATCGGTAATATCTCTAAGTATTTTGTCTACAGTTTTTATAGCACAACGATTTACCATAGGTGCCTCATCCCAAATTATTAGCCTAGACATTTTCAACAAAGTTCCCAAGGCTGATTGTTTGCCAACAGAGCAGTTGACTTCTCCTACTATTTCTAAAGGGATTTTAAATCTTGAATGAGCTGTTCGACATCCAAGTAATAGAGATGCAGCCACTCTAGATGACGTAGTTGCCAAAACAGTTAAATGTTGACATCCCATACCAGCTAAGAGTGCTCTATACAAAAAGTCTTACCTGTCCCGTTTGGACCATCGATGAAAAAAGTGATACTTGATTCAACTTCTACTCTTTCCATAATTATATCATATGCAAACTGTTGTTCTTTATTTAATGTCGCTGCACAACTAAAACATCTTTCAATACCCAAATTGGTTGTTTCCTTTGCAACCATTCTCATGAATCTTTTATCATCATCTTTAATTACATTAAACGACACGATTCTATAATCATTTATATTTTTACCAAGTGATTCTAAAATAGAACTTATATCCTCCAAAGCTCGTATTTGAACAACTTCAATAGGCATATTTTGATGTACATAATCATCAGTCATATAAGATTTAAATTTATCACATAATAACTTTGGATTATTGAGGTTGCACATTGTAAGAAGCGTAGCAAAGAAACGTCTTAAAGAACAAGGCATTTCCTAAATAATAGTTTCAGATAAACATTCTTCACAACGATTGTCTGCATTCAATAAACCATGTAGAAGCATAGCTTCTCGAAATGTACTAACATTTACCCCATTGAAAGTTCTTAAATCGTAAAATGATGTTGGGCCTCTAATATGATTAAGAAGAAGGCAAAGAAAATATAGTTCTCCTTTAGATGGATTCACTGAGGCAATTCGTCTTATGACAATTTGTTTCTTTTTATGAGTCCAAATTTTGTTATTTGCATTCCAAACAAAATGTGTTCAAAAATCTTAATACAAATGCGTTCGAGGAAATTTGTTTACTTTATTCACTTGGAAAAACTCGGTTAACACTGTTAATTTCGTATTTTCATTCTCAATAATAGTAGATAAATTGTCTGTATTTTTGTAAGTTACACATTGATGCTCTTCAATATGAAGTTGTACAGCTCAAACAATTGGATAGATTTCTAACAAATTGAAAGAAAAAATCCTTCACAAAGTTTCAGATGGAGATATTCATCTAGCATATTGGTAAGTAGAGATTTCATCAATGTCTTTGTATGTCTCATTTTTGCCAACACAAAAATTAATATGATAATGTCCTTTGTATACATATTTGTACAAATATTTTACAGCTTCAATAGAAGAACATACTTTAACATTGATATAACAGTCAAATTTTGCACTTAAATAAGGATTATATGGTATAGCCCATTTATTGTCTAACATTTGACCTCTCACATTAACACAAATACCATTATTACGCCTCCTATACAGCGGGTATAAATTATCTCCAAATATAGTACTATTACAATAATCTTTCGGATATTTATTTTTACAACCACTATTTGTCACCATACATATGTTCTTAGGATTAAGATTTCCACAAGGACCATGCATATTGTGCTTTAGAATAATAGAATAAAGATGAGGGTGTATGTTTTTATCAGAAATTTCACAAAAGACTATCCTATCAACTTGTTGAGTGGAAAAAATTTTATGGCCACATTTAAAAATCAACAACAGATGTGCATTAGGGAGACCTCTTGTTTGAAATTCAATCACGTATATATGAGCAATAACAGGGCCAAAAATATTGTTTTTGTATAAATCATTTTGAAGCTCTTTTAATTTTGCTTTAAATACACGTATAATCAAATCTGATCGATTTTGAGTCTCATCATTGTGTTTTAATTTTTGCTTAATTTCTGGCCAATTTGGATTACATGTTATAGTTAAGAATAAGTTTGGTTTTCCATAACATTGGACAATAGCCATATCATATAAGTACCTCCTTAGCATATCTTTAGGTCTACATGTAAAGGATTGTGGTAAAACAAATTTCTGTCCAATTTTATACCCTCTAGTTTCTCCATTATGTACACTAGTTACAATACTTTGATAAAGTTCAGCACAATTTTATTTTTGATTATTACGAAAATAATCTAACCTGGATGTCTCTATCTTAACATACATAATTACAACATATTTTTGGAAAAGTCTTCCAGCGTGAAGCAACACAGACTTACCAGAAGGTCTAATCTGTAACTTGAACGAATAGTACTCGTGACATGAAACCTGAGACCTTTTTTTCATTTCCTTAAGCACTACACAAGGAAAAATGAAGCAAATTTTATATTTACTTTAAACATCACATTTGTAGAGCTATAAGAGACACGAGAAAGTATATAAGCAAACTTTAGCCCCCTTTTCAATAGTTTGAGCAGCGGAATTTATTATATTAGGATTAGCAACATGGCTGACCAATTGCGCGAGTTGAGAAGATGTTTGTTCATATCTTCGAATGCCTTCATGCCAACGACATTCACCAAATGGAAAAAGCAAAGGGTATCGCAAAGGATTATAACAACCATAATAATAATGAACCATATGCAAATCATCTTAATGGCCATAAATAGTAATATCACGAACACAAATATTTGTGTTTTCATCGTCCTCAACCCATACAACAGCTACTTGAGATGCCGATAGAGTATTAAAGACTCTCTGATCGAGTCCTAGGTGGCATCTTATTTGCATTTTATGGTCGTGCAAATCGGTTATATTACTTAAAGACCTAAAGAATTTATTATACAGATTTACCTTCAAGATTTCAATTAGAAGAAGCAAAGTGGATTCTACTAGATTTTTTGAAGTTTTCATACGATTTTCATAAGATCATTATCTATATCATAAAAATATAATTGCATATAACAAGGCGTATTATTATCTGGCATAAGTTGATTTACATAATAATATACTTGCTTGAACTCTAAATGTGTAAATACCTTTATATGCTTTTAAGAGTTCCTTGTCATACTTTACACCCAATGAAGTGAATGCAAAGTGGTTATTGTATCCACATGCAAGTTTTTTAAATTCCATACATGTATGCTCTTTAGACGTAAATAAATTATACAATTCATCCGACGAATCGGGCATAAAAAGTTTCACTTTTCCATCATAGCAACAAAAATCTTTAGTTTCTCTATACAATTTGTGTGCACCACAATGCTTACAATAAGTGCACGTCGGTAATACATATGCAGTAGTTGGTATATTAAAGAGATTAAAACTTTTATGTAATTCAGAATAAAAAACATTAGTCGTTTCTTCATTTGAAGTAGAAGCCTTGGAATGAAAATGTATTATATATTCGTGCACATAATCAATGCCGGAACTATTATTTTTAGATAACATAGGACCATTTATCATTTTACGATGATCAATACTTACAATCTATACGCCTACTTTCGATTTTGTTGTCGATGAATGAAAGCATTATATGATTTACTTGTACTTTGGGACAAAGTTTCAAGATCAAAACAACCAGGCTCTTCATTGGTAGATTCTTGCAAAGAATCCATCAAGACAATGAATTTACACTAATTTGAATAATATGAAAAATTATTAATTTAGTTAAAAACTAACAAATAATAATACTATATTTAACACACTGTAAAATAAACTTATTGAACTCCAATAAATCTTAAGAAGCTTTCCCCAAATAAATAATCCTCATTACAAATGCAAACAATAACAGAACTGTAAACACTACTAACTAGACCAAAAAGACTCCAAACATACCCACAGCAAGCTCTTGTAATCCTCATTAAATATAAAAAATAATGATTGAAAAACTTAAGCTACTCAAATAGATAAGGGTAAAGAAAGAAAGACTTAGCTAAGTTTTATACACATAAAAAATAAAAATATATTATTACATTAAATAAACCTGAAGAAAATAAGAAATATATCCACAAGAAAGCAAACTTCCAACAAAAATATAAACTTCATAGTCATATCCAAGAAAAAAGAAAACTCCAGTTAGATTTTTCACGCATATATAGAGACAAGAACACACCTCACATCCATGTAGAGGAATATGTGCCAAGCTAAATTTTCATCTATACACAAGAACAAAAACTCCATACCTTAAATAGATCTTAAAAAACTAAAAAACGGATACACAAACCAAAAAAAAATAAAAATAAATAAACAAATAATTTCAAGAACATACCCAAAGATAATTGTTATAAATTCTACTGTTTTCTTCCCCACAATCGAGATGAGGATTGTGCGATTTTTTTTCCCACAGAAAGAAACAAGAATTTGGAGAGTTTTTTTTTTTTAGACGAAAGTTGGAATTTTGGAGAGAAATCAATTGAATTTAAGGAGAGAAAATGAGTGATTTGAAAGAGTGATAGCTGGTAGAACTTCCATGTTTGATTACTTTATATGTTTTATAATAAATAAGACCAAATCACTTTGACCAAACTCATTTCAAACTAGTTCAGTGTGAAAACATATGTGACAAAAATGATTAGTTCAGCTTTATACAAAGAAAAGCGGTAATTTCCACCAGTAGAAAAAAATTGAAATAATTTTAAATAGAAAAAATTAATATTGAAAAATTTTAAATAGAAAAAAAATTTCTCTTTCCAAGGAGAGAAAAAAAGTAGTAATTGAAAAAATTAAGTTCAATTATAAAGACAAAGGAATTCAAAAATATTTTAAATAGAAATTTATCTATAATATGAACAAAAAAATAAATAAATAAGGAAAACAAATTTCCATCCATTGGAGAGATCTCTCCGTGAGATGAAGTCTCATGGAGATTTTCTCTCATTTTTTACTTTTTGGTCTCATGGAGAGTTTATCTCAGTTTGACTTTTTGAAAGGAGAGAACTCTCCTTTTGAAAGGAGAGACAATTTTTCCGTGGATGGAGAGATTCTCTCTGTCCACGGAGAGTATTTTTTTCCTCATTTTTTTAAAAGTTTGTTTTGGGCATATTATGAATTTTTTTCCATTAAAAATTCTTTTTAGTTCTTTTCTGTTTGTGACAAAATTAATTTTTTCAAATTTAATTAAATAATACTTATATATATTCTTGTTTAATTTTTGTAACTTTAATTTGTTTAATTAATTAATATTTTTTTAAGTTTGTTTTGTTCATATTGTAAAAAAAATTTTGATTTAAAATTCATTTTAGTTCTTTTTTGATAAATTTGTTAAATTTTAATTAAATAATATTTATTTTTAATTTTAATTTTTTTAATTTAATTTAAAAACTTTATAATAAATTTTTTTCTATTTTTGCTAGCAATTTCTTTTTTAAATCTTTATATTTAGTTTCTTTTCTTTATTATAATATATAGTATTGGATTGGATTAAGTGAAATAGTGTGTGAAAATGAAGAAATATTGCTGTGATGTGACATTTCAATGAAATGGGGTGTGAAAATGGTGATTTGGCCTATGAAAAAATTGCTACAGTGTGATTGAATGAATAAAATACTGTTACCAAACAAATTTAACGTGAAAACCTATGTGATAAAAATAAACAGTAAACCCCACATTCTCTCTTTTAAGAGAAGGAGGGGATACACACACACACACACACACATTTCAAACCCATTTGTTAAATAAAAACACACACAACACACACTAGGAAGATAGAACGACACAAAGAGAAGGAGAAAAGAGAAAGAAAAAAAAAAGAGGAAGAAGGAGGAGGAAGTGCTTCCTACTATTAGGCTTGAATTCCTCAATTTCGAAAGGTAATTAAAAAGTTACTTATTACATAGTTGTGTTTAATTTTATAGTTGTTAGATTCTTGGTTTAAATTCAATTTTTGTGAAAGGAATTATAGAATTTAGTATAATAAGATATGTAATTAAGTTAAATGAAAGAAAAATTAGCCTAATTGATTAAAGTAACTTTAGAAATCGCTTAAATGTAAAAGAACTAAGTTTTGGTATAGCCTATTTAATTATTGAAATTACTTAAAATAGTTAATTGTTAACCTAAAAATTATATCATATTTTAGGTGGCGATACAGACATCGGGACTGTTTACCAACCGAGTTGATTTTGCAAACATAGTTTTGTGAGTGGAAAACTTAAATATTTTTAAAGTATTTATAAATTAAGTATACTAGTAAAGCGTGTGCAATTATGTGTTCGATTTTATGATTATTACAGAAATCTCTTTTATTATGATACATGTGGAATTTCAAAGATTATTTATGGTACATTTGTGACTCGGTATGTGAGATGTGATAATGAGATTTGTTTGGTATGTTAGACATGTAATATTGAGATCGGCCAGAAAAGCACCCATGATTATATATTTCTTCTAGTTCACTGAGGGGCTGTGGCCATGTTCTACACTACATCGAGGAATTTTGACTAGGGATGAAGGGATCTTGATTGTGTACAAGTAGTTCACTAGGGAGCCTTGGCCGTGTTCTAGAATTAATTATGAGAGGTCTTTGAGATCGTCTTCTGTTCAGTAAGGGGGCTTGAGGCTTGTGTTGGAAGTACTTAGCCCAAGAGACAATCTACGCATGTATGACCAGCTTATAGATTTCAGTCAAAGGGTACATTTTTGGTTGATTTTTCAATACATTTGATGTGATGAGATTATAGCATGATTATCAGCTTATATTGCTATCATGATTTGAGATGATATTTTATGACGTTATGCGAATGTCTCACTTTGGTTATAATTATATGATTTTATCTTGTGAATCATTAAATGATATGAGTTTAATTTTCGATAAAAATGTATAAATGAAAAAAGTGTATTTATTTTGAACTTTTCCACTCACTGAGCTATCAACTCATATATTTTCCCACTTTTTTCTTATCAAGAAGCGTTTGAATATCTAGGCATCTTTTGGAGTTGAGCCCTTGATTTTGGAGTCAAAGTCACATGACAGAGTTTGTTAGTATAACTCACTTCATAGAGCATGTAGTCAGTGTTTTGGGACTCATGTTCATGTCTAGACGTGATTTTGCATCGCTTATAAATAGTTATCGAGCTCATTATGTATTTTGCTTCCATATTTACATTTCATGTTATTTTCTTGGTAAAAGATGAGATTTTGGCTTATCCTTATTATGTTGTGTTATATTTGGGATTTGTGCATTGTGAATTACAGGTCAGTTAGTCATGTTTACAAGGGAGATAATGTCAAAATTCTGTTGAAAAAATGATTTATAAAAAGTGGCATATTGTACTTGTAGTAGTCTTGATGGTGGGTCTGACTTCTAGTTGGTATTCATCATCGACGCACGTCACATTTCGGGTCCAGTAGCATTACATGGGACGGGCTGTGTCAATAATGCAGCTAAATATGAGGCCCTCCTAGCCAGCCTCAAATTATCCAAGGAGATGCAAGTGAAGAGGTTGGTCATCAACTGCGATTCTCCACTGGTGGTTAGTTAGGTTAATGGAAAATTTTCAGCTAAAGACAAAAGCATGGTTGCTTATCAAAAACTGGTCATGGAACTCCTACTAGCTTTTGAAAAATTTGAGTTAGCACAAATCCCATGTTTAGAAAATGCTCACGCGCGATGCTCTTTCAAAATTGGCCAGTAGTAAGGATTCCAAACTACTCAATGTAGTTCCTATAGAACACTTTCATAGGCTCTCCATGTCTAAAGGAGAAGAAGTGATGTGGGTCAAAGATTCTCCTCCGTAGATGAAGCCAATTGTAGCATTCCTCAAAAACCAAGCTTTACCCTCTGATAAAGAGGAGGCTTAACGGCTCCAAAGATGAGCTGCTCACTTCGTTTTCCAAGACGATGTGGTTTACAAATGAAGTTTTTCTTTGTCCCTACTTCGATGTATAAGTGATGAACAAGCCACCTATGTGTTCCAAGAAATTCAGAAAGGAATATATAGACACCACACGAGAGTATGGTCTTTAGGAAAAAGGTGCTAAAGCAAGGTTATTATTGGCCTACATTGAAATAGGATGCACAACAATTCGCAAGAAGGTGCGATAAATGTCGGTGCTTTGCAACAGTTCAAAAGTAACCATCTCAAGAGCTAAGTGTTGTTTCTAGCCCTTGGCCAATCGTCAAGTAGGAAATTAATCTTGTTGGACCCCTACCTAAAGGAAGGGCAGTGCCAACTTCGCTATTGTCTCTATTAATGACTTTATAAAATGGGTCGAAGCCAAACCCTTGCCAGAATTACTGAAGCAAATACTTCAAAACTTTTATAGAAAAATACCATATGTCAATTCAAAATTTCCTATTCAATTGTTTGGGATAATAGGCGATAGTTCGACAACTAGAAAGTCAGAAACCTATATGAGGAACTTGGAGTCAAGAAGCACTTCTCTTTCCCACATCATCCTCAAGCTAATGGACAGGCAGGAGTTATAAATAAGACGATCAAACATACACTCAAGATGAAACTGGACATATCTAAGGGGCCTTGGGTTGATAAACTAACTCAAATCTTATGTGCTGTCCAAACTACTAGTAGGATAACTACAGGAAAAACTCTTTTTTCTATGGCTTATGGGGCGGAGGCTATGGGCCCAATCGAAATTGGTCTACCATTTCCTCATCGCATAAAATTTAACAAAATATCTAACAATGAGATGAGAATGTGCGAACTAGACTTCCTTGAAGAACGGAGGGATGATTCTGAAGCAAAAAGGGCTATTTATCAATGAAAAATGACTAGATACTATAATTCTAAAGTTAAGAAAAAGTCATTTCGTTTGAATGATATTGTGTTGCCGAGGGTGTCCCTATCTTCTAAAGAGCCAGGAGTAGGAACCCTTGCCCCAGTTAGGAGTTTCCTTATCGCATTACCCTTGCCCCAGTTAGGAGTTTCCTTATCGCATTACGGAAGAAGTTCAACCATGGACTTATAAAATTGAAAGTATAAATGGAAAGACATAGTTTAATCGATGGAACACAGAGCACTTGCGGAAGTACAACTAGTGAAAGTGTAAATAAATTTCATGTATGATTTGTTTTAATTAAATAAAAGTTATCTTGTTAAAATCTTTGAGAAGAAAAAGTATCTCCCGCTAACAAAAGTTAAGAAAGAAACCTCAGCATAGACGAACTGTCCATATGCAAGGAAGTGTAGCACTTCAGTAACGAGCTGGATCATAGGATTGGCCACTTCATAAACTGCAAAGTGGACATCACATCTCTTTGGCAACTAAAGTTGCTAAGGAGGCTGAAGCATGGGTGAACTACTTGACCCCATGCTTAGGGCTATTAATGAAAGGCATGAATTGCCAATGCTTTTATAAATAAGGAATACAAACAAGTCTCAAATAAAAAAAATAAATAACGAATGCATGGCAATGAAGTCATAAATAAAATGCAGCAAAGACAGTAATGTCCTTTTCGTTCGTTAAGGAAAAAAATTCTAAGGGCCTTCTAGGTAATTACAAAGTGTTGAAAATTAAAATCACTACAAAGGTCCTATCCACTAAGTAGGAAGAAGAGGAGAAGGAATGAAGGGCACTATAGCATTAGGAGCCACAACTTCTGGAGTCTTATCTTTGATAGCCTCTTCTTCAATTTTGACCACGTTGCTATCCTCCACAAGAGTTTGAGGCTCTTCATTCACTCCTCTAAGAATTTGGACATCAATTTAGAGGTGTCAAAGGTCTAGTAGTTCACCTCAATCCACTTCGCTACCTCAGTATAGGCATAACTTCGCTAATATTTAGCAAGGCTTTGTTGTGCCTTCGTTAGATGAAAATAGGCAATGTAACGTTTTTCAGCCTCACTACCAGTAGAATGAGATCTTCTCACCAACTCTACTCCTCAATCAAGCCAGATACTCTTAAAGCTCAACTCTCCCTTGTAGTATTTCAAAGCAGCATTTTCTTTACTTGCCTTCTCCAGGGCCTCAGCAGCTAGCTTCTGGTCTGCATCAGAAGTCTCCACCCTATTTGTTATGGAGGCCACTTTACTTTGAGACAAGTAGACCTCATTCTTTAGATTTTCAATTTCTGGTAGCTTCACAAACTCTTCAATTTGTTGCTTTTTCAAAGTCTCCACTTCAGCTATTACCTTCTTAGTTACCTCCTTGGCCCTAGAGCCTTATTCGCATGATCTTATTTTTTTTTTGAAGGTTTTTAAAGATGGCCTTCCCCTATATGGCAATACCAAATGCTGTGTTTGCTTGACTTACCATTGTGGTGAGATGTCCACTGCATCGTTGGAAATAATAAAGGACTACCAACAGTCAATCCAGAATTTATAAAATGTAGACGTTGACGGTTGAACCTCTAGAGAGAGAATAGATAAAACCTTCGGAGCCAGCTTATCAATCCGTTGAGAAATAGAGAGCTTGGGCAATGAGCTACGTCAGACCAAGCAGACCCGTCAGACCAAGCAGACCCACTCGAAGTATTTACCTTCTTGGAAAAATTCTGCCATGGGGCTTCACGACATTTGTCCTCTTCTGAGCCCCATTGGTTATAGCGATAGAGGCTGCCATCAACTTCCCCCTAACTAGGGCTTCAGAGCAAAGAGGTGAGCTGGCTATTGGCCCATCCTCTACGATGGCTGAGAACCTTTTTTTCTTAGGGACCTCTTCGAGGGAGGTTGTCCATCTCCTTCATAACTAGTAGCCTCTTTGCTAATCCTCTACACTTCAATCCTTACCTATTTGGCAACAACATATAAGGGCTTCAATCCCTTTCTCTGAACAGTGGAGGTGGTGGCTAGGAATGTAGCCATATCAGGATGGACTGCATTCTCTTCTCAAACCTCTCTACAAAGAAAAGAGCAAAGTCAGAAACTTTGCTAACCAACATAATGAAAAACTGAATAAAATAGCAGATCTGCCTCTATGTGCCATTAAGCTAAAATCTTTGAATAATCGTCTCGACCTGATCAAATGGTTGAACTCTCTTGCAGATAGGTGACGAATGTAGATGTCCTCTACTATGCCACACTCGACTTTTGATAGCAACTTCTAATAGCTGAAGCGATCAACCAACCCTGCACAATATTGTATAAGGTCAGAATCAAATAAAAAATTAGCTAATTCTACGCCCAAGTTAGAATCTATAACAAAGAGACAACTCATGGGCTTCGGAGTATGAAGTTAGAACTGTCACATGGGTAATAGTGTCTCCCTCACACACCTGCCACTTTTCCTTCACCTTTAACCACATCTCCTTCCATCCTTTGATGGAAGAGGAAAGTCCTATGACAAAGGAGGAGTGTGACCCCCACAGACAAAGGAAATACCATTCCTTGAAAACCCCTTTGCCCAAAACCCTAGCTGAAAAATGATTTAGAAAATGTAAAGAGACATGTCCTCACCTAGAAAAGTCTCCTTCCACAAGAAATAGGTCCCCACTAACTAAGCCTCAAGTATTGAGGACAAATTGGGTTGGAACTAGTCTGTACAACCTTAGAACGACTCTTAAAAATGATGGAGAGGCAGATGAAGCCTTGCCTTTAAAAGGAACTCACTGATGGTAAAGTAGCCCTACTTGAGAGAACAGGCTTGCTCATCAGAAGAGGGGGTTATGAGTTCAATATCGTAAGGAATGTAATATTTTTTTCTTGCAAGTTGACCACCTCTTTATGTATTCCACTATTTCTTGTAGGTAAAACACTTTGCCCAGCCTTAATGGCCTAGTCAAGGTTTACTGTATTTTTTAAGGTAACCCCCATCTCAAAGGCCACCTGGCTAAGGTCATAATCTCCCAGAAGGTGAAGAAGCCATTGGATCAAAAACTACAAAATTTTCCAGTACTTACACAAGATCAAACAAAAGGAAACAAAATAAAATGAGACTGAAAATCACAAAAAAATTTGAAAGATTGAATAAAACTGAATGAACAGAAGGAGATTTCAAAATTTATTATTAGCAAAGGCAAAAATGATTTTTTCCCTAGGTTGTTGCCTTTTATAAAAAGAGGCATCTAATCCCAACTGTTGTATGATGATTTGAATCAGCCAACTGTTAATTTAAAATTCAATCTAGGCTACTCACCAGGTTTGCTGTTTTGCCTTCAATGGCCTAGATCAGAGCGTATTAGTCACAATCTCCAATGAGTCTGAACCATGAAAGACACACATACGCATGACAACCATCATTACTTATTAAATACGATGACGGTTGCCTGTGTGGGAAGTTAAACCACTACAGTTGTCTTTTTCTAGGAAGTGTAAGACATAGCAAAACATTTCAACACAATAATTAAGGACTTTTAGTACTCATAAAAGCTGGACTGGCATAGTTCTTTAGTATTATTGCTTACATCTTCGTTTAAATTAACGAAGCACACCACATCAGCTTCAACATATATGACTTTGGCATGACTTTAGTTATGTAATAACAAGCAACCTCGATCAAATGAACTTTATCTCTGCTTCAACTTTAGAGTAAATGAAAGACTCAATGTACAACTTCAAAAATAATCTCAACAAGTACTTTGAACAATTCACCATAACTTTTATTTTTGAATTTTAATTTTTATAAAAATATTTACAATTAGACTTGGGGGAGTATTTTGGATATTTAAAACCACCCCAACAAAATTCTTAAAGTTACACAAGTTCATATATTACATAAATGACCAAACATTGACAATGGGGGGACTATTGTTACTCCTCATATCAGTGGAAGCCAAGTGGAGTCACTATGTGCGAATGTTTGAAAGTCAACAAAGTCAAAATAAAGAAAAAGCAAAAGTTGCTCTTTGACTGAAACACTATCTCCATTCGAGGCCATTTGCCGAAGCACTTTCTCTTTTGGACGAACATTTGTACATCCAAAGTTCTCTCTTAAAGCCGAAACGCTTGCTACCTTTAAAGCGGATTTGAAGAATATTTGTAGGAATGATTGACGTAATGTTTGTATTAATAAAGTGTCAGAAATGTTAGCCTAGAGTGTAGGGCAGCTGACTCATTGTCAATATAATTAATGTATGATAAAGAGTGATGCGAGGCTTCGATTAGTGAGATGAAGCCACTAGATCTGGTCCATCGGTGATCACGTCAGCCAAAACTCTATAACTAACAGATTTTGTAACATTTTAAGGTGGCAAAAAATACATAGAAACTTTACCTACTTGATATCACAATCTTTTATGTGCTTAAGTTTAGATTCTTTGTATTTGGATACAGTTGTTTACAACTGATCATCTTATTTTGCAATCGTTATTTGTGATATTGTCGGTGCCCGAGTGTTTTCGTCTCGTGTCGTAGAGCATCTTCCACATCCATTACCATCACGATTTTTCAACCGTTTCTATGGTCAAAATGTATCAAATTTTGCTTGCATAATGGGTCCGACATGTTGTCCACATTTCTATTTAAAAAAGGGTGAACACATTCCATTGCTGTATCACCCAATCATCTCTCTTTCACTCTACAAATGAGTTCCTTCCGATTTTATGCGATGTAAACCTTGTTCTCTCTGTGATTTCTCTTGGCATCTTGAAGAATCGATTTCCACTGTTTGTGAACCCTCGTTCTCTATATAATTTCTATAGATGCCATTATACTCAATACGGATTGAGGACTATCTGTTTGACACATAAATTTTGAGATCTATTTTGGGATTTTCTTTGGTAAGTTGATTTATGGTTTTCTTTTATCTTCTTTTATAACTTCTGGGTTGTTTGAGATTATTGCATTTTTTTTTTTGGCTTCTTTCAGCTCTTTGTTAATGGTTTAAATTATGGTTTTCGAAGAATTAGTTCTTTTGCCCAAAGTAGGATCTCCTTCTTCATGTAGCCCAAATCGACTTTACTTGTGTTGTGATTAACATATTCTCAAATTTTGAAGATGTTTACTTATTCTATTAATACTTTGTAGGATGAAAGCAATCGAAGTTAGATAAATATTTCCCCAAACGTATTTGGTTTGTTACATTTCTCAAGTTCGTTGGCAATGAAAGATATATTTTATTTTTGTGCTTCAGTTATATATGGAGAAGGCGGTTTTCCTCCACCACAATATATATATATATATATATATGGAAAAGGCTGTGTACATAATGCTTTTTCATTTCCTTTTATCAACTCAACTGACATTTACCTACTCTGATAATGAGATGGCACTTTGAGCCATCAGAGGTGGATATGTTTGTGTACGCATCTTGTTTCTATCCGCTTTGGGAAGATCATCAAGCAAGGGAGCCTTTATGTCCAACACCTATAAGGTTGTTCTCTTAATTATGTTACTCTACTGTAGCTTGTGAGAAATAAATTTTCCTCTTTTATATTATCTAAAATTTTGTTATTGTTCAGTGAACTACCTACGAAATTTGATCTTTGAGAGACCAATTTAGGTCTTCAATTTTCATTTTAGTAATAAGTACAAATTTGCTTTTGGGAAAAAAGAAAGCCTACTTTGAGCCTAAAAGTGAATTATATGCTGCGCGAGGTAGATCCTTTGCTGTTAGACTTACACATCCAAGTACAACGTCTTTTAGCCATCTACCTTTCTTAAAACGCAACTATTTTTCACAAGAAACTTGTTAGTTATTCATAGGTGATCGAATTTTGTCTTCTAATTTCAAATAGTTTGATGGAGAAGTGTAAAATAAATTTAAATAAGAGGAGAATATATTTTTAGTATTTCTCTAAAGATAAGTAAATTTGTAAATTGTTCTAGCTTGTCTTTATTTGTGCTTTACAATTATCTTTGGACCAAAAATCTGACAATGCTGACCGTCACATAAAAAAAAAAATGTAATAGTTCGGCCCTCGTTGACTGGAAAGGAGGGTTAGCTAAATGCCAAAGTAAAAAATTGAAGGAAGCAAATTAAATTAAATTATTTGTAAAATAAAATATAAATATATGTATACAAGCTAATTTCAGTTGATGAATTAACACCAAGGATTCTTTATCTTCTCCTCTGAACCTATTTGGTTGCATTTAGCGAATCATTATTAGTATTTATATTATGTTTCAAGTGTACATTGGCTGTCCCATACTAGCACTTGGTTTAATTATTGCTTGTTATTCAAATTTTTGTATGATTTCATGTAATTGGAGATATGATTTAGATTTATCTTTAGTATTTTCTGTAATTATAGGCGTGCATTATGTTTTTACATTATATTTGCTACAATGTATCCTTTTCCTAATATTTGGAAATTTATACTGCAATCTTTCTCCATTTTTTTTATTTATTCATGAAAACTTCTTTAATACGTCAACTATTCTTTGAATGTCAGATTATGACTGATGAATTACTGATAACATAATCGATTATATTATCATCTTTAACCCCTAGAGTCATTTAGTTTTTTTAAGTGTCTTATATATGAATTTCAAACATGTTTTAACCATCTCTTCATCAGCACTACATGGTGGATTCTGTCTTAGGCTTCTGCACCTGGACATGTGACTACATAGTCAAATGGGCTCTTTAGAATTCTGGCATCAGTTCTCCTTAGTGCATTTCAGCTCATTTCTACTGAAGAATACATTATAGAAGTTGAAATATTATGAGATAATGTCGAGCAATTCTTTTTGGGCCAGTAATCACGGTAAGCGGACTTTTGACTTTGGCATGGCTTAACAATATACAGCTCCATTGCTTGTAGGCTCAGGTTTCACCATTAGTCCTCAGCTATATGCCTAGCTAACAATCTGTTTTATAAAATATATGGTACAGCATTTAGCTTTAACTATGTTCTGATTTTTGCTACTGTCTCTTGCTTTACATTTTGCATTATATTTTTCGGGTGATCATCCTTATGGTACTAAGAACCATTGTTGTGTACTTTTGTGTGTGGTTCTTTGTTTTTGATTTGTTACCATGTTGGTAAGAAGGCAATATTGAGGTTCTTGTCCTGCTTTGCTTCTCATGGGAAGAAGGAATGTAGATTATATGCCAATGATAAATCAATGCATCAGCAGCTGGATATTTATAATCTTCAACCGCAAATGCTGTTATTTGGTAGACTTGAATTTTTATGCCAGATCTGCAGTGGTAAAATTAATTTTTACAATAATATTTGAGTTGTATATAACTTTATGTAAGAAATAGGTATTCTACTTGTTGACTTAAATGTATTTCCGGTGAGTTAGTGCTACAATGTACTGGGAAGATATATGGGCTTTTAAACGGTGTTGTTTTGGTCCTTATAGTTACAGCACATTTAATTTCTCCAAGTTCAATATATGTGCTATTGTCATATTTATTTGTGAACATCAGTGATGGCTCAAAACATTTGAAAGGAGTTCCCTTTGCTCCTCAAGCAACCTCTAGAATGTTGCATGACATGTTTACCTCTGCGACAAATTAGGTGCACCGAGATAATTCAGTAGCCCTCTCTTTTTTCTTTTATTTTGTGCTATCTTTATAAATTTCAGAAGGTTACCATCATTTTTCTCATGAAATACAATGCATTCTATTAGGTTAACGTGTTGGGTTACAATCCATTGTTGCCAATCCAAGCCATGAATCAGCAGGTAAAAAAAGTAATGCTTCTTTTTTACTTGTTAATGTATTTTTGACTTTTCTTCTAATATTTACTTTGTTCCTAGGATTCAAGCATGCATGTCGAGTGCATGTTGGTAGCCTTCCACCATTGGCCAATGTGCAGGTATGTACTCATTCTCCTGCTTTACTCCGAACCTTTTTATTTCTACATTTGCAGTTAGGTTTAATGGATTTATCAATGTGTTGATTGTGATTTCCTCTTAATAGTTTCTCATATTTTGTAGCCAATCTCAGTTTTATAATGTTGAAGATCAATAGACTTTAGTTGGCTATTTTCGTGAAATAATGGTGATTAAAGTATGACTTCTTCAAACAATATCGACTTTACACTAATTTTGTTTGTCTTTTGTATTGATTTGTGTTATACCTTTTATATTTTTGCTTCATCATCTTCAACTGCTTACCCAATTCATGCATTTTCAGTGTTGAGCTCACAACTTTATTACGTTACTAATTTTAGAACAATTATTTACCCCATAGCCTTACAAATGGAATGTATATGTAGAATGTCTGCTTATTTTTCATTATGAATGTTGTCTGTCAAATGTTAAACCTACCATACAATATACCTACCATAGGTATTTAAAGTGATCAGCTTTTTCGCCATCTGATCCTTTAAAGTAGATTATTGTGCATTAAGTTAATGATGACTTGGAAACATAGGTAAAGTTCGATGCCTTCACCTTACTTTCTCAGATCAGATAAAGAACTAGAGAAGCAAGAAATTTAGGCCATCCAGAACTAGATATCTTGATAGGTTACCTGTAAGGCTGCTTATTTTTACGTTATTAAATTACTTAAGAATTTTAATGTCAATTTTGGATGATCAATTTTTAGGCAGACTTATCCTTCAAAATTGGTTGTTGTGTATTTGAGCTCATGATAGCTTAGCAGCATAGGACAACTTGGATGCATTCTACTTAAATGAAAGAGTGAGAGATGATTTTCAGTTATTGGGCACTAATTTTATTCATGTTTTTCATCCATTAGTATATGAAACTTCCACTCCCTTTGCACATTCCTATTCATTCGGCTTATAAGTGTACCACTGTTCACACCGTAGCCAGAGTTGGGTATTAAGAAAATCTTGACTATTGATTGGGATGTACATCATAGAAATTGAAATATCATAGTTCGACCCAATCAATACCTAAAGGGGAGGGGGGTGAATAGGTGTTTATGTGGAATTTTCTTTTTTTAATCAATTAATAATTGTAAGACATCACAAATATTAATTTATCCAGATCAGTTCACATGCTTTACTATCCTATATTTTGATACCGGTAATAAATTAATAGCAGAAAAGTAAATAATGCAATTGTTTGTTGATGGAGAAACCCCAAGGTGGGTAAAACACCGAACCCAAGCTAGTAGGAATCTACTATAAACGAAAATACAACTTACAAAATGTCAGGCTCAACCCAATCTGCTTTTTCTGACCTCCTGACTATAATTTCCTCAAAGCCTTCCTGGAATGCATGATCCTGCACCAACTCCCAGCTCCTAGCCCTCCTGAATTGCGTGTTACACCAATTCCTGGCTCTTGATTTCGTCTATCTCCCATGGATTCAAGAGAACAGCCTGTTTTCTAATGATCGGGACTTCGATCTCCTTCCTTGATCTCCAAGAATCAACAAAAGCACTGAAAGGTTGTGTTTTGGTGTTTGATGGATGTAGATTTGATTTTTTCGGTGATTGCGCGAATCAAATGTGGGATTGAATGAATGAATCAAGTGTAGAGAGTTTTTCTTTAATTTCAATCCTTAAGAGAGACGTATGAAAACCGGCGCAATTTAATTTATATGAGGCGTATTGGGACATTTGGGTCGGGTCAAAATGTTGAAAAAAGGAAAATATGGTTTTCTAGGTAACACTGGTGCTCGAGCAAAAAGCTAGCAACGCTATTTCACTCGAGCAAAGTGGGGGCAAGAAGCGAGCGACGACCTTTCTATTTTTGTCACTCGAGCGACCACTCGGCGAGTAGCTAGCGAAACTTCAACGACACATCTTGCCTTACTTCATAGCTCGAATCCTAACATACTTTGATAAAATTGTAACTTAGTCCCTCATCTTTTAAAAAATTGACCCCAAACTTTTGAACATTTACAATTTTACCCTTTTGTTCACAGAATAGCCAACACAAAATCTAACAAACTCCCCCTTTGGCATTCTGTGACAAAACCAAATTACAATAGCATGAACTACAATGATAGCCCAACACACTGACTCAACTGACTATTGCCTTGTCTTCTTTTAACCTGTTTCTTAAAATCACAACTCACATACCCAGTGTAAAAGCACGAGAAATAGTAATATAAGTTATGATAATAAAGACAAACAATCATGAATAGCCATAATATTGTACCAATATGCTAGATTAAGATACAATATCAATGTAAGTCAAATCATCAAAAACATACATCAATATTGCAAAAAATCAAAACTTATTCTAGAAAAATAGCAAAATTGTAGTATCAATCATTACAATAGAAAAATTGCAGTATGAATCATTACAATTCCCAATGCTACTCCCCCTTTTTGTCACAAATGGCAAGGGGAACCCTAAGCAACTAAGCATGACCATCATCTCCGTCATCCACGTCATCAGAATCGTCAACTTCAGACTCATAATCCTAGTGCTCGCGTATCCACCGAATACCATGCTGAACAAGAGCAATAGCCCACCGCAATGTAGCAAACTCCATAGTTTGATGCTCGAAAGCAGCTCGTAACTGAGTAATGTCGGCCATCATGCGGGCCTACTGCTCAATGAGAATCGACATCTGAACTATAAGCGCGACAGTGGGGTCAACAGGAGCAGGAGCTGGAGTAGGCGGGGCGGGTGGTGGAACAGAATTGGAAGAAAAGGGAATATCGGAAGTGGATGGAGGAACATTTGAAGGAGGTGGAGGAATAGCAAAGAGATCAGCGAGTAAATCACCTAAAGGATCAGCGGGCATTGTCAGGTCGACAGGCTCAGCAAGAGCAGGAGCAGATGCAGAAGTAGAAGAGGTGACATGTGACCTACTCTGAGAGATAGTAGTGTGCCCTATGGGACGAAGAGCTCGCCGTGACATCCCATCGGGAAACGAAGCCCCAAGTGATGTCACCAAGTGGTGGATCAAGCAAGCATAGAGAAGACCAATCTGATGATCAGAAAATCGAAAAGTACATAGAATGTGCTGGCAAATGAAAGTGGATAGGTCAATTGAATCCCCATGTAGTAGAGCATAGAGAAATCTCGCCTTCTCCATAGGCAGGGAAGTGTGAGAGACCGGCCACAGATTTGTGCATACAATGTGCAACAAAATCTGTCGATCAATGGGAAGCGAACCAGTGCGGATCGCCTCAGGCCCACCTCCCAATGGACTATTAAACAGGGTGGACCGAACAAGAGAGTCAGTCGGAATAGAATCGGCTGAGAGATATGGGTAAACAGAGTGAATGACTTGGGGAACATCTATGGAACTGGAAATAACATCTGGTGAAATCCTAAGTGTCTGACCCCGAAGGAACACCCTAAAGGACAACCCACTAATGTTATGAATGTTAGCATAGAACTCCTGAACAAGGAGACTACGTGGGGGATTTAAACCTATCAGTGAAGATTCCCAACCCCATGAGCTGAAAATGGCAACTAAATTAGGTGGTAAGTCAGATAGGGTGACCTCACGCTCAACCAAGACAAGACGCAATGAAAATTGACTCCCTAATGCTTCTTGTGTAGTAGAAGAAATAAACTTTAACCGACTAAACGATGTTGAACCACTAGCTGGTAGAGCTATAGTGCAAGCCCTCGTAGGTGCCATCTGAAAAAGGATATGTGGAATGGACATCAAGACCCATAGATTGCCAAGAAATGGGAATTCATGAACGTTTGTGATCCAATGCTCAAACATATACAGGCACATAGAACGATGTAAGGGAAGTGCAACAGTAGCAAGCATATAAGACCAACTAAACACACGACACAGCAGCCGTAAGACAATATATAAATGCAGGTGACATGACCTAGACGTAAGGAGTAACGGCCATAGGATGAAGGGGGACACACTGCAGGGCATGAGACCAAGAATAGAAGTAATATAGCAGTGACATGAGAACACCAAAATGGCCAAAACATGACTTACATATGCAACCAGTACAACATAGTCACACATAACGTGGTTGAAGCAAAATATCGAACACATCATGGGCATGAAGAATGCATATAAGTTTTGCTCCAATTCAAGTCAATTCAAAAACACAACGAGCATTCCCAGCCAACCTAACGACCCAGCACCTAGAAAAACTCCCAACCACGTGCCGCAATAACCACAATGAACGGCGCACAAATAAGGCAGTCAATGAGCACAAAAAAATAAAGTTCAAATGCGCAAAATCAAGCTTAAAGCAAGGAAGTCACAATCCACACTCCAACATGCACAAAGAATGAAGTAATTGATGCAAAACGAAACTTAAAATTCAAAATCCCCAAATTGAACTGAAACTAGGGCACGAGAGGCTCTTACCCGAGATTGACACGAAGTAAAACCTACACTAAGGTGATGGAATGAGAACCCACACGTAGGTAATGAGGAGCAAAACCACCAAGAACGTCGTTAGTAAGGGGAAATTTGAGAAAGGAATGTAAGAAATTTTAAAAAATGAAGTTTAACCCAGTCGCGAGAAAACAAAAAGGCTCGCTGTCGCTCGAGCGAGACTCAAGCGAACATCGAGAGACAAGCAATCTGCTTCTGTCACTCGAGCGAGCTGCAAGCAGCAAGCAAGCGATGGGTAAATTGTCAAAAATAACACCAAGTTTTGAAAATTGAAAAATCCAGCACCAGGTTTGGAACTTTGAAATGTAGCACCACTTTAGAAACTCTCAAAATTAGCACTATTTACAGAAATTTGAATTTTGACCCCAAATTTTTTTTATTTAATAGGAAATAAACACATGTAGTAAGTCCAATCAAAATGCAATAGATCACAATTACGGCATGCTCAATGATTAGAAAATGTTTCTCCACACACCAGAACCAAGTACAGATGGAGTAAATTGTATATATGACCCCATGTGAAACGTGCCACTCATTCTATGCAAGTAAGAATTAAAACCTTAAATTTGTGAGAAGAGACAACCAAATCTTCGACGTGTGAGTCAACATCCATATGTTTAAAGGTCAAATCCAATGCCACTAGAACCTATAAATTACTGAAATATGGTGTAAAATTGTTCTTTCTTCCCCTATCATCAAGGACCTTCAAAATTTTATTATTATTATTTAATTTTATTATTTATTATTTATTTTTTAAATCTTATGTGTAATCCCATTTCCATTAAGCTACTAAGAAGACCCCTGTAACGAGGGTTGGGTTAGTGATTCCTAAACCAGTTGGCTTTAGGGCACCAGGTTATGAGAAACCCCTCAAACTTAATTGCTCAAGTCAACTAGGCTCCAAAGATAGGTATAAGATGTAATACAATAAATAATATTCTTTTGGATCACTTTGGGGTACACCAGAAGTTAGATCATCTAGTCCAAGATCAATTCAAACCCAATGTCAACTCAACGACAGATGATAGCCATCCAAAGTCTCACACATGCAATCAAGACTCACTCACATGGTCCTAGTGTGTGTTGTGTAGATAGAATATGAAGTGACGTATACTAAGTACTCGGACCTATAAATCACTGAAATATGGTGTAAAACTATTCTTCCTCCCCCTGTCATCAAGGACCTTCAAATTTTTTTTAAATTTTTATTATTTATTATTTTATTATTTTTATTTTTTAAATCTTATGTGCAATCCCATCTCCATTAAGCTACTAAGAAGATCCTTGTAACGAGTGTTGGGTCGGTGACTCCCAAACCAGTTGGCTTTAGGGCGCTAGGTTATGAGAAACCCCTCAGACTTAATTGCTCAAGTCAATTAGGCTCCGAAGATAGGTATAAGATGTAATACAATAAATAATATTCTTTTGGATCACTTGGGATTACACCAGAAGTTAGGTCATCTAGTCCAAGATCAATTCAAACCCAATGTCCACTCAACGACAGATGACAGCCATCCCAAGCCTCACACATGTAGTCAAGACTCACTCACATGGTCCTAGTGTGTGTTGTGCAGATAGAATATGAAGTGACATATACTAAGCACTCCACACAGACTTAGTATAAGTGATGGAAATTAGAAACTAATCATGTATTGAATACATATTTGATCCCAAATTGCACGTCCGAGTGAACAACTACAATGCAAAAATGACACGTGATGACTAGTCCAAAAATGTGTGTGTGTGTGTGTGTATATATAAACCAAAATGAAAGACAGATGCAAGTGAAAACAAACACGCAATGCCATGAATGCAGAAATGAATTACTGAAATAAACTAAGTATGCATGCATCTATGAAGACGATCAAGGAGGAACACAGATGCCAACAACCTTCCTAAGTGACTCGAACCTCAGCTCATCTAGAGGTTTAGTGAACAGATCAGTCAGTTGATTTTCAGAAGAGATATGTTCAAGTGACACCACATTGGACTCAACTAGCTCTCGAATAAAGTGATGACGAATGTCAATATGTTTGGTCCTAGAATGCTGAATAAGATTTTTTTATATGTTGATAGCACCGGTGTTGTCACAGAAAATAGTCATAGTATCCTGATTTACCCTATAGTTACTCAGCATTTGCTTTATCCAAAGCAGTTGAGTGCAACAGCTACTATCTGCAATGTATTCTGCATCGGCTGTGGACAAGGAGACTGAGGTTTGTTTCTTACTCATCCATGAGACAAGATTAGAACCAACATAGAAACATCCACCCAAAGTGCTCTTTCTATTGTCGGCATTTCCGGCCCAATCGACATCAGAATAGCCGGCCAGTTCAAGATTGGACTCTCTGGAATACAAGATCCCATGATTTAATGTCCCATTGATGAGACGCTCTACTCTTAATTTCATTAATTAATTAATTGATTGATTTTTTCCCCTTAAATTAAAGTCATATTAGGATCTAACAATTTGTTTTTAACTCAAGTAAGCATTTTGCAGTAAACTCATAATACATTAAAGGAAATCAAATTAGTAATATAAAGAGTTAAAAGAACCGCCAAGTTTATATTATATAAAACGAGAATTTTTTTTTACAAAATACACCTCATAACCCGTTAGTCATATGACTACCAAATATTTTGATCAAAAGAAACGCCTGCAAATTTTTCAAAAGCTTCCTATAGATCTATTCTACAGCAGGCTGATTTGGCAGTATGTTAAAGTTTCTCAAAATCCCTTCATTTTCACCACTCTTTTACTAGGCACTTTTTTTTTCCTATTTTACATAATGGCACATTGTTGTCTACTCTACATACATTATAGTATTTACATAACGAAAAATGACCAAATCATAAACATCAATCATCACCATTACAAAATGAGAAAGTCCTAAGAAAATCACCCTCAACAAAACGACGATAATATCCTTCAAGTCCTAAGAAACTTCGAACTTCCATGATATTAGTTGGTCGTGGCCAATTTGTCACAGCTTCGATCTTACTCGGGTCAACGAAAATCCCATTTGCAGAAACCACATGACCCAAAAATACCACTTGCTTAAGCCAAAACTCACATTTTGTGAATTTTGCAAAAAGCTTGTTGGCTTGTAAAATAGATAGAGCCTGACGTAAATGTTGATCATGTTCCTTTTCACTCTTAGAATAAATAAGAATATCATCAATAAAAACAATAATGAATTTATCTAAATATTCCCTAAACACTCTATTCATTAAATCCATAAAAGCAGCAGGGGCATTAGTTAAACCAAATGGCATGACCAAAAATTCATAATGCCCGTATCTGGTACTGAAAGCGGTTTTCGGTATATCTTATTCTTTAATCTTTAATTGAGGATATCCTGAACGAAGATCAATTTTGAAAAATATTGTGGCACCTTGAAGTTGGTCAAACAGATCATCTATCCTAGGGAGAGGGTATTTGTTCTTGATTGTTACTTTATTGAGTTCTTAATAGTAATACATATTCTCATTGTTCCATCCTTTTTCTTAACAAATAAGACTGGAGCACCCCAAGGAGAGAAACTTGGGCAAATGAATGGGATCCAACAATTCCTGCAATTATAGTTTTAAATCTTTGAGCTTTGTAGGTGCGATGCGATATGGGGATTTTGATATTGGACGAGTGCTAGGAATTAGATCAATGGTAAACTGATTTTCTCGATCAGGTGGTAGTCCAGACAACTTTTCAGGGAAAACATCAAGAAATTCTCGAACTACTGGGATTTTATCTAAAGAGATTTCTGGTTTAATTTTAGTATTATGGACATGGACCAAATAACCTTCACCACCTTTTCTTATCATCTTCCAAGCTCTAATAGCTTATATTAACATAGTAGACAAAGGTTTAACCATTCCTTGGAAGGCTACTAATTTAACATTAGATAAACGAAAAGTAACAAGTTTCCTTGAACAATCTAGATTGGCTTGATACTTCAACAGGCAATCCATACCCAAGATGACATCATAATCTTTCATATTCAAAAGAATAAAGTTTGTAGGAAGAGAATGATTGTTAATCATCAACTCACAATTATTTATTACTTCTTTAGTTCGTAATGTTTGGCCCGATCAACTCACAATTATTTATTACTTCTTTAGTTCGTAATGTTTGGCCCGATGGAATAAGTACCTCTAACTCAGACTTCAAACTATCAGTTAGCAAATGAGCCCTTCTAACCATGCTAATGGATATAAAAGAATGAGAAGATCCAGAATCAAATAAAGCATAAGCAAAAGTTCCAGCAATAGAAAGCTTACCAGCAATGACTGCTGGAGCATCGTCTGAAGTACTTTCATTAAGTGCATAAACCCTGGCAATAGCACGATTTCCATTGTCCTTGAGTTTCTTCGTGCAAACATGTGAAATGTGTCCTTGATTACCACAATTATAGCAAGTAATGCACAAGCAGAGTGAACCTTGTTACACTTGGGGCATATCGCACTACCCACTGGTTTACTATCGGGACGTGGCTTCTTACCAGAATTATTATTTGAAGGTCGAACATTATTTCTAGGTCCTTGCCTAGAAAGAAGTCCTCTCTTTACATTATTTGAATTGTTGTCTCTCTACCAACGAGTCCGTTTAAGGAAATTAGAACGATGCTGCTCTCGTGCTCCAGCAATGCGATTCTCTGCTTGCTCCACTTCTAATGCTCGCTCTGCAATAGTTGCAAAAGTTACTATCTAGGTGCCTACTATTTTCACATCCAGATATAAGTCCAGTCGAAGTCCCTCAATAAACCATTCCACCTTATGCTCATTAGTGCTGACTATATGAGAAGCAAAATGAGAAAGTTCCTCAAATTTTCTAATATACTCTCCAATAGACATAGTTCATTGTCGCAGCTGAATAAACTCATTTAACTTTTGTTGTCTAGCAGCTGTGGTAAAATATTGATTTAGAAAGAGTTCCTTAAATTGAGTCCATGTCATAGAGTCTACAGCCTCAACGCTTTGCACCGTATCCCACCAAAATCCAACACTACATCCCAACATAAAAGCAGCGCAATTTACCTTTTCAACATCTAGCACTCTACTATATTTAAACATGTTCTTCGTCGTACGTATCCACTCTTTTGCTTTCATTGGTTCAAAAGTTCCATAAAAATTGGGAGGGTTTAGTTTCCTAAATCTCTCTCCAGCATTTTCATCAATTCTTGGGGCTGGTGCAGTCTGTATATGCTAAATAAGTTGTTGTGACTGGGTTTCCACTAATGCTACCAAACGCTTGACTACGGCGTCTCCATTATTTCCATTAGTCGTAGATTCACTGCCATCTTACATAAAATAGACTTTTAAACCTGTGACTAATGTATGTACTTCTTAAATACTGATAGAACAAGAAAATCTAAACTCATGAATTTTTATTTTTATTTTCATAAATCTTAAGACAAACTACGTATTCCCTAACTTAAATAGGGTACTTCCCTTAGTATGATCAAACGTATATTTCTCAATGGCAATTCAAAACATAAATCTATCAAATAATTTCAGTAAAAGAAATTTCTTAAATAAAAATAAATAAATATACATACCAGCATGCCGCCGTTTACTCAGTCCCTAGCTATAAATGTTAAGTCTTCGGGATGTTATCAAAACCTTAGCTCTGATACCACTCCAATTAGCTGAGACGCTCTACTCTTGATTTCATTAATTAATTAATTTATTTATTTTTTTCCCCTTAAATTAAAGTCATATTAGGATTTAACAATTTGTTTTTAATTCAAGTAAGCATTTTGTAGTAAACTCATAATACATCAAAGGAAATCAAATTAGTATTATAAAGAGTTAAAAGAACCGCCAAGTTTATATTATACCAAAAGAGAATTTTGTTTTACAAAATACACCTCATAACCCGTAAGTCATATGACTACCAAAAATTTTGATCAAAAGTTCGCCTACAGATTTTTCAAAAGTTTCCTATAGATCTTTTCTACAGCAGACTGATTTGGCGCTATGTTAAAGTTTCTCAAAATCCTTTCATTTTCACCACTCTTTTACTAGGCACCTTTTTTTTTCCCTATTTTACATAACGGTGCCTTGTTGTCTACTCTACATACATTATAGTATTTACATAACGACAAATGACCAAATCATAAACATCAATCATCACCATTACAAAATCCTCACCGTCTTCAAAAGTTTCAATCTCTTCCTCCTCATCAACCATCGTATAAAAACGTGTATAGTGAGTACGTCTATATATAACATGTATAGCCATGAGGTCCTCAGTAATTTCGGCATGTCTGGTGGTACGGACAATTTCTGTTTCTCGCGGGGGCATCTACAATACAAAATACAAAACGTGAACCATAGAGTTCAGTAAATATGATGATGCGATGATGCATGTCAAGCATACATGGGCCCAAATCCTTATTATAGTGTACCGTATGAACTCAAGATTAACATGGCTTTTCTTGCGTGCAAACCAATATCAATGCATCCATCGTTGCCCACCGAGACTCAGGATGCCACATCAGCATATCATATATACAAATTCAAGGCCTAGCCTACACATATATACAGCACTTCAAGTGCCTATCCGCACTCCCAAGGCCACCAAGGGACCTGCTAACACCGCCTGTATATATAGGTGCCGAACTCCCAATACCCTATCCTTGGCTACCCTTAATGACCATCAGGAGCCTCAAGCGGTATAGTTATTTGGACACAATAGTACGGTACATCTATAATGTGATTCACATTCATAATTTTCAACTGCAACTCAATCAGCATGATAACAAAAGTACGCATGATCTTGAAAATGTAATCATACATACGTTTTCCAAATAAACTCAATGCACACATAACATGCTACCATGTCACATAGTAAAAAGAGACAATCACATATAAACACATAATTACACATATTAATGTATCTTGTAATGTAGTTGAAAAACATCATATTTACCTTTTTCGCGACTTCCTTGATCGAAGTCTGCATTAATACAATAACCTCTATATTAATCATATCTTATCTTATTATTTCCTAATTATCACATCTAAACTAAATATATAAGATAATATAGGTTACTTAATACTATAACCTAAAAAAAATTAATGAAATTAGTTTACCATCAACTAGTAGTAATAATAATAATAACAATAATAATATAAGTGAAATTCTCGTTACCGTCATTAAATAACCTCCATAAAATTATTACATGTACAATTTAAGTTAGCCAATGCACTACCATATTATTTTCCTATTTCATGCTTGATCCACTTTTCATTTCAATTAACACAAGTGTGTATATATATGTGTATATATATACACACACACACACACACACACACATACATCCAGACCCATTAGTAAATTTTCTTATTCAATCCATAATCTTCTTTACCACATTTCCATCATATCTCACCATTGATACTATGCATTATAGCAATTTTTCTTCATATCTTATCACATAACGAGATCAAAGTAATTTAAGCTTAAGCCTCGAGTACTAATTGTTTTCTTTCTTCCCTTTTAAATTTACCATGTTTACATATATAAATATAATAGTGGCCCAATTTTCATAACCATTATCATGATGATATTGACAACTATTATACCAAGTTATTTTCTATCCCTACTCACTTCTTTTTTACTACATTTTCCCCACATGTATTTTATACAATCTTTAATAATGCAAGCAAAATAAAGTAAAACTCAATATATTTTAAGCTAATTTATAAATTTTAAAATTTCCAAATTTAAGATTTGAAATGAAAAAATAATAATTTATCTTCCTTGCTTTTTACTAATTAAACTAACTATAATATCATCTTTTATCAACCATTAAAGAACCTTAAAACCACACATTTTAATTCCTATTTATAAACCAACTAGGTACGTAAAATAAATAAATAAATAATAGATTAAATAATTATCTAAATAAATAATTTAACTAATTTTTTTTTCAAAGTAATTAATTTAAAGAAAATACATACCTTAAGAAGTGAAAATGATGGGAGACAAGGTATGGCAAATCTCACTAGTATCCCCTATTTATAGTTTTTGTTAGGGGTTAATTGTGCAATTTCACAAATTGTACATCTAATCCCTAGGATAATGTGTTATTTTTTGATTGGTTATAAAATTGCATCTTTAGACCTTGGACCACATATGCAATTATTTCTTTGTTTATAAAATTGTACCTTTAACCCTTGGGCAAATATACAATTATAAAATTACATTTTCAATCCTCATAATATTATTTTAATTACAATCCCTAATAGCATTTATTCGATCATTAAATTAAGTTCTTAAAATTAAAAACACACTCTCTAAAATATAGAAATCTTTACTAGAAAATTTGGGATGTCACAATTGACATATCTAATAATACGCCTCACTGCACTTAGATGGGACTCCTTAGGCTCAGCTTGAAATCTAGCACATACTCCAACACTAAATACTATGTCAGGTCTACTAGCTGTAAGGTATAGTAGACTCCCTATCATGCTCCTATACACAGTCTGATTAACACTCTTTCCTGCAGGCTCATGTCCTAACTTAACACTTGTGCTCATGGGTGTCCTTGTGTGTTTCTTACTGTCCAAGCCAAATTTCTTCACAAGGTCTTTGGCATATTTTGATTGAGAGATAAACAACCCACAATCAGTTTGCTTCACTTGAAGACCAAGGAAGTAACTTAGCTCTCCAACCATGCTCATTTCAAATTCTTGTTTCATGCATTCAGCAAATTAAAGAGCAAGGGAGTCAATGGGAGAGCCAAAGATGATGTCATTGACATAGATCTGTGCTACAATTGTAGTTTCTTCAATGTCTAATGAATAAGGTTATGTCAGCACCACCTTGTGAAAACCTATGCTCAACTAGGTAAGTGGTGAGTCTGTTATACCAAGCTCTAGGAGCTTGTTTCAGACCATATAGTGCTTTATTGAGTTTGTAGACATAATGAGGAAACTTACGGTCAATGAACCCTTTCGACTGTTCAACATACGCCTCTTCTTGCAGTATTCCATTTAAGAATGCACTCTTAACATCCATTTGATATAACTTGAACCCTAAGGTACAAGAAACCGCAAGAAGAATGCGAATCGACTCAAGACGAGCAACAGGGGCAAACGTTTCATCAAAATCTACCCCTTCAACCTGAGTGTACCCTGTTCACGAAATTGTTTGTTTCAATTTAAAACCTACCGCAAGTGTACGGTTCGTTAAAAAGTAGTAAAATGAACTACGAGTCCAAGTATCGATCCCACAAGGATTGAATTAGTTCAAATAAACCTATTATGACCTTAACCGAAACACGAAAGTAAAGTCGAGGTGTTGTGATTTAGCTAAAAAAGATGTAAACTATGATGCGATTATGAATGAAAGAAATATATTAAACGCAAATGACTTGGACACAATCTACTAGAATTTTAAGGAATTAATGAATGTACTAACACACTAGGATCACGAATCCCCAAACAATACCCGTTCAATTTTCAATCAAGCAAATTTGACACACAGTTCTACAAAAGATGAATCAATATTCCTATTTTAATTTAGTAATCTCTCTCAAGCAATGCCAAACCTATCCCAATATGTGATTCGACTATATCTCTATGATGAATACTAACATATCGAAATGTATTATGAATTCATGAGTATCCAATAATTCACACAAGGCATAGATGTATATTTCTATCCCCTATCGGACCCTATGATGATTTATACTATGTCGAACCTATTTTCCCTCTTTCGAATGCATAAAATAGGCCACCACAATCATACAATTACGTGCACAATAATCATATGGAAATAAAAACGTAATAAACCATTCAATTCCGGAACATGCGTTTAAATATGTTAAAAATCCAAATAAAAAATCAAACGTAGTATTACAAGGTTCATCGATCTCCTAGTAATGAGAAATCTATCCTAACATGCTAAAAAGAAGAAAATATAAAAATAGTTGAAGAACCGTCATCACCCGAATCACGCTTCAATTGAATCTTCACTTGGCGCGATATTTTCCTCTTGTTCTCTCTTTGTTTCTCCTTCAAAATCTCTCAAAAACTTGTAAAAATGGCGTCCCCCTCATTCTAGTCGAGTTTTTGTTTTTATAGGACCCTAAAAATATTGTTTCCATAAGAGTTTCGACAAAAAAAGGAAACTGCGATTTTGTCTTAGAATTGTTCTATGCGATCACATAGAGCATATCTATGCGGTCGCATAGAGTAAAAATTTTGTGGCCATTTAGTTTCGGTTTGCCTCTATGCGACCGCATAGAGGGTTACATAGTGCTACCACTATGAAAGATGTTCATTTTGGTCCTCCTATTTGAATCCTTCACTTCTTGGCATCTTTTCTTCATTCTTTCCATTCCATCATCCCAAGATATTATCAATCGGCAATTGACTTAATCAATTTCTCAATTTGTTTATCGGATCAACTTTTTGATAATTACACCTTGTGTAATGCCCTAGATTTTATCGACTTATATTTGAGGTGTTAATAATAACATTTCATAAACATACATCAAGCAGAAATAAAATTTAAAACTTAAAACCTTAATTTATTGAAACTCAAACACTAAATCAAATAAACATAGCGTCATGAATGGAATTAAAGAGAAACATAAAATGTCTTAACAAATTTATTATGGATTCCGAAAAGAATTTCTTTTAATTGGCAACTTGCGTACCACTCAGCCACCATCCACATTGACCAGTTTGACCTGAAATGTTAAAATGGAAGGAGTGAGTAATTTATACTCAGTAAGATACGTGTGTCCAGAATAATACGATAACTTTTAAAACATGAATCTATAACATTTCATACCATCATTTCATTAAGAGCAATCGGTGATCAATCGAAAGCTCTAACACATTTGAGAAGACCCGAAGGCAATCTCACATTTCATTTCATTTCATAGGGACCCACAAGTCAATTAGCATTCAAGAATAAATCACGTATAAAAATCATAATATTGCAAGGATGGAACAACTTGCACATATGTATCCTACCTCGTTAGATCAAATAAACTTTTCAAAGGTAAAATCAAAAATCACGCTCCAAATCTTTTACTTCCTACTGCAGCTGCTGTAAACGTCTTTTTCTTTTCTTCTTTTTTTTTTTATTAAAAAAAAAAAGAGAGAACTGCTTTATGCTTTAGAAAATTATGAGACAATTCTCTAACTTTTGCAGAGTATTTATATCAAAAAAAGAGTCCTGATGCAACTAGGAGTGAAGCCGTGCTATGCAAGGAATAGGATAATAATGACTTCATAAAATTGGGATAAGAATTTAAGTTTGAAATATTATCAAGTACATGTTTTATGGTCAAACAATAAGACAAATCTAAGTAGTTTGATTGAAGAATTATTCCCCCTATATACTATAATATCACCATGCAATTTATATACACGTGTATGCAGGAAAACTGATTTGGTTAGGATGTTTTAATTCAATAAACAATCTTGATAGGATAGAATAAAGATTTGCTATATCTTGTAACATCTGCACACCAATTAGAAGGTAGTTGGTTTGTTACAGTGGACTTTTCAAATGAAAAATAGATTTGGGATAAGATTAAATCTTAAAATAATATCTCTAATGGTGGAAACATAATTTTAAATAAGATTTTTTAAACGTGATAAAATATTCTATCTTTTACTAATTATCTTAAAAGGTACATTATTAAAAAAAAATACATATTACGAACGTTTCTTTGAATTTTTTTTATTCCACATTAAATCATCATTATCGATGCATGCACATATTAGGATAAGTTGGAATCCTAATTGCATTAGATATAAGGCTTAATTTATTTTAATGCAACAACCAATTTAAATGACTAATAAAACTCTTATTTAATTTCCACAAAAATTATCTTTATTTTCTATTATCAAACCGAGAGCAAAAGTGGACAGATTTAATAAAATTTGATTACAGTAAGAAATCACATAAATTATTGTTTAATTGTGGTTGACTCCAAATCCTAATTTAACTAACTAATAAGGGAAATCATGTTGGAGTTTTAATTAAATATCAATTAGCCTTATAATCCTAATCAAAAGCAAGGAAGTTACACGTGGCTACATATTATTTAAAATACTATTACTTACCAACTCAATTAATAATAAAGCTTACATCCTTAAAACTATAATATCTTGGCCCTAACTTATCCAAATTAACTTTTTCTCGAGCCTAAAATGCATAATTAATTACAAGTTATCCAACGAGTACAATATTGATATACTTACACTCACTCTACCAAAATTCAATTATTTGACCCAATATAAAATATGAATTCAGAAACCTATTTCATCTTGGTCCTTATTATTATTATTATTATTATTATTATTATTATTATTATTATTATTATTATTATTATTACTACTACTACTACTACTACTACTATATAACCAATAATATAATTAAGTTTTATTCTAAAATTTTCGAAATGTTACACCTTGGTCCCTGAACTTTCACTTTACATCATTTTAGTCCTTTTTCGCTTCTTTTCTCTTGAATTTCATCATGTTTATCGTTGTTCCCTACAATTCACAAATGTAACAAGATTAAGTCATAACTCAATCATTTTGCTCGTTATTCAGTTATGTTCATGACCTAAATAAGTGTGCAAAAACATACTTATCAAACCCCCCAAACTTGAACTATTGTTTGTCCTCAAACAAGATTGTGACTAAATTCTAAACAAACATGGCTTAATACCCTATTGTGGCTCTGGATTGGACTAGGTATTTGACTTCATGAAAATTTATCAGTGCAAACATGACATTAACCTTTACTTGTTAAATGCAAATTGACGTGTGTGTGTGAATTCATGCCAACATATCAGGTTTCATAATGAATTTGAGTCCCGATCCCAAGTGATCAAATGTATCCTTACTTTCTCGAGAGATACACAACCCCCCCAAACTTATTCTTTTCACTCAATTATCCTGGGGTTGTGTTTTAAGATTAGGAATTTTCATAGCCGTAGTCCTCACCTTCTCATAGTTTGGATTAGTCTTACTATCACAAGTTTACAAATCAACAAATGAAAGCTCTCCTAAGTTTGATTGCTTCGACACTCAAGATTAAACTAGGTTACTTGCCTCGCCTCAGAGGTATAGTCTCTTCAGCCAAATGTCCAAGGGCTTTTCGTTATGTTATTGTCTCTCTTTTATTTTTCTTACCTTTCTCCAATTTCTGATTGATTATCATCTTCTCATTTGCTTTCTATATAACCCATGTAACGAATTTTAGGTCGGTGATTCTCAAACCAGTTGGCTTTAGTGTACTAGGTTTTAAACCCTTACAGGCTTATTCACTCGAGTTATAAAGGCTCGATCAGATGAATTTTTATTAACCTCTTTCCTTCTTGCTTTCTATATGACCCATGAATCGAGTTTTGGGCCGGTGACTCCTAGGTCAGTTGGCTTTAGGGCACCAGATTTTGAGATATCCTTACATGCTTACTTGCTCGAGTCATAAAGGCGTGAAAAGAAGTATTTTATTCTCACATATTAATTTTGTGCCATTTGTTATTTTTCTAGACATTTAGTTTCCAAAACTAACCCCCAATTTAAGATTTTCACCTACTCTTTATCCCACTTGTCTAGACAATCCACACAATAAAGTTCATGCACGGAGCCCCCGCTCATCTCAATGCTTTCTTATAATAGCTCAACTATCACCAAACTATCTTAAGGTAGTTTATGGGTTAATTCAATAGAGGGTTATCATTCTTTTCCTACTTTATGTTCAAAATCCAGTCATTCATCTAATATGTCAAGCATGAATAACGTGCATAGATAATGTCAAGTGTTGCATCAACAAGTATCAGTTAGTCTAGTTAACACCAGATCCAAAGTTTTGCAGTTTAAACTAGTCCAATAACATCATCATAGCTAACAAGGTTATCAAACCCACACAATCACGCATGAAGAGAATTAAAACAAACTGAATAAAATGCAATTTTATTTTATTTTTTGACATTCATCATGCATACATTATGTAGTAATGGGAAACAGTGGAAAATAGATAATGATGAACACAGATAGAGATTTAAAATTATGTCCCTCCCCAAACCTAGTTAATACATTGTCCTCAATGTAAGATTAACAAAAGATTAAAGATATAATTTTAAGGACAAAATGAAGAATAAAAATCAAAATGGGGTAAACAGTACTCCCCTGATCAAAATGGTAGCTGTGACAGAAGGCTGGGTCCGGCATCATCATCTCCAGGAGGGGGAGGAATGTGGGATAAGATCTCTCTCAACATGGCAGACTGCTGGGTCTGCTCCACCTGCATGGTCTAAACCCTTGTCTACAAACTCCCTAGACAGTCCCAAGTCTTGTTTACTCGCCATTTTATACCATCCATCCTACCGACGTACAGGCCCAATCACCCGTCAAAGGTACTCATCTGTCGTCGTGCCGCAAGGGACTCAATGCCGGCAGTGGAAGCGAAGTTTCGTGTGGTTGCCATATCCGTCTGTACTTGCTGGATGGCGGTACTCAATGCTCCAAATGAGTGCCGAAGATGCTGCATGTCTCGGCTGTGTCCAGTTATAGTGGCAAACATCTGCCTCAATAACTGGGTATCCATGGCAGCCGGTGGTGGCAAGGCTTGTGGCATTTCCAAGTCCTCAGCTGCCTGTCCTTCTTCAGCCTGTTGCTATCAGCGACGCTTGTTTTCCAAATTCTGTTGATGTTTAATCTGAAAGGACCATCCAAACTTTGAAAGACATGCTGAGAACATGTGTTTTGGATCTAGGAGGTAATTGGGAGTCATACTTACCTCTAGTAGAGTTCGCTTATAATAACAGTTTCCAAACAACTATTGGAATGGCACCATACGAAACTCTCTATGGTAGAAGATGTAGATCCCCTGTTCATTGGGATGAAGTCGGAGAGAAGAGAGTTTTGGGACCAGAAATAGTTGAAAGGACGGTCGAGGTAATCGATAAGATCCGTGCAAGAATAAAGGCAGCACAGGATCGACAAAAGAGCTATGTAGATATAAGGAGGAAGGATTTAGAATTCCAAGTTGGGGATAAAGTGTTTCTGAAAGTAGCACCGATGAAAGGTATACTTAGACTTGGAAAGAAAGGCAAGCTACGACCCCGGTATATCAGACCTTTCGAGATACTTGATAGAGTCGGAAATGTGGCTTACCGACTAGCTTTGCCACCTGAATTATTGGCAGTGACAATGTGTTCCATATATGGATGATAAAGAAGTATGTACATGATCCTAATCATGTAGTGAGTTATCAAACCTTGGAGGTACAGAAAGATTTGTCGTACGAGGAACTACCGATCAAGATATTGGATCAAAAAGTGCATAAACTAAGGAATAAAGAGATTCAGCTGGTTAAGATACAGTGGAATCATCACGGCATAGAAGAAGCCACTTTGGAAAAAGAAGAAGAAGCTAAAGATAAGTATCTAACACTATCCGCCCAATCAGAAGGTAAATTTTGAGGACGAAATTTTAATTAAGGTGTGGGGGATGTAGAACCCCAAATAATTCTAGACACCTTAGTGGCACTAAGACATGAATATTGGTTGACTAAAGTATACTTCAGATTTTTAGTGTCATTTGAGACCCATTTTTGACATAGAAAACATTCGATTTGGAAAATGAAATCTAAATAAAAATTGTAACTCTCTTTGAGTCAGCTTTTCAACGCACTTTGAATTATCTCAATTGGATATCGGGAGAAGAAGTTATGATAGAAACACTGAAGGCTGTGCAGTGTCAATCGGACTACAACCGGTCGACCGAAACTGCCTGAAATGAAAATTCTCATTTTTCTCTAGAATTTAAATATTTATTTTCATCAATTATTTTCTCAAAGGGCCACCCACATTTTTGGCAATAAAAACCCCACTAAATTGAAGCATTTAACCTCAAACTTAAATGGCACCCATGTTTTCTCTCTTAAATGAAATTTGACCCTTCATTTGCATTAAGTTATGGGATATTTACCTATAAATAGAGATCTTGTTTCACTCATTTTTTCTCACACCAAAAGCAAGAGTTTTTACATATTAAAAAAAGAGTTTCTAAGAGAGAGGGAGGAAAACTATTTTTCCTAGAAGTTTAAGAAGTGTTTTCAAGCATTTTTTTTTCATAGAAATTTTGGGTGCTATCAAGGAGTGTCTTCAAGCATCAATTCTCAACGGTTTTCAAATATCCAAGGAGTGCATTTCTTTCAACGTCCAAGTTTCATCGAAGTTTTCAATCTAAGTTTTCAAAGTTTCAAAAGTTTTCAATCTAAGTTTTCAAAGTTTCAAAAGCATCCATCGAGGTAGGTAGAGGTGCAATGTGTTTAATCGTGTTAATTATAAGTTTCGATTCATGTTAATGTTTGTATGTCAAATGGTACTCCGGTACGGCATATCCCTCTATGTTAATGGTTGTATATCAAATGGTACTCCGGTATGGCATACCCCTCTATGTTGAAGAAATGTTCGTATGTCAAATGGTGCTCTCGGGTACGGCATACCCCTTCATGTCAAATGGTGCCTCCGGGTATGGCATGTATGAAAAGTTATAAAATTAATGTTTTAAAATGTATAGCTTGATCACGAATGCACCTATGACACCTATTAAGTTTTTCAACTCACGGGTTTAATCCCATCTCTACAGATTGAAGGAATTCTACCTCGGGCATAGGTGGAGGAGAAGATGGAGAGTGAGGCAACGAGCCCATGGAAATCCGGTGAATAAGTGATTTGTATTTATTTTTATGAAATATTTTCCAATGTTATTTCTTTAAAATTTTGAATAACGCAGAATGCGAGAACAAGTTATGTTTTCTTCAAATAAATTACATTTTGTTATTTTGAAAAATGATTCAGTGTTTTTGTTTAAAGTATTTGAAGTATTGTCATTTAAATTATTATCCGAAGATGTAAGCTTCCTCTAAAATGTATACACTTGTTACTAAACCACCGGTTAAGCTAAGTAAAGTAAGTAGCATTTCGATCCACTAGGGGTCGAGGCGTTACACCGATCTTGGTCCTCGAGTGTGAGGCGCTTGATATATGGACTCGATTTCTCCGGTGCCTCCCCAAGCTGAACTTGTATGCCTGCAGCTCTACAAACCCCACTTATCAAGCTCGGAAAAATTAGTGAGGTGTGCCCATCTCCCCATGCACCTGTAATGTGTATCTGGTTGTAAATGTAAGTGGCCAAGTCAATCTTGTTGCCCCGAACTAAGTGATAGATGACCCCACCTTCTAATTTGTGAATGTCATCCTATAGGAGATGGCCTCGATGTTGTGGCAGATGAACAACCATAGGATGGTTATAGAAGGAGTGAGGTCAATCTGATACCAACTGGCAGTAGGGAGAGACCAAGCATTTTCACGTCTCAATAAAACTTCTACAACCTCAACCCAGTTGAAATCATGCGGGACTGGGACTACATTAGTCCAAGTGAGCTGATAGTAGTCATGAATTACTTCAGGTGAAAACATGATCCATTTGCCCCGAACCCATGTTTGATGCAGATGATCGGATCCAGGTGTGTCTATTTCGGTGTTGAAATTGGCATACAATTCCCTCACCAAATTTTCATAGACTGGGTGTGGTCTTTCAATCATCTTCTCCCAACCACAGTTGTGGATTAAATAAACCAATTCAAAACTCGAGAAATCATCCAACTTAACTGGTCTTTTGGGGATGAGTGCCCACTCACGGACTACATTGGCATAACGGGCTGCTGTGTCTGAAGATAGAAATCGCCTAACACCCCCTTCGGGCTCCCTAGTCCGGGCTGTGACAGATGTGGAACGAACCTTCTCCTTGCCTTTTGATGTTCTTTTTGGAGGCGTCATTCAAAGGTATATAAATAACATTCATTAAACGTCATTTTGAAAAACGAGAGGGGGAATGAGATTAGCAAGACATGTATTTTAAAAATCCCCCAAACTTGCTTCAACATGTATATAGAACTCCTTGGTGTTCACTCATCAAAACATGACATGCAAGGTAGTGTGAATAGTGTACCAAGATGGAAAACTGGAAAGTTAGGCCGAAACATGCACATTTGAAAAATTAGACCCATGACCGAGTGCACATTTTCGACCCTGGACATTATCGAAAAATATCAAAATTTTCCCAGGAAATCTCTGGGCATATGAAAGTATTTAATAAGATCTACCGTATACTCAAATTTCAAGCAATTGGACTTCGTTTGGTGTGGCAAATAATGGTGTAAAGTAGGGGACATAGGGTGCCGTGACATGTCATGACCTAGCCATGCGCCTATGTGTTGCAAAATGGATTTGATAGCTTTTCATGTGTTTATTAATGTGGTATATGTAAACTTCAAGAAAACATGCTTGAGAATGTAGACGGAAGGAAAAATAACAATATACACACAAATGAAGCTCAAAACATCCAAAATGTGTCAAGTGACTCGTGATTAAGTGTGCAAGTTCACCCCCGGACATCATCGAGAAAACCCAAATTTTTTCGGAGCAACCTCTAGGTAAATGAAAGTACGTAGTGTGGAGTGGCACATATTCAAATTTCATACTCATTGGATGTCGTACGGGTACTTAACGCAAGGGACGAAGTGGGTACTGTGAAGTGACGTGAGCCTAACATGTGTGCCTACATGTATGTGGTTGGTAAGTGAGTGTTTCGAACTCAATTTCTATGGCATTTGATCACCACATATATGGGAATGCGTATATTCAAATTGTCTAATGTGAGATTAAAATGCACTACAAACTTCACTTAGGCAATTTATCGAACATGTAGCATGCATGCTTTATAAACCCTACAAAATACCAATTTGATAATGTCCCATCAATCCACAACACAATCCAAGTGCAAAATACACAAATCAATCGACTACCTATTTCCCATTCTCCACAATCATGCTCAAAAATTCTTGGCTTATCACGAACCAAATTAAAGGAAAAAAGAATGCATAGAGGAAAACAGAAAAAGAACATACCTTGAATTCACTATGGATGTGTGAAGTGTCGATTATCGTGTCAATGGGGGAGGGAGTGCAGTGAAATATGGGTGTGATTCGTGTGGGAGTGTGGTGTGTGAAGTGTGGAGTGTGTGATGCAAATAGGGGAAAATGAGGGAGAGTGGCTCGATCTTGGTTTAAAACCATGACCAAGGTTAATACGGCCGCATGGTACTAAACTATGCGATCGCATAGTATTAAAAATTTCCCCCATTTGATGTTCGGACAATGTCTATGCGGTCACATAGACATTATGTCTCTGCAATCGCATAGACCAAAAATTTTTTTTTAAACATACTGAAATGCAAAACGGTATTTCCCTCGTAATTTTTTTTTAAAATGTTCTTTTATCTAGAAATATGTGAATCATACTCCCAAACACCCAAAATCATTGCAAACTCACTGAACATGTGTGTAATGCCTAGGAATTATGTGATCTATAATTTCGTCCTATTAACAGTGCATGGATGAACGATGACCTAGAAAAATGCAAATGCGAAAATTAAATAATTCTAAAAACAATGTGAAAAGTAAGCAAAATAGAAGGATACAGTAGGTTGCCTCCCACCCAGTGAGAGGTTATAGTCGATAGCTCGACTTTACCGTATTGCGTTATTCGGGTGGTCTAAGATGAACGGTATACTTTTCCTTTGAAAAATTGACACCCCAATAATGCTTCAAACGCTGTCTATTGACCTTGAATGTCCCCTTGCTGTCGTGAGTGATCTCAACTACCCCATATGGAAATACCTGTGTAATAGTATACAGACCAGACCACCTCGATTACAACTTTCCTGGAAACAGCTTAAGCCTAGAGTTGTAGAGTAGTACTTTTTGCCCCACCATAAATTCACGCCTCTGAATATACATATCATGCCACTTCTTGGTGCGTTCTTTGCAGAGTCTTGAATTCTCGTAGGCTTCCATTATGAGCTTATCCAGCTCATTAAGTTGTAGTAGATGTTTTTTCACCCGCAGCCAAATTCAATTTCTTCATTACCCAGTAAGCATGGTGTTCTATCTCAAGAGGTAAGTGGCATGCCTTCCCGAAAACCATTCGATATGGTGACATTCCTATAGGGGTCTTGAATGCAGTCCTATAGGCCCACAAGGCGTCTTCCAATTTCTTAGACCAATCTTTTCGTGACGAGCTTACTGTGACTTCGAGTATTCGCTTCAATTGCCTATTGGACACTTCGACCTATCCGCTGGTTTGGGGATGATATGCAGTGGCTACACAATGTTTAATGCCATATTTAGTCAACAATTGTTCAAACTGGCGATTGCAGAAATGTTTGCCCCCGTCACTGATTATAGCCCTCGGTGTGCCAAAACGGGTAAAAATATTTTTCTTTAGAAACTCAATCACCACCTTCCCATCGTCGGTAGGCAATGCAACGACCTCTACCCACTTCAATACGTAATCCACAGCCACTAATATGTACTGATTAGAGAAGGATGGGAAAAATGGCCCCATGAAGTCGATCCCCCAGACGTCGAATAGTTCCACCTCCAGGATACTGTTCAAAGGCATTTCGTTTCTTCTGGATATGTTACCGGTGCATTGACATCGGTCACACCTTTTCACAAATTCAAAAGCATCCATAAATAGCGTAGGCCAGTAAAAACCTGATTAAAGGATCTTCGTCGCTGTTTTTGAAGCACCAAAATGCCCTGCATATGTAGATGAATGACAATGTTCTAATATCAAAGGCACTTCTTCCTCAGGTACGCAGCGACAAACGATTTGGTCAACTCCCCGCCTATATAGAATAGGGTCCTCCCAAAAATAATACTTCAATTCAGCGAAAGATTTCTTCTTCTGGTGACTTGAGTAATCTGGAGGCATGATAGATCTGGCTAAGTAGTTAACTATGTCAGCATACCAGGGTGCCTCCCCCACACCAAAAATCTGTTCATCTTGGAAGACTTCATTGATTTCCACTATCTCTATCTGCTCTATGGTCTCAAGTCGAGACAAGTGGTCTCCCACCACATTTTCACTACCCTTCTTATCCCTGATTTCTAAGTCAAACTCGTGAAGCAACAGTATCCAAAGAATGAGACGTCGCTTTGTATCCTTCTTTTCCATTAAGTACTTGATAGCAGCGTGATCTGTGTAAACGATGACCTTTGACCCCACAAGATATGATCGAAATTTGTCAAAAGTGTAGACTATGGCAAGGAGCTCTTTTTTTGTAGTGGCATAGTTTAATTAAGTGTCGTTCAAGGTCTTACTTGCATAATAGATCACATGAAATATATTATTTCTTCATTGTCCCAATACGGCCCCAACAGCAAAATCACTGGCGTCGCACATTAATTCAAATGGCAAGTTCCAATTCGATGTGATGATCACGGGTGCTGAAATCAACTTCTCTTTCAAGGTGTTAAAAGCCAGCAAACACTCATCCGTGAACTCAAATGTGGATTCCTTCCTCAACAAACAACATAGTGGTTTAGTAATTTTTGAGAAATCCTTGATGAACCTTCTGTAGAACTCAGCATGCCCGAGGAAGCTACGAATACCTTTCACTGATGTAGGTGACGGTAATTTCTTAATCACCTGAATCTTTGCTCTATCCACCTTGATACCCTTTGCTGAGATTTTGTGTCCTAACACGATGCTTTCCTGTACCATAAAGTGGCATTTCTCCCAATTCAATACCAAGTTGGTCTTCGTACACCGCTGTAACATAAGATTCAGATGCTCCAAACACTCATCAAATGAAGACCTAAACATTGAGAAGTCGTCCATGAATACCTCGAATAATTTTTCAATCATATCCAAAAAGATAGCCATCATGCAGCACTGAAAAGTGGTAGGAGCGTTGCATAAACCAAAAGGTATCCTACGGTATACAAAGGTGTCCTAAGGGTAAGTGAAAGTTATCTTCTCCTGATCGTCAGGTGCTACTAGAATCTAATTATACCCGGAGTACCCATCCAGAAAATAGTAATGCGAATGCCCTACTAGTCTCTCCAACATCTGATCAATGAACGGTAGTGGAAAGTGATCCTTTCGAGTAGCAGCATTTAGTTTGCGGTAATCGATGCAAACTGTCCATCCAGTCACTATTCTTGTAGGAATTAACTCATTTTTCTCGTTTTCCACCATTCTCATACCCCCTTTCTTAGGAGCAACCTATACTGCACTGATCCATGCACTATCTGATATTGGGTAGATGATGTCTGTGTCAAGTAACTTCAATACCTCGACCCTAACCACTTCCTTCATGTGTGGGTTCAATCTCCGCTGACCATCAATGCTTGGCTTGAATTTTTCCTCCATGAGTATTTTGTGCATGCATAGCGATGGGCTGATCCCCTTGATATCTGCAATTGACCATCCAATGGCTGTTTTATTCTCCCTTAGCACCGGAGTAGTTTCTCTTCCTCCACTTCACTGACAGTATTTGAAATAATAACCGGAAGTGTAGAAGATTCCCCCAGGTAAGCATATCGAAGGTGTTTGAGTTCCAATTTGGGAGGTTGCTGAATAGATGGTACTGACTTTGTAGTCATAGTTCCCAGCTCTTCGAAGTGACGTTTGTGCATGTATGGCGAATTAGTTTCCAAAAATCATGCACATGTTTCAATCTCCCTTGAATCAGTGTGAGTGGATTGAGATTGTGCAATGCATGCCTCGTATGTGTCGAAAGGATGATGTAGTCGAAATGTATCTTGAATTATTCTGTCAATTACATCTATCTGGAAACAGCTGTCTGACTCAGTGGGAAATTTCATTGCCTTGAACACGTTGAAAGAAATTTGTTTGTCGCCAAGCCTCAAATAAGTTGCCCTTTCTGAACATCGACAATCGCTCTTCTAGTAGCTAAGAAAGGTCAACCCAATATGAGTGGAACATCCTTATCTTCCTCCATGTCTAAGATGAGAAAATAGGCTGGAAATATGAACTTTTCCATTTTTACCAACACGTCTTCAATGATCCCTCTTGGATGTGTAAGGGATCGATCTGCTAACTGTAAGGTGACAGTTGTGGCTTTAACTTCTCCCAAGCCAAGTTTCCTGAAAATAGAGAGAGGCATCAGATTAATACTTGCACCTAAATCACACAAAGCTTTATGAAAATGACAATTTCTAATAGTGCAAGGTACAGTAAAACTCCCTGGATCCTTTAGTTTTGGAGGCAGCTTTTTCTAGATTCTGGCACTGCATTCCTTAGTTAGCATCACTGTTTTGTTTTCTTCTATCTTTTGTTTGTTGGAGAGGATATCTTTTAGGAATTTTGCATAACTCGGCATCTGAACAAGTGCCTCAGCAAATGGGATGTTGATGTATAATTTCTTGAAGACTTCAAGAAATTTACTGTATTGTTGATCCAATTTATACTTTTTCAATCTCTACAGGAATGGAATAGGAGGCTCATGAGGGTTGATAGGATTGGTAGATGTACTCCGTGATGTATTGGAACTCTTCTTGACAACATCCCCTATTGTTCATTCAGTCTATTCGACAATCTCGTCATCTAAGGTTGGTGCTGATTCCTTACTAGCTACCGGTCTTTTTACATGTATCTCCGGTAGTTGTACTTCACTTTTGGTTGTTATAGCCGCTGGGTAGGTTTCCTGGTGCTCTACCTGTCATGGAGATTTCCATCTGTCCCATTTGTGTCTCCAAATTTTTTACTGTTGCACTTTAGTTTTGAAGAGTTGCATCTGTCTTTCGCATAAACTGGTTGTTGGCTTCCATTTACTAATTAGTCGTTGCCATGAACTTCTCAAACATCTCTTCCAATGATGGCTTTTTATCCTACTACTGAAATTGATCTTGTGGTGGTCTGTTTTTATTATGATTACTCCACGAGAAGTTTGGGTGTTTTCTCCAGCCCTGATTGAAGGTTTCCGAATGTGGGTTGTTCTGTTGGCATTGACCCCATTGCACAAAATATGCATGTTCAACCCCCTGTGAGAGAATTGGACAATTAATAGTATTGTGGTCTGCTCCATATTCTTAACAGATTGGCTTCTTGACTTGTTTTGCAATGGCGGTCTGTGAAATGCTCTCAACCTTATGGAACAAAGAGTCTATCTTTGCGGACAATGCTGAGTAAGTATCTACTTCATAAACCCTCGACGTTATCTTCTGAACCACTAGATCTGTAAACCACATGGCTGAAGTTGTAGCCATTATCTCAAACAACTCCCATGCTCCATCAATTGTTTTTATGGAGATAGACCCGTCGGATGATGAGTCCACCATGCTCTTGAAGAATGAAAGTAGTCCAGTGTAGAAAAATCGGATCTATATCTTCTTATCAAAGCCATGTTGAAGACACTTCCATAACATATTTTTGAAACGATTCCATGCCTCTTCAAATGATTCGGACTCGCATTGGTTGAATATAGAGATATCATGCTGCATTTTGGCTACCTTAGCTGGCGAGAAGAACTTGGTGCAGAATTTGTGGGCTAGCTTGTTCCAAGTGGTGATGCTTGCGACGGGAAGTGAATCCAGTCATTCAAGTACTTTATCCTACAAAATGTGTGGAAACAAATGCAGTCTTATAGCATCGTCTGAGATACCCTGGTACCTAAAGTGTTGGCACATGTCCAGAAATCGGGATATGTGTGTATGCGGATTTTTACTAGCCATCTCATTGTATTGATGCCCATTCTGAAATAGTTGGATCACATTTGTTTTCAGCTGGAAGTTCAGATGCCCAAATGGAGGATACACAATGCTAGATTGACTTTGGACCACCAACGGTGCCATGAAGTCCCCAAGTACCGTATTCCCGTCATCTTCATCTGCCACGCCTTCGTTAAGTGGAATTATCAGTCGATTTTGATCGTTAGCCATCTGTTGTGCTCCTCTTGCTTCTGTTTGCCTGTGACAAAATGTGCGTTCGATCTCTGGATCTATGGGAATCAAGTCTCAATCAGGTGCTCCTTGCATACAAGTTCTGAGATAGTAAAATTAACATAAAATTAAATTAAAGTAAATAATAAACTAAACTTCGTAAGCTAACTACTACTACTCTAGATAAGTTTGAATTAGTGTTACAATAGATAAAATTAAAACTAAATTTCAATCCCAGACAATGACGTCAAAAACTTGTTTACGAAATTGTTTGTTTTGATTCAAAACCCACCGCAAGTGTACGGTTCGTTAACAAGTAGTAAAATGGACTATGAGTCCAAGTATCGACCACAAGGATTAAATTAGTTCAAATAAACCTATTATGACCTTAACTGAAACACAAATGTAAAATTGAGATGTTGTGATTTAGCTAAAGAAGATGTAAACTATGATGCGATTATGAATGAAAGAAATATATTAAACGCAAATGACTTGGACACAATCTACTAGAATTTTAAGGAATTAATGAATGTACTAACACACTAGGATCACGAATCCCCAAGCAATACCCGTTCAATTTTCAATCATGCAAATTTGACACACCTTTCCACAAGAGATGAATCAATATTCCTATTTTAATTTAGCAATCTCTCTCGAGCAATTCCAAACCTATCCCAATATGTGATTCAACTATATCTCTATGATGAATACTAACATACCGAAATGCATTATGAATTCATGAGTATCCACTAATTCACACAGGGCATAGAGGTATATTTCTATCCCCTATTGGACCCTATGATGATTTATACTATGTCGAACCTATTTTTCCTCTTTCGAATGCATAAAATAAGCCACCACAATCATACAATTACGTGCACAATAATCATAGGGAAATAAAAACGTAATAAACCATCCAATTCCAGAATATGCGTTTAAATATGTCAAAAATCCAAATAAAAAATCAAACGTAGTATTACAAGGTTCATCGATCTCCTAGCAATGAAAAATCTAGCCTAACATGCTCAAAAGAAGAAAATATAAAAATAGTTGAAGAAACGTCATCACCCGAATCAAGCTTCAATCGAATCTTCACTTGGCGCAATGTTTTCCTCTTGTTCTCTCTTCGTTTCTCCTTCAAAATCTCTCAGAAACTTGTAAAATGGCGTCTCCCTCATTCTAGTGGAGTTTTTATTTTTATAGGACCTTAAAAATATTGTTTCCATAAGAGTTTCGCCGGAAAAAGAAAACTGTGATTTTGCCTTAGAATTGCTCTATGCAACCACATAGAGCATCTCTATGCGGTCGCATAGAGTAAAATTTTTGTGGCCATTTAGTTTTGGTTTGCCTCTATTCGACCGCATAGAGGGTGGCATAGTGCTATCAACTATGAAAGATGTTCATTTTGGTTCTCTTACTTGAATCCTTCACTTCTTGGCATCTTTTGTTCATTCTTTCCATTCCATCATTGTAACGCCCCGAAATTTTTGGAATAAAAATATATTTGTCTTATATGTTATAGTTTTAAAATTTGAGGACTGAAATGAAATAGCGTTTAAAGTCATATTTTATTTCGCACCAATAATTACATTTTGATGGAATGAGTATAAGTATATCAATATTGGGCTCATTTTGTAGCTCGCATTTAATAACGTATTTTCAGCTAAAGAAAATATGAGTTCTTTTAAGTTAAAACTAAGTTATTTGAATTCAAAGAAACATAGATAATAAGCATCATTTTTATTATTTAACAATATTTCTTTTAAGATAATTAGGAAAAGAAGCAAGTATTTTATCATAATAATCAATGTTTATCTTTTCTATTAGAGAAAGAGATTTAATTATTTTTAATCCTTGTTTACATTTATCTGCCAATATTTCTAATTTTCTGGTACTCGTGATTTAAGCAGTTTGCAAAGTAATATGTAGGGAGAGATAATTTTAGTTAACTATGATTGATTGATGTTTGGATAAAATAATTTTCTCTTAGATTAAAAATTCATTTGTTTGATTTTGGAATCCTACTTAGAATATGGATTTAACATTTATGACTTTTTGACCATTCTAAGATGACACACGTTTTTAGGCCTAGCTTTGAATGAATTGGTTATTATATAATAATATTTTTGGACAATCTCTAGCCTCTAGGCATGATGCATGGCAATCATACCTTGTACTCTCAATTGTATCAATCGCCTTTAAATTAGAATTGGTAAATTTCCTTATGATAAGAGTATGGGTAGCCACACGTGCACGCACATTTCCAACTCTCAATTAGGATAAAGGCTAATTTTAATTGCTAATTGAATTTGAATAATGGTAAGACACGATTTGGGGCCTCTAACAAATTTAGTTATTTTGGGCATATAGTCCAATTAAGCTTATAATATACTATTTAATTATTTATCTCATTTTATATGATGATATGATAATCTGTCATTTTATGTAAATTGACACTAACTTGACCATTCTTATGTTAAATAGATCCTAATTAATTTAATTTGATTGATGTCCAAACAAAGAGTTTTTGTAATTGGACAGATTAATGAGCTAATGACGAGATTTCTGTTGGTTAGATTGCATAATTACCCTTTATATATTTTTAAAAAATTTGGCAGTCAAAACCTTTCTTAATTTTACACCTCCCTTACACTATAAATTCATTCCAAATCCTCGAAAATTTATGAGATAAAAACCACTCTCTTCCATCTTCACTTAACTCTCCACTGCCTGTCCAAGTCTCCATTCTAGAAGTGTTCTCTTTGTATTGTCGGAAATGGATTTTAATACTCTTAGAAAGGATTTTGGCACGTGGAATTGCCACTAGATCGACCTTAAATCCACAAGACACGACAACAGCAAAAAGGTTTTGGGAACGTGAATTCCTTACTTTTCTATTATCAATCGGGGTAGGATACTTTATGTGCAAGTTGTTCCGTCCTTTCAATATTATAGTTTTTGACGTGATTTATTTCATGAAATGCTAATCGACCTGCGGGTCCAATGAAATGAAATGAAATGTTCGACCTGCGGGTCCCTACGAAATGAAATGAAATGTGAGATCGCCTTCGGGTCTTCTCAAATTGTATTAGAGCTTTTGACTAGTCACTGATTGCTCTTGACGAAATGTTGGTATTAAATGTTATGAGTTTACGTTTTAAATTATTATATTATTTGGACGCACGTATCCTACTGAGTGTAATTACTCACTCCTTCAATTTCAATATTTCAGATCAGTACGGTCAACGTGGATGGTGGCTGAGCGGTGCGCGGGTTGCCAAGTAAAGAAAAACTTCGCAAGAAAACGTTCAAAAATAATTCTGTTAGGATTATGTGCTTCAATTTAATTCTATTTAATGTTCTATGTTTACGCGACATTTTGTTTATTCAATTTGGTATTTGAGTATTAAATAAATCAAGAGTTTTAAATTTCGAATTAAATATTTTCACTTTATGTATGCGATACGAAATGATATCGGTAACACCTCAAATTTTAAGTCGATAAAATTTGGGGCATTACAATCATCCCAAGATATTATCAATCGGTAATTGGCTTAATCAATTTCTTGATTTGTTCATCGGATCAACTTTTGAATAATTGCACCTTGGTCCCTGAACTTTCACTTTGCATCATTTTAGTCCTTTTTCGCGTCTTTTCTCCTGAATTTCACCATGTTCATCGTTGTTCCCTACAATTCATAAATGTAACAAGATTAAGTCACAATTCAATCATTTTTCTCGTTATTCAGTCATGTTTGTGACCTAAATAAGTGTGCAAAAACACAGTTATCATACCCTTGGGCAACTAGTCTAGCCTTATTTCTAGTTATGGTATCTTGGTCATCAGTTTTGTTCTTGAAAATCCACTTATTACCTATCACATTACAATCATCAGGCCTAGGAACTAGATACCAAACATTATTTCAAATAAATTGATTAAGCTCCTCATGTATGGCATTCACCCAACATTCATCTCTAAAGGCTTCCTCTAGTTTCTTAGGTTCAATATGGGATACATAGCTAGTATATGTTAGGTTATTTAGAACTCTCTTTCGTAACCTCATACCTTCATTTAAATCTCCAATGATGTTAAACTTAGGATGATTAGATTTGACTCTGGAAGATGGTTCTCTAGGAAGCTTAGATTAATCACAATTTGGTAGACCCTGATTAGAGATGTCTATACCTTCAGAGGAGCGTGGAGATCTTAGAATTGATTGCTCTTTATTCTTAGCAGTAGCTCCTTGATCATCACTTAGATCTTCTACATCTAGCCCATTTTTAGCACTTTCCCCCTTAGTGAAGGCATCATCAACAACAACATTTACAAATTCCATGACACTCTGAGTATGCAAGTTGTAAACTCAGTAGGCTCTACTGTTCTTAGAATATCCTAAAAAAACCCATCACTTCTTTTGAAATCAAACTTGCCTAGATTTTTTCTATCCCTCAGAATGTAACACTTGCTGCCAAACACACGAAAATATTTAACAATAGGCTTCTTGCCCTTCCAGATCTCATAGGAAGTCTTGTCTGTTTTCGGTCTCAGGTATACCCTATTTACTATGTGGCAAGTGATTAATGGCTTCACCCCAGAAATGTATTGCTAGATCCTTACCATGGAGCACGGCCCTAGCCATTTCTTGAAGAACTCTATTCTCTCTCTCAACAACTCCATTTTGCTGTGGAGTGATTGATGAGGAAAACTCATTCTTAATCCCCTCCTCCAAACAGAAGTTTTCAAGATTGAAGTTTTCAAAATCTTTCCCATGATCACTTCGAACCCTAGAAATGGAAATATTTTGTTCAATTTTGAGTCTTTTACATAAGGACTTAACCAGATCACTCGTCTCAGATTTTTCTCTTAACAGTTCAATCCAGATGTATCTGGAAAAGCCATCTACCACAACCAGAATATACCATTTGCTTCCTAGGCTTTCCACTTTTGATGGTCCCATTAAATCCATAAGGAGAAGCTCTAAGGGTCTATTTGTCAAGATTTTTGAGGTTTGCTTATGGTTTATCCTAAGTTGCTTTCCTTGTTGACACGGCTTGCACACAGCATTTTCACTTTGATCAATTTTAGGTAGACCGTCGACAATCTTCTTTTTGACCAATTTAGATAGACTTCTGTAATTAACATGACCGAGCCTTTGATGCCAAAGTTCAAACATGTCAATTTTAGCACTACTGCAGACATAATTCGAGTTTGGCAGAACTCTATAATAGTTATCAGATGTTCTAACACCTTCAAGAACAACACCACCTGAAGGGTCATAAACAGTGCATCTCTTTTGGACAAAACTCACTTCATAATCACCATCACATATTTGATTAATGCTCAACAAGTTGGACTTAAGACCCTCGACATAAAGCACATTAGATATTGTAGAAAGCCTAGAAATGGTGATGGAGCCTTTACCTCGAATGGGTGTCGTAGCTCTGTCCCCAAAGGTAACTACACCACCGTTGCAGTCATCAAAGGTAGAGAATAAGGCCTTGTTACCACACGTGTCTAGAACAAGCACTATCAAGATACCACATACATGCATTTTGAGCCTTATACGCTACATGAGCAACAAAACATTTTAGATTCTCACCATACTCACCCACATCAAATTTCTTTACCCAAACATTTCTAGAGGTCGAGGTGATCCTAGTCAACCTTGCTACCATCTCAGTTAAGTGACTAACCTAATTTGAAAGGAAGCTTACTTGAATAGAGATATCCTGACTTCTATTCCTAGTTGCTAGCTTTCAACACCTAGGTCTCATGTGACCTAAACCACCACAGTGATGACAAGTGGGTATGAACCTAGGTTCAGATGCACGTGAGTGTTGATCCTGAAATTTAGGTATAGAAATCTTACTGGCTCTAGTGGCCTTCAATTCAGTGACATTCTTGCCTTTGGATTCTGGATTGGTTGAAACATTAGACCTGTTGGAAGTGGGGACAAATGTGGTCTTGGACGAACTAGACACATTGCCGTCACTCTTCACAAATCCTAGACCTTGCCTATTTCCAGCTAGTTTGTTCATTCTTAATAGATAATCTAGTTTCTTTGTTCTACTCATAAATGACTGCAATTGAGTACTGGATTTCTCTAACTCAAAAGTTAGTGTCTTAACCCTGTCCTCTAATTTCTCATTGACACACTTCAACTCACTGAAATCATTAGATGAGACTTGAAGATCATTAGTGATTTTCTCCTTCTCTCTCTCAAGCTCGTCTACCTTCTTAAATAGGGTTTTATTTACCTTTTTGATCTTGAGACTTTCCTTAAACAAAAGTTGATAAGCCTCATGTATATCCGTCTCATCCTCAGAATCATCACGGGACTTGTTACTCTCTACCTCCTCCTCAACCTTCTCACTCTCCTTATCTGACTCACTCTTGACAGTAGATACAAAAGCCATATAACCCTTTTCCTCTTCACTGCTTGAGGAATGACTTTGATCATTTGAGTTAGAATCATCATCAGTCAAGGACACAAGTAATGCCTTGTTCCTTCCCTTCTTTAGATTTTTCTTAAAGCTAGGACATTCATTCCTATAGTGCCCAAATCCCTGACACTCATGACACCTAACCACTTGAGATTTCTTACCAAGGTTCCTAGCAGTTGATTTATCATTCTTCTCTCTTAGGAATTTACTAGGAGCTCCTCTCTTTTTGTCTTAGGGCTATTTCTTGCCCTTTAACGCTTTCGGGAATTTCTTTACAAAGTAGGCAATCTCCTCATCTCTAAGAGTTTCTACATCAGATGAATCAGACTCCTCTTCCCTAACAGTTTTCAAGGCTATGGACTTGTTTTTCCTCGGTTGTGAGGAGATGAGTTAATAGGTTTGAAGGGATACTATAAGTTCTTCTATCTTAACTATGTCTACGTCCTTGCTTTCTTCAATAGTTGTAACTTTAGGTCTAAATCTCTCGGGCAAGGACCTAAGAACCTTTCTCACAATTTTGGACTCGGGAATCCTCTCACCTAGGTTGAAACTAGAGTTAACAATGTCATTCAATTTGCCTAGAACTCATTAAAAGACGCATCATCCTTCATTCTAATTTCTTCAAACCTTGAGGCCAACATTTGCAACTTAGAATTTTTCACAGTTTTAGTTCCCTCATGCGTTGTGATGTGAACCCTATAGCAACGTTGACTACAAAATCCACAATGAGATTGACGAACCCACGAAAGCCAAATTAATCCAAGAGTTTAGGATTAACTCAAAAGAAAGTCGAACCAAAAAACCCAACAAGAATGACGCTTGAAAGACCCCTTGATCACGCAATCCAAGAATTAAATCCGATTGTTTGAACGCCACAAGTTAACACTTGATAAGTTCGAAGTTCTTCAATGAAAAACGATGAAGAGAAGACGGTACGTCTCACTTTTAATTCAATATCAAAATGTCAAAAAAGTTTTTAACAATTGAATGAAAACTCCTATTTATACTAGACCTAAAAACTAGGTAAAAATTGTGCAAAAGTCGACCTAGAATAATTAGGAATGGAAAAGAATCAAAATCTAATAAAATATGGAAAAATACCAAAAACAGGAAATTCGCCCAAAAAATGGCCTATGCGACCGTATAGTGTATTTTCATGCGGTCGCATGGTTTAACCAAAAATCCCATCTTGTGTTTCGGTATGCCTCCATGCGGTTGCATGGTTTTTTGCCTGTGCGGTCACACAGGCTTGTTTTCAGCCTTTAGCATCGTCGCTTGATAACAAATTGATCTAAGTTGATTCGGCCTTCGACCCGAACATGAAAGTTGCTCCATTTTGAGTCCCTGAACATGGTTCCATCAATGGTTTCTTGAACGAGCAATCCCATCGCTTGTTTTACTTGCTTTGCCCTTGATCGCGTCATTGGTCCGCCATCGACTATCAACAGATCTCGTCTCGCACTTGCCTTCGTCGGGCTCGACTCCTGGATCATATCATCCCCTCCCTCTTCAAAAGGATTCGTCCTCGAATCTGAACCTGCATCAAATAGAGAGAGATCAAATACATTAAAAGTAACCGAAACATTATACTCACCTGGAAGGTCCAACTTGTAAGCATTGTCGTTTATCTTTTCAATCACTTGAAATGGTCCATTGCCCCTCAGTTGCAACTTGGACTTCCTTTGCTCCGGAAATCGCTCCTTCCTATCGTGCACCCAAACCCAATCTCCTGGCTCGAATGTCACGTGCTTCCTACCTTTGTTTGCCTGCGACGCAACCACTTACTGTTGTTTTTAATTTGTGCTTTTACCTTTTCATGAAGTGACTTAACCAATTCCGCCTTCTTTTTGTCATCTAAACTACCACGTTCATTCATAGGTAAAGGAATTAAATCCAAAGGAGTTAGTGGATTAAAACCATATACAATTTCAAATGGAGAATATGACATAATAGAATGAACAGCTCAATTGTATGCAAATTCAACAAATGGTAGACGCTCCTCCCAACTCTTCACATTTTTATTGATTAGTGTGCGTAACAATTGTGTCATAGTCCTATTCATTACCTCGGTTTGCCCATCCGTTTGTGGATGACAAGTTGTGGAAAATAGTAACTTAGTGCCTAACTTATCTCACAAAACTCTTCAAAAGTGACTCAAAAATTTGACATCCCGATCCGACACTATGCTTCTAAGAACCCCATGTAAACGCACAATCTCTTTAAAGAATAAGTCAGCAATGTTCGTGGCATCGTCAATTTTGTGACATGGTATAAAATGTGCCATTTTCCTGAATCTATCTACAACCACAAAAATAGAATCCCGACCTCTCTCTTAGTCCTAGGTAAACCAAAAAAAAAGTCCATTGAGATATCAACCCAAGGCTCACTAGGTGCAGGTAAAGGTGTGTACAAACCTTGTGGTAAAACCTTAGATTTAGCCTTTTTACAACCTATGGATCAACTACAAATTCACTCAACATCACTTTTCATCTTAGGCCAATAAAAATGCTCCTTCAATACGTCTAAAGTCTTTTGAACCCCAAAGTGTCCCATCAATCCACCACTATGTGCCTCCCTTACTAACAATTCCCGAATAGAACAATCAGGAACACATAACCTATTTTTCCGAAATAAATACCCCTCATGCCTAAAGAACCTATCAATCGCCCCTTTGATGCATGACAAGTAAATATTCGAAAATTCAACATCTTTTTCATACAATTCCTTAATATGTTCAAATCCAAGAAGCTTAGAATCAAGAGTAGTTAGCAATACGTACCTTCGTAACAACGCATCCGCCACCACATTTTCCTTACCTTGCTTATACCGAATGACGTATGGAAAGGTCTCAATGAATTCCATCCACCGTGCATGCCTCTTGTTCAATTTACCTTGTCCCCATAAGTGCTTTAGTGACTCATGATCGGTGTGTATTACGAATTCCTTCGACCATAGATAATGTTGCCAAGTCTCCAAAGCTTGGACAAGTGCATAAAGTTCTTTGTTATATGTAGGATAATTTAAAACAGCTCTCCTCAATTTCTTGCTAAAGTATGCAATAGGCCTTCGATCCTGCATTAAAACTGCTTCAATCCCTATTCCTAATGCATCACACTCAATCTCGAATGTTTTATCAAAGTTAGGTAATGCTAAAACAGGAGATTCACACAATCTACCTTTAATAATATTAAATGCAAATTCCTGTTCATCACTCTAATGAAAACCTACACTCTTTTTAACTACTTCCGTGAGTGGTGCGGTGATAGTGCTAAAATCTTTCACAAAACGCCTATAAAAACTAGCCAAACCATGAAAACTCCTAACCTCCGTTATGCTTTTAGGTGTCGGCCAATCTCTAATAGCTTTTATCTTTTCATCATCTACTCTACCCCATTAGCACTAACCACAAAACCAAGAAAAATAACTCTATCTATACAAAACGTGCATTTCTTAAGATTAGCATAGAGTTGTTCTTTCCTTAAAACAATTAACATACACTTTAAATGTTCCAAATGCTCTCCTAGGTCTTTGCTATAGATTAAAATATCGTCAAAATAAACCACAACAAATTTTCCTATAAAAGCACGCAAAACATGATTCATTAAACACATAAATGTGCTAGGTGCATTTGTGAGTCCAAACAGCATAACCAACCATTCATATAAACCATATTTAGTTTTAAAAGTCGTTTTCCATTCATCACCCTCCCGCATACGAATTTGATGATACCCGCTTTTTAAATCAATTTTAGAAAATATGCAAGGACCATGTAATTCATCAAGCATGTGATCTAACCTAGGTATAAGGTGACGATACTTTACCGTTATGTTGTTGATAGCCCTACAATCCACGCACATTCGCCATGTATCATCCTTTTTTGGCACAAGGAAAATCGGTACCGCACAAGGACTTATGCTTTCCCTCATGTATCATTTGTTCATTAACTCCTCCACTTGCCTTTGAAGCTCCTTAGTCTCCTCGGGATTACTTCAATAACCGGTCGATTTGAAATGACAGCTCTAGGTATAAAGTCAATTTGATGTTCAATGCCTCGAATAGACAGCAATCCACTTGGTGCATCCTCCAGAAATACATCGTCGAATTCCTGCAACAAAGACTTAGCCAACCTAGGGAGCGGAGGGTTAGTTTCCTCAAAATTGAGGAGGATTCCTTATAAACGAACAAGATCATCTTTTTTCTCTCAACTACCGCCCTCCTCAAATCACTCTCTTTTACAAAGAAATTCGTTCGTGTTTTCTCTCTTCTCTTGAGGCACTCTCTTTCTTTTCTCTCTTTTGATTGCTCTCTTTTTTTCTCTCTAATGGTTATCTCAACATTTTCTCTCTTTTTCTCCAACTCACTATTTGGTCTCATTTTTTCTAACTCTTTTGCTCTCCTCTCTTCCTCACTTCTCAATTTTAATTAGTCCTCATAGATTTGTGCCGGTGTTAATGGCACAAGAGTAATGGTCCTTCCATCCTTAATGAAACTATATCGATTTTTGTTCCCATCATGCATAGCCTTCCTATCGTATTGCCATGGTCGCCCCAATAAAATATGTCCCGCTTGCATTGACACCACATCACACACTAACTCATCCTTATAACTCCCAATTGACAAGTCAATTAGCACCCTTCGATTTACCCTCACCTCGCCACTCTCATTCAACCATTGCAATTTATAAGGTCTCGGGTGTCTCAACAATGTTAAACCCAATTTTTCTTCAAGAGATACGCTAGCTACATTAGTGCAACTACCACCATCAATTATTACACTACATACTGTATTGTTGACATGGCATCGAGTGTGGAAAATGTTCTTCCGTTGCAACTCCAAGTCATCTGCTTTGACGTGACCAGTGAGAGCTCGCCTTGTGACTAGTAGATCCCCAACCGGCCCTTCAACTTTTTCTTCTTCACTAACATCCTCCAACGCCGGCATGTCATCAAACTCGCCATCACGAGCGCTCACAATCTCTCCATTATCCCGCAACACCATCGTCCGTTTGTTTAGGCATTGAGAAGCAATAAGCCTCGTTCCCAAACATCTAAAACATTTGATGTCCCGATTGCGCAATAGTTGTGCCTCCGATTTTGATATTGGTTTGCTAGCGTCTTCATTCTTGCCCTTTTGACAATCATTTTTACCTCTAGATGCAGCCCCATTTTTGTTGTTGTCATCCCAATTCGATTTCCATGTTGGATTAGGAGTCGAAGTACCTAACGGTTGCCTAGACGTCCCCTTCCTCTTCAATTGTCTCTCTACCTTCGTTGCCACATGTAACATGTCCTCGATTTCTACGTAGTATTGCAACTCTACAACGTTTGCAATATCCCGATTTAACCCATTCAAGAACCGTGCCATGGAAGCTTCCCGATCTTCCTCCACATTAGCCTGAATCATAAGAATTTCCATCTCCTTGTGATAATCCTCTATGCTTTTCGATCCTTGGTACAAACCTTGCAATTTCTGATAGATTTCCCTATAATAGTGACTCGGAACAAACCTCCTCCTCATCAACAACTTCAATTCATCCCAAGTGCTAATTGGTCTTTCTCGACCCCTACGCCATGATGTAAGTACTTGATCCCACCAAGATATCGCGTAATCCACAAATTCAAGCACCGCCAATTTTACCTTCTTCTCCTCCAAATAATTATAGCACTCAAAAATCATCTCAACCTTCCTTTCCCATTCTAAATATGCTTCCAGATCGCTTCTCCCCTTAAATTACGGAATAGTCATTTTAATACTCCCCATATTTCCATCTACTTCATCTCTCAAGTTATTTCTACCCCGTCTTTCCATCCTATCGCCCCTATGCCTCGCTCGACCCATATCAATATCATTTTCATCAAAATCATCCTCATCACTATGATACTCATCTTGCCTTCCTCTCCTAGGTTCACGCCTACCCGACCCCCTAGCATTAGATATCTCCACTTGTCCCTGGCTAAGATTAGCAATTGTAGTATCTATTTGTGCCATCCATTCCCCTTGCCTATCCATCATCTCCCTAACATCACCAAGTACCCTTTCAAACCTCCTTATCATATCCTCTGATGTATTGTTGTCATTACTGTTTCGGCTTGAATTAGAACCTTCTATTTCTGACATCATATCACACAGTTTTTTATGCCTCGCAAAGATTTCACTGGAAAAATACTCACTATGGCTTTTTCCCTCTATTAAACTCACCACTCGGCCTTTTACTACTCAAGTCTCCCTCCAAGCACTTCAAAGAACCAAGTGAACTAAATCAATTGTTTTACCGGGAATTCAAACAAACCGAATATTACTCAAAGACCATGAGACTCAAAGGACTTGAATAAGTAGAATAGATGAATGTTTTGACAAGAATATGTGAATAGACTCAATAGAAGATTGAAAGAATCGAACCCAATTGAATATCCCAAAGTCAAACACAATGTACGAATTGTTGTTGGTAGAAAAACAAAATCAAACAATAATAATATTAAAAAAAAAAAATTTATTTCTTTATGAAAGAAGATGATTAAACTACCAACAACTCAATGAAACGACTAAAAGAAAAACAAGAACAAAGAAGAATTAAGAAAACAAAATTAACAATTCAAACAAATAAAAAAAAGATATAACCTTCAATTAATTTGGAGCCAAAGCTCTAATACCAATTGATGCAAACTCCGTAGCAACATTGACTACGAAACCCACAACGAGATTGACAAACTCAAGAAAGTCAAATTAATCCAAGAGTTTAGGATTAACCCAAAAGAAAGTCGAACCAAAAAATCCAACAAGAACGATGCTTGAAAAACCCCTTGATCACGCAATCTAAGAATTAAATCTGGTTGTTTGAAAGCCACAAGTTAACACTTGATAAGTTCGAAGTTGTTCAATGAAAAATGATGAAGAGAAGATAATACGCCTCACTTTTAATTCAATATCAAAATGTCAAAAAGTTTTTAACAATTGAATGAAAACTCCTATTTATACTAAACCTAAAAACTAGGTAAAAATCGTGCAAAAGTCGACCTAGAATAATTAGGAATGGAAAAGAATCAAAATCTAATAAAATATGAAAAAATACCAAAAATAGGAAATTCGCCAAAAAATGGCCTATGCGACCGCATAGTGTATTTCCATGCAGTTACATGGTGTTTTTGCTTGTGTGGTCACACAAGCTTGTTTTCAGCCTCTGGCTTCCTCGCTTGATAACAAATTGATCTAAGTTGATTCGGCATTCCACCCGAACATAAAAGTTGCTCTATTTTGAGTCCCGAACATGGTTCCATCAATGGTTTTTTGAACGAGCAATCACATCGCTTGTTTCACTTACTTTGCCCTTGATCACATCATTGGTCCGCCATCGACTATCAACGAATCTCGTCTCGCACTTGCCTTCTCGAGCTCGACTCCTGGATCATATCACGTTGTCTCTAGAATGTCCCATACCTCTTTAGCAGTTTCACACATTGACACTCTCCTAAACTCTTCAGGAGACACAGATATAAATAATGCATAGAGACCTTTACTATTCCAGTTGCAATCAACCAATTCATCCTTAGTCCAAAGGGAAATGTCAGTTGGGGTTACAACACCAGAAACAGTTGTGGATGGAGGTTTTCAACCATTTTGTACACTTACCCAGACACGTTCATCTAGGGACTTAAGAAAAGCACGCATCATAACCTTCCAATAGGCATAGTTGCTTCCGTCAAAATATGGAGGCACAGACAGTGATTGACTCATTTAGACAACTATGGGTCAGGACTCGAGATTTGGCTCTGATACCACTTGAAATATCGTAGTTCGACCCAATCAATACCTAGAGGGGGGATGAATAGTTGTTTATGTGGAATTTTCTTTTTTCAGTCAATTAATAATTGCAACACGTTACAAATATTAATTTGTCCAGATCAATTCACATGCTTTACTATCATATGTTTGAATACCGTTAATAAATTAATAGCAGAAAAAGTAAATAACGCAATTTTTTGTTGACGGAAAAACCCCAAGGTGGGTAAAACTCTGGGCCCAAACCAGTAGGAATCCACTATAAACGAAAATACAACTTACAATCTGCCCGACTCAATCCACACTGGTTTTTCTGACCTCATGACTGTAATTTCCTCAAAGCCTTCCCGGAATGCGTGATCCTGCACCAACTCTCGACTCCTAGCCCTCCTGGATTGCATGCTATACCAATTCTCGGCTCTTGATTTCGTCTATCTCCTGTGGATTCTAGAAAACCGCCTGTTCTCTAACGATCAGAACTCCGATCTCCTTCCTTAATCTCCAAGAATCAACAAAAGCACTGGAAGGTTGTGTTGTGGTGTTTGATTAATGTAGATTTGATGCTTTTAGATGATTGCGTGAATCAAATGTGGGATTGAATGAATGAATCAAGTGTAGAGAGCTTTTCTTTAATTTCAATCCTTAATAGAGACGTATGAAAACCGACGCAATTTAATTTATATGAAGTGTATTGGGACATTCGAGTCGGGTCAAAATGTCGAAAAATGAAAATATTGTTTTTTAGGTAACACAGTCGCTCGAGCGAAAAACGAGCGACGCTGTTTCGCTCGAGCGAAGTGGGGGCGAGAAGCGAGCGATAACCTTTTTTTTTGTCGCTCGAGCGACCACTTGGCGGGCAACTAGCGAAATTTCAACGGCTCATCTTGCCCTACTTCATAGCTCGAACCCTAACAAACTTTGACAAAATTGCAACTTAGTCCCTCATCTTTTACACATGTACAAATTGACCCCTAACCTTTAAACATTGACAAATTGACCCCAAGCTTTTGAACATTTACAATTTTACCATTTTGTTCACAGAATAGCCAACACAAAATCTAACAGAAATGGTACTCAAAAAATGTTCTGGAAGAATCCTTGAATACTTTTCTCTGTGCATCGGTCCATGAAAACTTTTATATCTCACTTCATCTGTTTTTTCGATTCAATTCAATTCAACAATAGCAACTCATTTTTAACCTTCGACAAAAGTTGAATTTGTTTGCTTATTTTATCAGCTACTCTTTTTCTCTAACTTTAGTATGTTTTCTACTTGTTGATAGGCATATAGTCATTTAGGGATGATTGCTTGCCTTAACTTGATAAATATTAAGTTAGTCTCCTACACTTTTTCTTCAACAATGGAACTTAGCAAATAATCAGGTTATATAACGTCTTCTATACAAATCTGTTACCATCAGCATATACTAAATAAAATGAAGATTATTTTGGTCATACTGAGAGTAAGAAATTGTCCATTTCAACTCGGCACAAATTTAGGAGTTTCTATCCTGGTTGTGATGATAGGTTGTATACCATGATTGCAGAAGGCCTGGCACGGGACTAATATTAACGTTCCTTGGGAGAACGATAGCTGTGGAGATGCAGACTATCTTGCAGATTGGGACTATGTTTTGATTTCTGTTGCTAAGGAATTTGATCAGACATGGTTATTATCTCTGTGGAATTATTTCCCTTTATGCAGTCTCTTCTCATTATAATGTTCATTTGGAGGGAGAAGAAATGAATAGATTAATTTGATATAATTTTTATGTTAGCATTTTAGCATCACCTAGAAAATTGAGTTCTGAAATGAACATTATTACAAGCACCATTATATTCTAAAAACAACTACGTAAGTATATAACGCTATGGAGGAATAACTTATTGGTGTTTCCTGGCTAACGATCACATTTTTAATTCTGCTGCAAAATCAAATTATGTCAGCCAGTCAGATATCACTACCTATTCTTTTCAGAGGTCCAAATGGTGCTGCTGCTGGTGTCAGGGCTCAACATTCCCATTTACGAGTTTCATCTGCGCCATTATTTTCTTCAGAGTATCATGCTTCATGCTCTGGATCGAGTCTTTATTATCATTTTTTAGCATCCAATTGTTCTCTTGTTCTTTCTTTCTCGTTTCTAATGATTGGAGTGTGTATGTCCACAAGGATAACTTCTTTTGGTGAAAAAATCAGCTTAATTTTTAAAATATGACAAGACCATAATATATATAAAACAATAAAGTTAGATGTTGGTGCACCTTATGAACTATTTTTTGATTCTCATAGCCATCTTTTGACATTTTCCGGTTGCAAAGCATGCAAATTAACAATTGCTTTCCTACTATGTCACTCATTTTATGTCTCTTACAGTGCTATGCATCATGTATGCTTCATGCCCAGCAATAATTCCTATGAGTATTCAAATTTGAATCGCTGCTTTAATTTCCAGTATCACCTCTCAATTAATATTAACTCTGTATCACAGACATAGTAAATCATTCCGTGTTCCTGCTGAAACTCTTAATTCCAGTTTTTATCTTCCACATGGTAAAGCTAATGTATATTATCCAAGTCCATTGTACTTCTGCTTTGCATCATACACATTAATAGCTTATCTCTTTTCAATATTTTCTAGCAGATAGAACGCAAGGAAGAAGATATAACAATCATTGCTTTCTCAAAAATTGTTTACTATGCTCTAGAGACCCTTTTTTAACTGTATTTTATGAAAGAAGCCATATGGAATTTTACCTCATCAAATTAACTTCATTGGACCAACTTCATTTAATATTTGACACGCTAACATTACCCGCAAAACGATACAACCCATGCATTGCACAGGCAAAATTGCTGATTGGTGTGTCTCTCCTGTATGTTTCGTTGCTTTGCAAAACAACACAACCCATGCATTGCACAGGCAAAATTGCTGATTGGTGTGTCTCTCCTTTATGTTTCATTGCTTTGTCCCTGTTTGGCGGGGATTAAAATCAGGTTTTTAGTAGATTTTGACAGAAGTTGATTGAATACGTGGTTAAAAAGTTTGGGTCCCTTAAAATATTTGATTAAATTTAATTGTTTACTTTAGATTAGATTAAAACTTTAATTTCTACCATGTAGGGGCTTTATAGAATCTGAAGTGGGAATCTCATTGTTCGCAATCAGACTCCCTAATATTTAAATTAATAACTTTAAATATCATTTCATAATATTTAAATAATTACAATGCATATGTCTGTTAAGAGATGGTTCATAGCATCACCAATTTCTTCCATTTGCAAGATAATTTGAAAATTTTCTGTCACATAATTTGACTCTACGACAAGGGCCGAGATAATTGAATTGCAAAAAACTAGATTAAAATGCTAACGTGCTATACTTTTTATTATCATGAAATGAATAATATGGCAACTAAGTCACGTAGCTCATCGCACTTATTTATAAAAATTTTGTACGGTCAAATGGTACAGAGCATGTTTTAGCCAAAAATTTCACACCTTCATCACATTTCATCACGTATTTTTCCTCAAAATCAAGAAAATTTCTTAGTTGGCAGTCAAACTAATCTTTCGCGTAATCTGTACATGGTATCCTCGAAATGAAAATGAGAAAATGATGGCTATGATATTGTCGTTAGATTAAAATGATTTTTTTTTTAATTTTAATACTTTTATGACATGGGGCAACTTGACATATCATGACCTAGAAGCTTCTGAGTAACTAATCAAGACCTCCGATTTACTCGGGTGTGTCCCATTTAAACTCAAAGTGGTAAGAGGCCGAAAAAAAAAAAGAAAAAAAAAAAGAAATGGGATAACAGAGAAGAGTTTCATGCATTATGTGAATTAACCATTATGTCTCCATTATCAAATTTACAAAGGATTTACAAAAAGGAATAGTAGTCGATCATAAAAAATCTGTGGATAATTCGTTTGGAAATTTTATAAACGATGTTTAAAGAAGAATAACTGTGAATTCTACAAAATGTGAATAATAATAAATAGTAATTATGAATGTATAATCGAAATTAATTTTTAACTTTGACTGATTTATAAATTTATTTTTAAATACACCACATGATGCATGTTAATGTAGTTGGACTCCAATGTCATATCGTCAAAATTAACGTCACCAATGTCGACCACTCATATTCCATGCCGTGAATAAAGAGGGATTGGACAAAATGACAAAAACGAAATGCAAACCCTGCCGAAATTCCTTTTGTTGCATGCTCAGGTGGGTAGGTTGATTTGGGCAACCTATACTTCTCACCCACTTAGATGGCAATTTATGTAAAACGTAATTGCCTTCTTGATGGGAAATATTACATTGAAGAGCTCCTCCCAATTCAAGTCTATTGATCGTTATTAAAATGATGATTTGACTTCCTGGCTTTCACTTATTTAAAAAAAAAATAAGTACATGTTTGACTATCATAATCAATGAAAATAAATTTTAAGATAGTGAATTTTTGAATAATGTGTGGTTACAAGGTAGGGAAATTTTTAATTTACATGGAAAATATTTTATTGTGAAAATGTATGGTTGAAAAAGAGCTTAAGAATTTTCATTTATTTATTTATTTATTTATTTTTGGTTTTTTAAATAATGATGGATAAATAGAGGCTTAATAGATCCAATATTTGACAGTGAGCAGTACTCCAATTTTATGACACGTCATGCATCGATTCCTTTTCTAATACCAGCATCTCCTCACTTGCATACACTCACAAATACTAGCTAACGAAGATTTGATAGTACGCTGCCTCCATTTGTGACTTTTTTCTTCTTTCAAATTATGAGTTGGTAAAAAGCAGTTCTGGATAAATAGATATTATTTATGATTACATCAAAATTTATGGTTAAAATCTATCATTGATACTTTAGATCAATTTGGAGAAATTTTAACATAGTAACTAATGTATACTTGATGGAATTTGAATATAATAGGAGCATAATTTGCTGAAGTTTTAGTACAAGTAGTAGAGAGATTTTCCATAGCAAAGTCTTTCTTATTGGACCTTCATCCTTTTATAAAGGTCACCAGTCTAAAATCTGTTGTCTTAGTTATATCAGGTTACATTGTCCAACCTAGCCCTGCATGCAACCATCCTTTTTGGAGAGATTTGGTCTGCTAGAGAATTCGGTTGCAGCAAAATCATCATGATGCCTAGACCCTAGCGCCGCAACTTTATTAAGGCGGGTTTGGGTGGGATTGGAGTGGGGCAGGGCCATTTACCAGCCCATTTATTTTTCTTTTATATATCTTATTTATTTTTTTGTCTTTAGTTGATGGAAATTATTACTTTTCTTTCAAATTTTTAAGAACAATCCACATTTTCTTTAGAAAGTATGATAATTCTTTTCTTTTTGTTGGATACAAAATTTTAATTTGAAATAAACTTTAAGTGTTTTGAGGACCATATTTTTTCGTACCCGTCCTATTCCCACCTTAAGGCAACAGCCCCCGTCCGGCCCTTGTCCCATTAATCTATTAGACGGATAATCCCCGCTCCATTCAGGATGGGGCTTGAAGGTATTGGGTTTAACAGATTTTTTTTGCCATCCCTGACTAGATGCTCTTAACCTTTGGTGCCTGGTTATGTGCTTATTTTATTTTGTTTTGTTTTGTTTTCTTGGATCATCTGAGCAACTACATTCCTCTTTGTTGCCATTTTTGTAAATTGTAATGAGAAGAGTACTCTCAAATTTGAGTTTAATAATTACTCATTGTAAATTCTTGTTTCTTCCTCTTGTACTCTGGGGTTAAATCATGTATGCATGTTTACTCCCTTTTGTACTAATTTTTTCTATTAACTAAGAAAGTAGTGGTCCATGCAAACTCCCACCTAGGCAGAGGTGGAGTTTATGAAAGAAAACCTTCAATCCTTGAATACATATTTGTATACATGATCGTGACCAAAAATGTAATAGACCCTCCTTACTTTCATTGCTCCTCCACCAGTCCTATTAATTCAATTCAATTCAATTCGACACGTGCATTACATTCAATATTTTAAATGATGTCTTTAAACAAAATCTCTCAAGTGCTTTATCGTGAATTAACCATTTCAATGATTAAATAAATAATTTATCAATTCAACAAATATGGTGATAAACTGATTCCCATATTTCTCAAGTTTGATAAAGTACGGAAAGACAGAAATTCCTCGGACATTTTATAAAGGCGATAGGAGCTTTCCAAACTCGAACAGGTTAAAATATATTGTGTCAAAATTCGTTGATAAAGACATAAGTTCGACTTCTCGGTTTCTATGTAATTATGTTGTTTCATAGCAACAAAATCTATTTTGTCTTGGAAGAAATTTACTTGTAACCATAAACATCAAATGAACCAAAATTATCTTAAGGAAACATCACAAATTTTATTGGCTATGATTTATTATTATTATTATTTTTTTAACACCTCTTCAGATAAACTCTTTAAGTTAAAATTATTTTGATTCATCAATAAATGCATGTCTGCATGATTTTATATACAATTGGTTAGTTTCATTTAATTTCATTACTAGATAGGTGTGGTCAATGTCTCTTGGGTAGGGCATCAAGCATATGTTTTATTTTAATGTTATGAGTATATCCTAAAGAGATGTTACTTCCTTGCAAACATATCTTAACTCAAGAACTTTTGGCTCTATCTTGTCCAAACTAAGCAGGAGCAGCCTCATTTTTCACCTTGAATTGGTAAAAAATATGCCCAAAAAATCATTCTACTTATTTAATATGGGTGGGTCCGGTCTAAAGGTCAAGGTTGACTTGATCCAAAGAACCATTCTACTAATTTAATATTTTGAAAAAAAGGCACATGGAAGAGAAGACTATTGAAAGTTCAAATCTTTGCCGGATTCCAAACAGGTTAGTTCTTTTTACACATGGGGTCTCGTGGTTTTTAATGCACACATTGATCATTAACATCTTCTTTTGAACCTGTAAAGGGTAGTCCCGTGGAAGAAGAGAAAGTGATGCCAAAAAAAAAAATACACACACAAAGATATATATATTCTTTCTACATATGAATTTGACAAATATTTTTGACAAATAATTGTGACCTTTAATTTAAACAAATATAAACTTTCAAAAGCTCATGTTTGTAATTCAAATATTTGTTTCAAGAATATTTTTTATCTTGTAAAAGATTTGGATCAAGAATTAATTTTTGGTACTTCTTTTATTGTTCAAATTTATCCTTTTCAAGCTACTTCAAATGGTTTAACTACAAATATATTTGATCAAGAAATTTATTTCAAATTTACAAATACTCCTTCTTATAAAGATGTTAATTCTTTAAAAGAAGCGACAATTTCAAAATTAGTCAATAATATTAATTTCAAGAAAAATCATATTAGATTTCTCAAAGAAGAAATTAAATTTCAAAAAATTGAAGAACAATTGCAAAATCCTTCAATTCAAGAGAAAATATTAAATTTTCAAAAACAAATGAAAAAAGAAATTTGTTCTACTATTCCAAATGCTTTTTGGAATTGTAAGAAACATGTGGTATCTCTTCCATATAATTCTGATTTTCATGAATCAAATATTCCTACAAAATCTCGTCCTATTCAAATGAACAAAGAATTGTTAGACTTTTGTATCAAGGAAATCAATGATTTACTTGATAAAGGTTTAATTCGTCTGAGCAAATCTCATTGGAGTTGCTCAGCATTTTATGTCAATAATTCGACTGAAATTGAACGAGGTGCTTCACGTCTTGTTATCAATTATAAGCCTCTCAATTATGCTCTTCAATGGATTCGATATCCAATTCCTCAAAAGAAAGATCTTTTGAATAGATTATTCAAAGCTGTTATCTTCTCAAAATTTGATATGAAGTCACGTTTCTGGCAGATTCAAATTAAAGAAGAAGATAAATACAAAACTGCATTCAATGTTCCTTTCGGTCAATATGAATGGAATGTTATGCCATTTGATCTAAAAAATGCTCCTTGTGAATTTCAAAAAATCATGAATGATATTTTCAATCCATTTTCAAATTTTATCATTGTTTACATTGATGATGTTCTCATATTTTCTGAAAGTATAGAATAACATTTCAAGCATATCAATACATTCATGCATGTAATCAAGAAAAATGGTTTACCAATTTTTGCTAAAAAGATTGTTTTGTGTCAAACGAAGATAAGATTTTTAGGTCATAATATTCAAAATGGTTCAATTATTCCTATTCAGAGAAGTCTAGATTTTACTAAACAATTTCCTGATGAAATCTTAGACAAATCTTCTCTTCAAAGATTCCTTAATTGCGTTAATTATGTCGGCGACTTTATCAAAGAGATAAGGTTGATTTGTACTCCTCTTTTCAAAAGATTACAAAAGAACCCGGACCCTTGGAGTCACGAGTGCACATTTGCTGTCCAAAAAATCAAAAATGTTGTCAAAAATATATCATGCTTATGAATTCTTTATCCTAATGCTTCAATTATTGTCCAAAATTGGTCTAAAAGAATCTTTCAATTTTCTAAAGTTTCACATATTTCAAAATAAAATTTGTCTTTATCTCAAAATTCTAATTATTAGAAGAAAATCAAACTATTTTATACAACTTATCTCCTGAAAAGAATATTATGGAAAGAGAGAATAATACAAAAAATTATTCAAATATTGTTTCAGGATATTCTCCAAAATCATTTGAAGACAAAATTTCCTCAAGATACAGACATTTCTCAATCAAAGAATCAAATTCATTGAATAAAGGTAATTTTTCTCAATCAGATTCCTATTTAGGAATTAAACCAAAATTTTATGAGTTTAAAATTCATACAAGACTTTTCAAATTTCAAAAGGATAATCTTGATGATATTCTTACTACTTACTATCAAAGAAGTAATAAGAATATTATAAGATGTCTCAAAAATACTACTGAAATTTTTGACAATAGTAACAAAATTATCAAAAAAATTTCAAAAAAATCTCAAAAAGATGAAAGAATTATTCTTCAAAATTCGTCAAAAGAATTATCTTTCAAACATCTATTCTTATTAAAAAATAATAGAAGAAATCTTATGAAAAATGTTTTACAACTTCCTGATGATGTTTATCAAAACATTATCAACAGGGATCCTACTTTACTCAAACATTCCAAAATATTATTTTTAGAATATTCGATAACTTTTATTTTAATGGTTTTGCAACCTGTGAAAGTTATCACAAACTTCATTTTACCCTCAAAGATATTTCAATAATTAATGTCATTAATGAAGAAATTTGTCAAATGATTGAATGGGGATTTATTTCCTCAATATATATTGATTCAAAAATAGATATTTCTCTTTTTAATAGCTCTCTCAAAAGAATTATTAATCATCTCTTTGATTTCAAAGTCAAAACTCTCAAAATTGAATTCTCAACCATTCTTCCTGAATGGATTGTCGAAGAAGTCAAATTTAATGATACTCTTTTTACAGAAGAGTATTTTTCAGCCAAACAAATTGTTAATATCTAGAGTACTTTGTCAAGTAATCTTTCAATGTCAGATTCAAATATCTCCTCAAAAATTTATGGTCATAAAGAAAAAAAATCATTTTTAAAACCAATGTAAGAGAAATTCTTACAAAAATTAAATCAAAATCTATTATTGCTGCAAAGAAAAAACTTGGAACAAATATTGACAATTCAATATTGCAATTAATGTTTCATGATGAATATTATGCCATTTTTACTGATGAAGAAAAATGGGCTCAAACTCAAGTTCATTTGATCAAGAAAATATTTGATGATGAAATTTTAATGTCTCAAGATTGCTTTGATGATATTTATCAACAAAATGAAGAACCTTTTCAAGGACCCAGTCTCAATTATGCTGATAAAGAATTATTCAATCTCGATAATATACTTGAAATTTAGTCTACGACAAAATCAAAACAAATTTCAAAAGGTGGTTCAAAAGATTAAAAGTTATTACTCAAGTTGATGCCAAATTTTTCAAGTGGGAGACAAAGAAAAGTATTTTGAAGAATTTTCTTATGCTTGGATGGTGCAAAAGTTTTAAAAGGTGCAATTATTCAAGATTTCCTCTCCAAATTGAAGAAATTTTCAAATCCGAAGCTCAAGATTTCAAGTATAAAAAAAGATCAAGTATTGAAGATCTCTTCAGAGTTAATTTCTCTCAAGCGAGTTGATTTAGTGGGAGATAAATCATTCTCAAGATAGTTTGAGAAATCCTCGTATAAAATGGAACAAATGTTTGAAATGAAGATAATTTTATTGATATATGAAAATTTGAAATACAAATATTGAAATGAACTTTGAATTACATGATTAAAAATAAAGATTGAAAAAGTTAGTAAAAAAATACAAGGATTTCTCAAACTATTTTGAGAATGATTTATCTCTCGTTAAATCAACTCTCTTGAGAAAAATTAACTCTGAGGAGATCTTCAATACTTATTCTTCTTTTATACTTGAAATCTTGAGTTTCGTAATTAAAAATTTCTTCAATTTGGAGAGGGGATTTTGAATAATTGCACCTTTTGAAACTTTTGCACCGTCCAAACATAAGAAAATTCTTCAAAATACTTTTCTTTGTCTCCCACTTGGAAAAGTTGGCATCAACTTTAGTCATAACTTTTAATCTTTTGAACCACCTTTTGAGATTTGTTTTGATTTTGTTGTAGACTAAATCTCAAGCATATTATCGCGATTGAATAATTCTTCACCAGCATAATTGAGACTAGGTCCTTGAAAAGATTCTTCATTTTGTTGATAAATATCATCAAAGCAATCTTGAGACATTGATATTTCATCATCAAATATTTTCTTGATCAAAGGAACTTGAGTTTGAGTCCATTTTTTTTCATCAATAAAAATGGCATAATATTCATCATGAAACATTAATTGCAATATTGAATTGTCAATATTTGTTCCAAGTTTTTTCTTTGCAGCAAGAATAGATTTTGATATAATTTTTGTAATAATTTCTCTTACATTGGGTTTAAAAATGATTTCTTTTTCTTCATGACCATAAATTTTTGAGGAGATATTTGAATCTGAAATTAGAAGATTACTTGACAAAGTACTTCAGATAGTAACAATTTGTTTACCTGGAAAATACTCTTCAGTAAAAAGAGTATCATTAAATTTGACTTCTTCGGCAATCCATTCACGAAGGATGGTTGAGAATTCAATTTTGAGAGTTTTGACTTTGAGATCAAAGATATGATTAATAACTCTTTTGAGAGAGCTATTAAAAAAACATCTGTTTTTGAATCAATATATATTGAGGAAATTGATCGTGATTCGATTATTTGATGAATTTCTTCATTAATGATTGAAATACCTTTGAGGGTAAAATAAAGTTTGTGATAACTTTCATAGGTTGCAAAACCCTTAATATAAAAGTTATCGATTCACGCGTGAATGTACATGATGGTAAAATGTGGAGGAACTTCCACCCCTTTCATTTAGTTCTCGTTCCGGTACATTCTGAAAATAATATATTAGAATGTTTGAGTATAAGTAGGATCCCTGTTGATAATGTTTTGATAAGCATCATTAAGAAGTTGTAAGACTTTTTTCATAAGATTTCTTCTATTCTTTTTTAATAAGAATAGATGTTTGAAAGATAATTTTTTTGACGAATTTTGATAAATAATTCTTTCATCTTTTTGAGAAATTTTCTAAATTTTTTTGATAATTTTGTTACTATCAAAAATTTCAGTAGTATTTTTGAGACATCTTATAATATTACTTCCTGGATAGTAAATAGTAAGAATATCATCAAGATTATCCTTTTGAAATTTGAAAAGTATTGTATGAGTTTTAAACTCATCGAATTTTGGTTCAATTCCTAAATAGGAATCTGATTGAGAAAAAATTACCTTTATTCAATGAATTTGATTCTTTGATTGAGAAATGTCTGTATCTTTAGGAAATTTTGTCTTCAAAGGATTTCGAAGAAGATCCTGAAACAATATCTAAATATTTTTTTGTATTCTTCTCTCTTACCATAATATTCTTTTCAGGAGATAAGTTGTACAAAATAGTTTAATTTTCTTCTAATAAATAGTATTTTGAGATAAAGACAAAACAAAATGTCTTGTCGTAAAGACAAATATTATTTTGAAATATGGGAAACTTTAGAAAATTGAAAGATTCTTTTAAAGACCAATTTTGGTCAATAATTGAAGCATTAGGATAAAGAATTCATAAGCATGATATATTTTTGACAGCTTTTTTAATTTTTTGGACAGCTAATGTATACTCGTGACTCCATGGGTCTGGATTCTTTTGTAGTCCTTTCAAAAGAGGAGCGCAAATTAACTCTCATATGATCCTAGTGAAATATATACTGACCATTAAATTTGCTTGAATTAAATGTCACAATTATTTGTCAAAAATACTTGTCAAATCCATGTGTAGAAGGAACGCTCTCCTATATATATATATATATATATATTTTATTATTATTATTTTTTTTTGTTTTTTGCATCACTTTCTCGTCTTCCACGGGACTACCCTTTACAGGTTCCAAAGAAGATGTTAATGATTCGTTGTGTGCAGTAAAAACCACACGACCCCATCTGTAAAAAGAACTAAACTATTTGGAATCCGGCGAAGACTTGAACTTTCAATAGTCTTCTCTTCCATGTGCCTTTTTTTTTCAAAATATTAAATTAGTAGAATGGTTCTTTGGATCAAGTCAACCTTGAACTTTGGACCGGACCCACCCATATTAAATAAGTAGAATGATTTTTTAGGCATATTTTTGACCAATTCAAGGTGAAAAATGAGGCTTATAATTGATAACAAGACGTAGAGCACCTCGTTCAATTTCAGCTGAATTATTGACATAGAATGCTGAGCAACTCCAAGGAGATTTGCTTGGACGAATTAAACCTTTATCAAGTAAATCATCAATTTCCTTGATACAAAAGTCTAATAATTCTTTGTTCGTTTGAATAGGACGAGATTTTGTAGGAATATTTGATTCATGAAAATCAGAATTACATGGAAGAGATACCACATGTTTCTTATGATCCCAAAAAATATTTAGAATAGTAGAACAAATCTTTTTTTCCATTTGTTTTTGAAAATTTAATATTTTCTCTTGAATTGAAGGATTTTGCAATTGTTCTTCAATTCTTTGAAATTTAATTTCTTCTTTGAGAAATCTAATATGAGTTTTCTTGAAATTAATATTATTGACTAATTTTGAAATGGACGCTTCTTTCAAAGAATTAACATCTTTATAAGAAGGGAGATTTGTAAATTTGAAATAAATTTCTTGATCAAATATATTTGTAGTTAAATCTTTTGAAGTACCTTGAAAATGATAAATTTGAATAATAAAAGGAGTATCAAGAATTACTTATTGATCCAAATCTTTTACAAGATAAATAATATTTTTGAAACAAATATTTGAATTACGAACATGAGGTTTTGAAAGTTTATATTGAATATTGAGTTTCTTACCATTAGCAACATAAAGACGTTCAATAGTTTTTATCAATCATTCACGGATACAATTTTGATCAGCTCTAGACTCCATAAGGACTCTAAAAGTAAATTTGAATTCTTTGTTGACCACAATAGTCATATTGCAGTACCATTTTTTAAGTTGAACACGATTAATAACATTAATAATTTCTTCTTTAGATTGAATATTTGAAGGAATGAGAGGATTGGATTCCTTACCCGAACAACTGGAAGATAATGAATAAGAAGGAGTCTTTGACTTTAGCTTCTTATCCTGAGTTTTGAGAAGAGACACTTCCATTCTAACATCTTTCATTTGACGTCCAAGAATAGAAATTTGAGATTTCATGAAATTGACTTCTGATTTTAAATTAGAACTAGAAGATTTTGAAGTTTCAAAACAATTTAAAACATTTTTCATATTGAAAGGTTTAGGTTTTGAATTTGAAGGAAGAAGGGAATTAAACTTATTTTTGAGCTGTGGATCATCATTTTGATCTACAATCTCTTTAATAAGCTATTCTTCTTTAGTAAGAACATTTATAGTTTTACAAGCACAAAGTTCTTTACTTTGACTTGAAGAGGATTGAGAATTTGAACTAGATTCAGCATTTGAATCTTCTTGATGTTGATAAATATGTTCTAACTCTGAGTTAGACTCATTATCAGAATTGAAATTTGAATTAATAAGATTGATAAGTTGAAGCTTAATATCTTCATCAATTTGAAGATTATTAATCTTGCCTTTAAGATGACACTTATTAAAATAATGCCAAGATTTTTGATATTTTCAGCAAGTAACATTGCTTTTTCTTGAAAATCTTTTCTTTTGAAATTTCTTTTTGGAATAATCTTTTGAATAAAAAGGTTTTTGAAAATACTTTTCTTTTGAATAAACTTTTCTTTTTGAAAAAATTTTTGATTTTGTTTTTTATGGACGAATAATTTTCTCAAATCCATATTTTTCATAAAATGATTCAAGTTCTTTGCGACGATCCAATCTTTTTGTTTGCAATTTGTATTAAAGCTTGAGTTCATTACAAAGAGCTAATCCTTCTCTGTTAATGAAACAAATCAATTATACATAAGAAAGATCATCATATGGAATACTGTTTGAATATTCTTTTTTGATAGAATTTTTGACTCTTTTAGAAAATAGTTTGGAAGTCCAGATAAAAATCTTTCTTTCCAGTAAGCTTGATTACAATCTTTTCGCAAAAATACACGTGTTAAAAATATGTCTTTATATCAGCAAAAATCTTGTAAACTTGAACAATTTAAAGTCAATAAAATACTTGAAACTTTTTCTAAAACATCTGTTGAAGATCCAATAAAATGTTTGACAATACAATAAATTAATGTATTGAAACTATCATTTGAACCATCAGGTTTGAGAGCTTGAACAATTTGGTTTTTCTCATAGTCAGAAATATAATTGAACTACCAAAACCTTGAACATATTGCTTGTTGACTCAACTAGAGAAATTTCTTCTTGAATATAGGCGTTATAACAAGCACCCATTCTTTCAAGAATTTCAAAAATTTGATATTCGGTTAAACCATCTATATTCTAGATAGTTATACCTGTACAAAAGAATGTTGTAGGAATTTTGGTCTTTTGTTCGAAAAGTAAATCTGGAGGAGTATTTTTTGGATAATAAGTTGGAACTTTTGAAAATTGAACTTTTCTAGTTTGAAGCTTCTTGATTTGAGGAACTTCATTATCAATAAATTGAGATTCAATATCATCAATATTATTGTTATTATTTGAAATAGAGGATGATGATATTTTTGATAACTAAGTAGCAAGTTCTTTAAGAATATTAATCTCAGTTTTGAGACCTTTTCTAGGTTTAGCCTCATGCCGATTAATTAAAACTGACTCTATTTGGTTAATACCTTTTGAAGAGGATGATGTCTCAGGTTTAGAATTTATTTCAATTCTGTTAAGCTGAGAACAAATAGATTGAAGAACTACATTATTGTAGTTATTTTGAGCTTGAATGTTTTTGATATCTTTAACAACAACTTGAAATTTCTCAGGTCGTTCTTCAAATGTCCTTTTGAAAGGAGATACAAGAACTTTAGTGCTTCCATGTGGAATTACAATCTCTTGTAAAAGAGGATGAGAAGATTGAATATTCTCACTAGAAGGAGTTTTCCAAGTCTTCTGTGAAATATTTGAAGTTTGAATATAATTTTTCTTCTTTGATTTTGAAGAAACCTTTGAAAAAGTAGGTTTTTTTTAAAGTTTGAAATAAGTCAATTCATAAAAACTTAAATCTTCCAGGAATTCATAAAATTCTTTCCAATAAGATTCTCATTCTTCTTTTGAAAAACTTTGATGAAATATTTTTTGAAAAGTTTTAATATCAGGAGTTTTATCAGTTTTTAATTCATTTCTTCTGTCAATACTTGAAGAAATAACATTTATTTGATGATCAAGTCTTTCATTTTGAGAAAGCATATTAGAAAAAGTTGGAGATTTAGCTTGTTCTGATTCTTCTTCTTTTTCTGCTTCTTTTTCATTAGATTGAGGTTTTGGAATATCTGGAGTTAAATCAATACCTAAAAAAGAAGATGTTGAAAATCTAGCTTATTTATAAGAAGATCTGGGTTTATCTTTAGATCTAGAAGAATAAGATCTTTGAAACCTAGAGGAAGATCCTTTGAAATTTATTTTGACGTTTCCATTTGGAAAAATAAGAATTTGATTTGGAATTGTTTGAATAGGAGCAGGAATATGATTTTGAACATTTTCAAAATTTCATTCTAGTCCACGAGTTTGAAGATTCCAAGGAATTCTCTTGGGAGTCATAGTATTTGAATGAAAAGGATTACATTCAACAAAAAGACTTTCATCTTTAGGAGATGAACGTAAAACTCCAATATTGAGTTGAGTATTCTTAAGCTTGTAATATATCATGTATATTACAGCAAAAGCATTTGAACAATTATCAAAATCGAAATTTTTAGTTTGAATATGGAGATTTAGAGCATTAAGAATAGCTCTATCATTTAGATTAATTGAAAAACTTGGATAACAATTTGAATAAATTGGACCACTTTCTAGATTTGACTCTAGAACAGATAGTAATGAATTTTCAAATTTGAGGAGTCTCTTATCTCGAAGAGTTAAGAAAATAGGAATGTCTAACCCAAGTCTAAACAAAGGTTTAATAGCAATTTGAACTAATCCAATATGAAGATATTTGAATTTCTTCCTGTGGGATTTAATATATTCTTTTGAAAATAAATTGATGTGTGCATTTTGATTTTTAATTGATAATGTTTGTTCAAAAGTTTTGATAACATAATTTTAAGTAAAATCAAACTTTCCAATTTCATAGATAGAATTCTTTTCTACCTTTGAAATTGTCCAATTATGCAATCTTTGTTCTATTTAATCAATTTGAAGTTCATGACTATTGAAATCGTTTGATGTATATGATGCAGATGATTGATCAATTTCTTCTTCATCTTGAAAAACATTTGAAATATTTTCAAATCTATTTCTAGACCTTTGAAACCAATTTGAAAAAGAGGATATAATTAAATTCAATGAAATTATAACAATTTACCACAATAAAAACAGTTAAATAAGATAGATTGATTCTTGTCAAGCCTACAAAAGGGACCACCCTAACACGCCTTCCTCGATTAACAACGGGTTGACCAACGTCTATACAGTAGAGATTTCGGAGTCAAATCAAGTTCTCCTATTTGAACAGTGCCTATAGTGATAAACTACTATATATATATATATATATATATGTTTCAAAAGTAATGAAAAAGATTAACTAAATTCTTCATTGCTAAATTGTCTAGTGGCTGAGGAGGAACGCTCATTTAAAATGTCGGTTCATAGTTATATCTAATAAGTTCATTTTACACACTTATTTTGACCACAAAACATGGATAAATGTTGATAAATATGTTGAAATCTTTCTTAATTCTCTATAAATTATATTTTGTAGAACAACATCAATGAGTATGATGGAACCTAGGAAAAAAGCGAAAAATGACCAAAATAAAAGAAAACCAAAGATGAGGGACCAAAGTTCAAATAGTCAAAAGTTTATTCGGAAGCAGAAACGGGAATGTGAAAGAGTTAAGGACCAATTTGGTGAAGACGTGAAGTGTTGGAAGAAGAAAAGAGGAGAAAAGAGGTCAAGAGACAAGAAAACGGAGTCGGGGACTAAATTGCAACTTTTTGAAGATAAACACTACTATGCGATTGCATAGTAGAAATTCCTATGCGGTTGCATGCTGATTTTCAGCAACGTTTAGGAATGATTTTCATTGAACGATGCTATAGCATTGATTTGTACTATGCTATATCCGGCAAGAAAAATTTGGTTTCCTTATTTGATTAAAATTCTTATGAAAACCAATCTTGGAACATCTTTTAAAGCCGTAGGTTGCATTTCAACATATTTTTAAGGATTTTTAAGTGAAGAAGGAGGAAGGAACATGAAAATTAATTGGAAGATCTGAAGATTCAATTGAAGATTTAAATCGGTAATGTCGTTTCTTCAATACGCTTTGTATTTTCTTCTTCCCAACATGTTTAGTTAGATTTGTCTGTACTAGGAGAATGAAGAAGCATGTAGTATGAGTTTTTAATCCTCAGTTTTACATGTTTGACATTAAAAACACGTTTTTGATACTAAATTTTTTTCATCATGATTATTGAGCACTGTAATTATGTGAATATAGTGGCTTATTTTTATGCATTCGAAAGAAGAAAAATAAGGTTGGCATGATGTAAATTATCATAGGATCCGAAGGGGATAAAAATATACCGCTATGCCTTATATGAATCTTTAAATGTTTATAAAAATTCATGCATTTTTATATGTTCACATCTGTCATATAGATATAGTTGAGTTATATATAAGAATAGGTTTTACATTACTCGAAAGAGATTATTGAATAAAATAGGAACATTGATTCGTGAAAATTTAATCGTGTTGTCAAAGTGTAAAACTAAGTTTCAAGGGGAATTTAGGATTCGAAATCCTAGTACGTTTATCATTCATTATAAAACTTCAACTAGCATTCAACACAATGTATATTTAGTTTAGTTAATTCATTTAAATTTGCATATGTAAGTTAGTTTAATTATAATTTTCATCACAACAAACTCTCGCATTTTTATTGTTTAGGTTAAGGTCAAAGTAATAGAAATTGAAGTAAATCAATCTCCGTGGGACGATATTTGGACTAAAAATTCACTTTATCACTTGTTAACGAACCATACACTTACTATGATCTTAAATCAGAATATATTTTCTAGAACAATATCATAGAGTCAAATGGTTTGTTAAGAAGAAAAATGAGTATTAAGTTGGAGAATGGTAGCTAAAGCACAAGACCGCTGATTCGAAGAAGTCAAAGAAAGAAATTTTGGTTTAAACAATTTGTGTTAAATTTTAGAATCAAACCACTTAAACTCCTAGGTGTAACATAAATAAAAAAATCGGACTTTGGAGACCATTTTTTGACACTCACAATATGATCCGCGAACCTAACCCACTGTATACGCAGCATAGAGCGACGCGCAATCATGAAAGGTTCATATAAAGCTAGCGAGCCTTTTTTGCATCCAAGTTGGCTATCAGTAAAACACACGTAATTGAATAATAAAAGCGTGATACTTCTAATAGAATTGGTTATCGGCTAACCAATAAAGAACCATCATCTGTCATTTTTCTAAATAACCGAATTACTCCAAAGTTTAGAGGAAAATCTATATATACTTTCTCCTTCGAAGAGAAACCAAACAAGGGCTAATTTATATGTACGCATATAAATGTAAATGTAGTTGGTTCCACAATTTCACATAATCTAAAGTAACGTTGCGTATGTTGACCACCGATATCCCATGACTCCAAGGAGTAATTTGGACACAATGACGAAAACGACATGCCAACTTTTATAAAACGCAATTACCTTCTTAATGGTAAATATTGCATTGACGGGCCCGCACAATTCAAATCCCTACAAGACCGAGACTTAGCTTAAAAGGGGAATGAATCTCACCTTTGACCGTGAGGAATACTCCAATTTTATGACATGTCAAGCATTGATTTCTTTTCCCAATAAATTAGAGTTTCCTCACTTTCATACACTCACAAGCTAACATAAACTTTGTGATTTATATTTATATTTTTTCCTAAATGTATAAGTTGATATAAATGACTGTGAATAAATAAATAATATTTATGGATACTATGAAATATATGATTAAAATCTTTAATTGATTTTGAAAATGAACTTTTTTTAAATTTTCTTTTTTAGCAAAACCAAATCGCTATGCTTCATGCCTGTATTATTTTGCACACTTACCGGCCACTTACTCCATCAGGAAATGGTCAATCCATGATCTTCTGCAATACGTTAACAAAGAAAAATATTGATAAAGAAAGAATTTAATGATTCAATCGATATTTATTTACTTTGCCCATGAGGGTGGATTATTCTCCCAAATCGTTGTCCTTTTCCTTTATGTAGTATGAAAGGCCAAAAGAAGGCTCATTCTGAAACATCGGTAAAAGAAAAACATTTTAAATTTAGTAGTCTTGTTTAGTTCGTTGTTGATATAGGGAACTTACTTCCAATGATAAAGCAACTTCAACAAAAATAGTGTTTTAATTCTTTCAACTTTTCACATGGCCTTTGCAGTTTCAAGTAAAATTATTTTTTTCCTGTTCTTGTTTCTGTTTGTACTCTCAGCCACAGCCCAGCGGTATGTTACTTCGGGTTCATCAATAACTGCAAACAAAACAAATTCCGCTTGGGAGTCATCTTCTGGAGAATTTGCTTTTGGCTTCCGGCAGATCATTCCAGGAGGTTACTTACTGGCCATCTGGTTCAACAGAATACCTGAAAGAACCATTGTTTGGTCTGCCAATCGTGATAATCTTGTCCAAGAGGGATCAAAAGTTCAACTTGCGGATGGAAGGTTTGACCTGCGTGATCCTAGAGGCCAGCAGATGTGGGCTGCACCTGTGTCTCTTGATCGAGTGGCCTATGGAGCCATGCTTGACACTGGTAATTTTGTGTTAGCGAACAACAGTTCTGCCTTTTTGTGGCAGAGTTTTGAAAATCCAACGGACACATTATTACCAACACAGAGACTTGATAGAGGTGTTGTACTTGTTTCCAGCTTTTCTGAAACAAATTATTCAAAAGGGAGATTCCTCTTCAATTTACAAAATGATGGAAATCTTGTGTCTGCCACCAGAAATTTCCCCATGGACGGCCCGAATTTTGCTTATTGGTCAGCACAAACTAATGGCAGTGGCTCCCAGTTGATCTTCAACCAGTCTGGCTACATCTTTCTGGCAGCAGAAAATGGAACTGTACTCAATTTTGTGTCTCAAAGTGAGGCCTTGTCTAGTCAGCTTTACCAGAGAGCAATTCTGGAATATGATGGGGTTCTAAGGCATTATGTCTACCCTAAGTCCGCTAATTCTTCAGGTGGGAGAGAGATGGCATGGTCTACTGTGGAATTCATACCTGTGAATATATGCGCGAGCATGGCTGACGCAAAGTTAGGATTTGGTGCTTGTGGTTTAAATAGTGTATGCTCATGGGGATCTGATAATATACCACAGTGTAAATGCCCTCCTGGTTACTCTATCATAGATCTAAATGACAGGATGAGTGGTTGCAAACCAAATTTCGTTGCACAAAATTGCGATGAAGGGGCACTTGAAACTGACCATTTTAGTTTCATCGACATGCCCAACACACATTGGCCTTATGCTGCTTACGGACAGTTTTCGCCAATCCCAGAAGATTTGTGTCGAGAATATTGCCTCAATGATTGTTTTTGTAATATTGCGGTTTACAGAGATGGTTACTGTTGGAAGTTGCAACATCCTCTCATCAACGGGAGGACAGGTCCTAGGGAGGAGGGGCTTGGGTTAACGAAAGCTATGATAAAAGTAAGGAATAACAATGCAACTGCATACTCCTCTGTTTTTAAGAAGTGTAAGAGTTCCCCTCTGATCATCATCGGATCAGTTTTCTTAGGCAGTTCCATGTTCCTACTTTCATCCCTCTTGTTGTATTTTTTCTGTTTCAGTCGACAAAAATCAAAGAGCCTTCAACCATTTCAAGATCTTCCAGGCCTGAACATAAGAAGGTTCAGTTTCAAAGAGCTACAAGTAGCAACAAATGGATTCAAGGAGGAATTGGGCAGGGGCGCTTGTTCAACAGTATACAAAGGGATTCTTAAGAATGACAATATTGAAGCCGTAATTGCAGTGAAAAAGCTTCATAAGATGGCAACAGAAGGCGAACAAGAATTTAAAGCGGAAGTAAACTCAATCAGCAGTACTAATCACAAAAATCTAGTTCAACTGCTGGGGTATTGTGAAGAAGGTCAAAACTGGGTTTTCGTATATGAATTCATGAGCAATGGTTCTTTAGCAAAATTGCTATTTGAAAATTCAAGGCCCAGCTGGTACAAAAGAATACAAATCGCATTTGCAACTGCTAGAGGTATTTGCTATTTGCACGAAGAGTGTAAAAATCAAATCATACACTGTGACATTAAGCCTCAAAACGTACTCTTAGATGACTCCTTCACAGCAAAAATATCGGACTTTGGATTAGCCAAGCTTTTGAAGCCAGATCAATCTAAAACTACCACCGGAATAAGGGGAACAAAAGGTTATGTTGCTCCAGAATGGTTCAAAAACATGCCGATTACAGTCAAGGTTGACGTTTACAGCTTTGGAATCTTGTTGCTCGAGCTTATCTGCTGCAGAAGAAATTATGAACCAGAAGTAGAGGTTGAGAACGAAATGATACTTGCTGATTTTGCTTATGATTGTTACAAGGAAGGAACAATGCATTTGCTAGTGGCAGACGATGAGGAGGCATTAGGCGACAAGCGATTTGACAAGTTTGTGATGATCGCGATTTGGTGCATTCAGGAAGAACCAACATTAAGGCCTACCATGAAGAGAGTAATGCAACTTATGGAAGGATCCGTTGAAGTCCCCATTCCTCCAGATCCCACCTCCTTTATCACTTCAGTTTAGATTCACATTTTTGTCCCAATGTATGATAATAATTTGTATGATCTTCGTATTAGCATCTGTGTTCAAGTCACTCGTTTTTATTCTATTAAATTTAATGTAATAATGTACCTTAAACTTTCTTTCTGTGTTGTAGTACCTTAAACTTTCTATGTTGTACTCAATCAACTTCCTCGTTATTGTAAAAGCAGTTCAAACGGTGAGAATGTAACTTTTTCTATTCATACTTCTCCTTGCCTTATCGAGATGATTTATATAATTCATGGCTCAACAAAATTAATTGAGAAAGTTAGTAAGCCTGTAGTCATTTTACCAACACAGGTCAACCTGCCTCTGATTACGAGGATTTTGAACAAGTCACAGAAGACTGGTGTCTACAGATTTGCCTGAATGATTGCAACTCTCTCTCTCTCTCTCTCTCTCTCTCTCTCTCTCAGTAAGCCAAACCCATTTCCATGTAAGGCCCGAAATATACATATCCTAATTCATATGCAAATCAATGCCTTCCATTGAATGATTACCTATGTTGATTGCATAACTCATAAACTGTTTTTTTTAACGTTTATTGAGCCATATGTTGATTATCGTAATGTCTTAGACCTGTTTCGAATCTCTCAAAAATAAAATAAGCAACATATTATCTAAATAGTGATCAAACATTCAAATAATCTATAAGCATGCAATATCAATCAATTACATAAACCAACTTAGACGGTCTTTGAATTAGAACGGTAAATAATGGCTTATGTCTTCCTAACACTAACAAGTTTAGGCGAACATCTCTATGGTGGCATTATATAAAAGTTATGGAAATTCATCACCCTGAACATACAAGTTCGTGAAAGAGATATAGAATCAATTTCTTTCTAAAGATCTTCAATTTCAAACTTGAATCTTCAAACTCTTGATGTAATTAGCTTTGAATCTCTTCCAAGCCTAGCTCTCCATATTTTAGAATGAAGAATGTCCAAGTTAGAGGCCCAAATAGATTAAATCGTTGGCCAGATTGCTTTTCAAAACTTGGATGACATAAGATGAGAAACATAATTTTTGCCTGAATTTTGTTACATGAACGCATGGCAGAATGTGTTGAAGTTCTGCTTTTGCCAAAAAAGCCCTCGCGATCACTTTATTTTTGAGCAAAATATTGATCTCGAAGTTGCTCAAAATTAAAACCATATCCCAAAAAAACTTCACATGAAAGAAATATATTAACTTTTGCAAAATACTATGAAAAAATAGATTCAAAAATCGAGTACAAAGAAGAAACCCTTTATCAGTATAAGTATTCAGAGACTTAATATAAACAGATACAAACAAGTATTAATATGATTTTTCTTCTTCTACATGACTCTTTTTCACTCTTTTTCTTTTGATATTTTTAATTTTTAGCTCACTTTGTCATCGATAGTGTCAACGACATGCCGCCTCTTCATACTATTTCTTCTCTCCACTTTATGGTATTTAGCACCTCTCAATACTGATTTTTTTAATTTTCGAAAATTCCCGAATGAAGGCTGTTTCTTTCGACACTTTTACCTCATTCTTCCTTGACTGGTGCAATAGCTATATTGAGATGAATAATTGGGATTTGACTTCCCATGAATGGTTCATATTTTGGATCAACTTGGTAGCCAAAGATATTCACACAATTGTTTTCATCCATGGAGTCAACACCTATCTAAATAGTTTTTAACACCGATTTAATGACCCCCAAATTATCCTTTCAAATGGACCATGATTGCTGTTATATGGTTTTGATTTCGGTCACCCTACATTCAAGCTTTTTCAACCTACTCTATTTGAGTAATGACTTCAAAGATGTTAGGTGATTAATATAACTATCATACTCAAAGTATATAAAATTCTAACAAGAATAAGTTTCAAAACAATCCAAGTTAACGTATTTGAAATTGATGGAGCATAATTGATTTCAATTATATCATCATTAACCAACAAGGTCATCCAACTCACTTAAGCACGTAAAGCAATAAAATATTTTTTGAAATTTTTGAAAAATTTCAGTTTCTATATTTTTGGCATATATACAGCTGTAACATCAATCAAACACAAAATAATCGGATAATATCAATAATCATATATGGATATTCTTGAACTTAAACTATACATTACCTCAATGTGTACAATTACAAAGCACAAGGCAAGTAAAATAACAATAGAGCGATGTAAAGACTCGTCAGGAGGTGATTTGGATGGAGAATGCAAGATTGTTTAAATCATTCCATTCCAATTCTTACATGCAATTTGAATGTCACTGTACCTTCAATTTAGGATTAGAATCATGAATATTAGAGGCACACAAAAGATATAAGTTGAATTTATACCGTGAAGCACAACAAACACCAAACAGATAACGAATTGCAAGAATGGATGTGGTTGGATAATGAATGTTTTTGGCCTAATCAAAATATGACGACTCTTTTATGATAAACTTTAAACAAAACTTGTCTAATATCTAAATGCAAACCTATAAACTACATGCAATGTAAATACCTAAAGTACAATGAATAAAAAGGTCAAAACTTGCGCCCCCCCCAACCAAAAAAAATTAAGCGCTTAGTTTATAATCTTTAACTTGAATTTGTGAAGTGATGACTCATGGTGGTTCAAACCGGACTTCATTGAGCTAGCATAGAACATAAAGTTTGACATTGCCGAATTCCTTCTCAATTTTCCAAACTTGTAAACCACATTTTTCATCCTTGGGTTTTCCCATAATTATAACTATTCCTTTCTTTTATGGACAATTCTTGTGATCATATTCAAGTCTCCTTTTTCAAATTTCCGCCTTCCTCAACATGATATGGTTTCTTGATCATGGCATAACATAGAATTTTTCTTTCTCATCTTCTGTCCTCAAAATATCTCACTTGCCTAAAAATTCCATTAAAGCTTGGCTCATTGATAGGGATGATAATCACAAAGTGGTATATTCCGGTATTCTTTTATGTCTAAGAAGATAAAGTCTATCGAAAAATGTGAACTTGCCCAATTTAATGAGCTCTTTCTTAATGACGCCTAAAGGTTACTTGATTGATCTATATGTCAATTGAAGAGAGATTGTTATGTCTTTTAGTTCTTCAAAACCTAATTTTCTATAAGGATAATTGCAGTTACGATCCCAAACCTTTCTTTTTTTTCACAAACTTTATCCAAATACTTCATTTATATCATCCATAGTTCCAAATTTTTAAAATAGTTACATCACAAGGACAAAATGGATGATTTTCATCCATATTCTTTTAGTTGATCAAGGAGAGTAAATTTGACCACATTTTGATAATTTAATGATGGAAAAATACTAGCTTTATATTTTCTACGTAAATAATTAATTAAAAATAAAATACCGAAAAAAAGAAGAAGAAAAGATATAAGAAATTATTCATCTTCTTTCCGAAACCCCCGCCCCAACCAAATCCACCGACTTGTCGTTGCCACCACCACCAACTGCCACCTTAGCTGCCACCACCTCAATGCTACATCAAAATGTCCCAAAATTTTCTTTGCAAATTCACGTGAATTTCACAAAGAAATTCTATGTTTGTGTCTCGGTACAATCTTCAAATTTTATTTTCCAAACAAAATCAAAACCACAAAACCCACTGACCATCACTCTCCCACCCACACGACGCTGAACAAGATTGACAATCTTCCTTAGTCATTCTCCCTACTGTTCTCCATTAAAATAGAGAAAATAAATTTTGGGTAGTTTATTTACCATCCCCAATTTACCCTTATTAGAGTTGTTCCCAAGTTGTATTCTACTCTTTTAACTGATTAGCCCACTAGCAGACTAATTTGTCTGGGATCCAGCTATCGACTTCTCTTTTTATTTTCCTCTTTGCTTAATATTTTAAACACTTCACTCAATCCTTCCACTTCTCTGTCCAACTTCTTTAAATGTTCTTCCATCACTTTAGCCCTCATATCCATGCCCAGTGATCTTATTTCTTGATGCCGGTTATGATTTGAGATTATGGTTGTCCAACTGGGTAAGATTATTTGTGTTGTTTACGATTGTAGTCTTTAAATTGGTTGAGATGGTTTGTGTTATTGCTTGAGATGTTGGGATAGATTATACAGTGGTGGCAATGGGTGGGTGGTGGCATGATTGTGGTAGGTTTTATGGGTTTTGGTTTAGTGGGTGCTGGTGCTAGTTGCAATGGGGCTGGGATGAGAAGAAGATAAATTTATTTTTTTGTCATCTTTTATCTTTTTTGATTTAATTATTTTAATTTAATTGATTTTTATGGAAAATACAAAGTTACTATTTTGCCCCTTTGAAATTAGTGAAAATTACAACCGTATTCTTAAACCTTTTTTTTTGCAGACTTTACCTCAATATTTAGTTTGTGTTACCACAGCCCCCAAACCTTTGAGAAATTCGTAAATACAGTCCAAAATGACTAAAAATATTAGTTCTACCGTCAGTTGACCTCAAAATGAATAAAGACAAATTTTGACCAATTTAAATAGGGGCATTTTCTTCGATTTTATTTTTTCCTTTTAAAAATCATTTGGTCAGTTAATATCACTCCCTCACCATTCTTTTTAATGGTACAACCAAAATATTCATCTTCTACAATATCTATCGATCGATCAATCACAAGATATTGCATGTCACATACGAGGCCGTCTTCTCGAACATGTATATGGTAAGTTTTTAAATTCTTTCAAAAAATTTTGGTTGATGACATGTTTTCCTCACAGTAGGTTGCACAGTGAGGTCATGTACTGCATATTTCCATCATTTTAAGCATGTTATTGAGTTGGAATGGCATAAAATTTGTAATATTTATTCGTGCTGCTTTTACATTCCATTCATTGAGCAAGGATTTGGTGGTGATAATGGTTTGTTATGATTTTTTTTATTCCAGATGAAAATTCAAGTTATTTCACCGGAAAGCTACATTATGGCAGTGTATTACTCACAAATATGTGAAATTTTGTCTACAAAAATGAAAAGATAGCCTGACTAGTCTACATGTAAACTAATTAGTTTAATAGATTTCTATTGGACAATGCTATGAAGATGTTAGGCTCTTTTGAGAAAATGAGATTTTTGTATAAAATTGAAAATAAGAGATTGAGTGGGACAACGTTGTGGTTGGTGAAAGATGCTGACTTTATGATTATAGTTAGATTGCTTGGTTAGAACAGGCTTGCTGAGATGTGGTGTGTTTCGTAGTTGAAGTGTTTGAATTGCCATGGGACGACAAAGTAGGGTATGATATTTTAGTGGTTGATGTTGACATTGGTGGGGGTATTGGAGGAGGTGGAAGAAACGAAGTAGATGTTGATAAAGAGTTTGAGAATAATGTACGCTACGCAATGGAGGTTTATGATGATTTTCTAGAGGGTGACGACTTGTATATTGTGGATGAGGTTGAAAGTAATGGTGCAACTGAAGAAATAGAAGTGGATACAGCGAATTCTATTGATGTTCCTGCGGGCAATGATAATATGGGAAACCCTAGAGGGAGTGAAGCTCATGTAAAAGCAGACACAAATGAGGATCAAATGGTTGATCAACCTATGGTGGACTTCCATGACTATAATGAGGCACTTGCTACAGAGCACAATAAAGAGACACCTACTGCTAATCACAATGAAGAAGCACCTGATGCAGATCATAATGAGTCATCTGTTTCATATTAAAAAAAGTCATATGCTGTAGTATAACTGACGCCACCTGCTGCATATCAAAATTACATCTCTGTTGATGCATCTCCTGTTGATGAAGTCCCTGCGGCTTCATCCCATGTTAAGACATCACCTGCAGATGCGCCCCCTATCTATGCACTACCTAATGATGCACCTCTTGTTGATGAAAATGTGAACCATACTGACACTAGAGAAGGAAATGGTGAATTTGAATTTGAGAAAAGCCTAATGGAGGAGTTCAGTGATCTTGATTATAAGCAGGATGAAGATGTGCCTGTAGATGATCATGATGAAGATACTTTCTTCAAGTTGTCTGAGGGTTCTAATATTGATTATGGAAATTTGAGGGCGAAACATGAAGGTGCATTAGGGCATCTAGATAGTAATAGAAAAAGACTATGATGAGTCAAATGATTTTAAAAGCATTTCAAGTGATATTGAAGAAGTTAGTGGCTCTTCAAGAGCCAGGAATGAGTTTGGTTTAATTCTGCTACAGACATACAAGATCGAAATTTCCTTATATATATATATATTTTATTTTATTTTTTAAATTTTCTTAATTTTTTGTTATCATTATTATTATTATTTTTTTGTTTGTTCATATCATTTAAACTAAATTGCTTGAATCCAAATAGGACTGAGCCTTAGTTTAATTCTGCAGGCATGAAGTTTGACAACATAAATACATTAAGGGATGCAATTAAACAGCATTCAATTAAAAATGCAAGGTAAGTCAGATATGTAAAGAATGAAAGAACAAGACTAAAAGTCAAATGTCAAGATAACTGTCCATTGGAGTTGTATGTCTACCAACGACCAGACAAGAGTTTCAGGATTAACATATTTAGAGATAAACATACATGCACAATGATTTGATGGAATAGAATAGTGCATGCTAGTTACTTGGTAAAAAAACATATGAGAAAGTTCAAATATCAT